>NC_067475.1:71544764-71844764 GCF_947179515.1 Apodemus sylvaticus
CACCATGACAAAGGCAATCTATAAATGGCAGGGAGCATGGTAGCAGGCTGGCATGGGGCTGGAGCCATAGCTTACCGGTTGAGACAACAACTGTGAGGCCGGTGGGGGGGGGGAGGGAGCATCAGGGAGAGAGGAAGGGGGAAGGAGGGACAGAGGGAGAGATAGAGACAGAGAGAGAGAGAGTAACTTGAAAAGGCATGGACTCTTAAAATTTCAAAGCCCACCCCCAGTGACTCTCCTCTTCCAACAAGGCCTCCTAATCCTTCCCAAACAGTTCTACCCACTAAGGACCAAGGACTCAAACATCTGAGTCTATGGGGACCATTCTCATCTAAACTATCACATAGGCTTAGTCTTACATATCAATTAGTGTCAGCGGTACCCATTCGTACTTACTGGTACTGTTAAGTGTTTGGTACATGAGCGAGCAGGTCAGCTTGGATTAAAGGTGTACAGTTAAACAGGTTGAGCGTTTGCAAATTCCCATGACATGCATTACTTATCAGCCAAAGTTCTCTGACTGTGGAACCATCTCCTCACTAAAGCCATGGACAGGCCGTGGACTGCTTTCCCCTTCTAGGTGATCTCTGTAGGGCTCCTGGGCACTCACACTCACGTTCTCATAGCTGCCCTCTAGCCTTGGCTCCTCCTCATTCTCCTCTCTTAAAAAAACTCAGATTCCTTTGTTTGTTCATGGAAGTTTGCCATTCACCTTTAAAATGAAAGATGTATTTTATTTTATTTTATTTTATTTTACTTTTTTGTTTTTAGCTTTTGGGTGTTTGTTTGTTTGTTTTTGAGACAAATGTTTCTCTATGTAGCCTTGGCTGTCCTGGAACTCACTCTGTAGACCAGGTTCTCCTCTAACTCAGAGATCTGCCTAGCTCCAGAGTGCTGGGATTAAAGGTCTGTGCTACCATCACCTGGCTCTGGTATTTCCTTTTTTTATCTGAAAATGTACTTAAGGAATGAGCAAGTCATTCTCTTGGCCTTGCTAACTGTAGAGGTTTATATGATGAAGGGGAAAATGCTGTTTTATTTTATTTTTTAAGATGCATTTATTTATTATATGTAAGTACACTGTAGCTGTCTTCCAGACAACCCAGAAGAAGGCATCAGATCTCATTACAGATGGTTATGAGCCACCATGTAGTCACTGGAATTTGAACTCAGGACCTTCAGAAGAGCAGCCAGTGCTCTTAATCGCTGAACCATCTCTCCAACCCAAATTTATTTTATTTTTATTTTGTGTGTTTTAAGTATTTCATCTGTGGGTATATAAGTATACCATGCTTGTGAGGTACTCAAGGAGACCAGAAGAGGGCATCAGATCCCCTGGAACTGGAGTTACAGAGGGTTATAAGCCACTGTATGTGTATTAGGAACTGGACTAGGGTACTCCACCAGAGCAGTTCTCGCTCTTAACCACTGAGTCTTTATTCTAACCATGTTAGTCATCTTTTATAGCTGCTGCCAGACGAGAGTCTGGCCCTTTACTCTGAATTTATGTCAGGACATTTTTCTTGGCAGCTCCACTCCACTGAGCTGCTTTATTATCATATCGGGATTTTCTCCTTTCCTATACATGCTACAACCTCTGCTATGCAGGAGGCAGGGGAGGACACTGCTTCAGGCTCTATGGTTACCACTCGGCACGTTGTATAAGGAGATGTGTAGTCCATTTTCAGTGTGTAGTCTTGATCATGAGCAAATGAGTGGCCGTCTGTTAACTCACGACCTCTGTACTGAGCTCACTACAGGATCAGGGACGCTGAGACAAACAGATCCCAGGTTGTGGCAAACACTGACTTCCTGCCCAGGAGGTGCTGAAAATGAAAGCCACCTGGACCACTCATTTATTTATACTTTAGTATTTCTGAAATCCAGATGTAGCTTTTCTCTTTTACTTAAAACTAAATCATTTATGTTAGCTTTGCTCTCTTGGCCTAACCCAGTTCCTTCTGATTTAGGAGAAATTTGTTTTTCAGTGTGAGCAGGAGTCTCATGAGTAGATAATCCATCCACAGGCTCTGCAGGCACAGTAGCACACCAGGGTGTTTTGCTTATCTAGATCTGTATGTGACTATAATCTGCACTTAAAAGCATGTGACAGAAACACAGAACCCTTTTTGGGTCCCCGACCCCTTGTCCAACCTTATGTTTGGCCAAGTCACATTTGCTACTTCTGCCAGTGCCTCACTGGCACCACACATACAAGTTTCAAGTGACATCTTTTAAGTTGGTAGCTTTTCAAATTATGTATGCTTTTGACAACCTGAGAAGTTTGATAGATGCTCTTAAAAGTGAACACAAAGTTTCGAACTTTTTGACTTGTAGCATTTCTGTGGGTTTTCTGGCTCAAGAGAACAGAAAAAAAATTTCATACATTACCTCTGACCACTCACTTCACAGCCCGTATGTATTTTACCTTGGAGCTTTGTATTTAATGTAATGCTCAATTCTTGCTCCCAGATGTTCCTTGGATCTCATACAATTCAGTGTTTTAAAAGGAAGGGTGTGTATTCGCAACAGATCTAGATTTGGGGGCTGTACAGTCATCTTTTCTCTTCAGTCTAAGCTGCAGGTGAGCATGTGAGGGGAGTCTCCTGTCCCTTTGAAGTTCCATGAAGGATCAGAAGATATCGTCACTGTTAGAGCTTCCATTCAAGAGTTAAGTCCACATGGGACATTACACCAGATGACCACAAGGGGGCAGACAAGCCTCGGCCATGAGAACATTGTGTCTGAGGCCTGCAGTTTAGAGGTCAGTCCCTTCTCCGAGCTGATTAGAGAATAGCTGTGTACATCCAAAGCTGGCTGGGCCTGGCGAGGATAGGCTCTATGAAGCTGAGGATGTGTGAGTGTGGAATTGGGGGACTGTTGCAAAGCATGAATGGGGAGGGACGTCAGGGTTCATTCATAAAAGTAATCACATCTCTTAAATGAATGCTTACAACTGACCTAGGCAATACAGACCAGAAAACAGTGGTACTGGAAGGCTGTGTAAGAACCATGCTTATTGAGTTGGGATTTAATGCCATTCTAGAGATTATTACAATGACAAGCACAAAATAGACGTTTATTCTTTGTTTAGTTCAATTGGGTGTCTTTGAAGTCACAGTCACACAAAAGGGCTTCCAATAGTTAGCACTGGGCCCTCTCTTCAGAGGGTGAGTGTTGAGTCACATATCACCTGGTTAGTTTCTGTCTCAGGGTGAGCTGACGCTCTGGTGTTTGTTTCTTGTTGTGGTTCAGTGTGTTACTTGCTGTCCTGTTTCTTGGCAGACAGGCTTGTCTGCACTACAGAGTCCATAGAGCTGTGCCCCACAGGCTCATTCAGGTCCTCTCCACCCTATTCCACCCACACCCCAATCCAGTAGTCCCAGCACAACCATTATGGACCCCCCACCCCACCACGCTCTGAACCCACACTATTCTCCCATCTCCTCTGCTTTCATTTCGGTCCATTACCGCCACGATTTCCTTCATTTTTTACCCTCTGTTGTCTATTATTTTCTCCTTACCAACTTAGACAAGCCAGTCACCCTCTAGATCTCCACCTCGTTATCTGCATCCCGTCTTCCATTTCTTTCTCACGAAAACATTTCCAGAGTTTTGCATCCTGATTTTAGAACATCTCTTCATGAGTTCTAGGCTCTAGTCTATGCATGGTTGTAATCTGGCATTTTTACTGTGTCACTGACTTTTCTCTGTCATCCTTGTTATTACATACCATAGTGTAGTGTATTACATACCATAGTGTAGTGTATTACATACCATAGTGTATTACAGATTTTACTGTATGATCATTTTAATGTGTAACAGAATGAGCCCTTTTCTTAGCTATTTCTCCAAAATTTCCCAGACTATTCTTGCCTATGTGTTCACTTTCCAACAATATTTAGAATTATTTTATATGTTTCCTAAAGCTGTATGATTTCTATAATTTTCTGCCAAATAAGATATAGTTTCTTTGTTGCTAGTATTATATTAGTTTTCTCCCTCCTCCTCTTCTTCCTTCTCCTTCCCTTCCTATTACTTCTTTTTTTTTTAATAATTATTTATTTTATGTATGTGAGTACACTCTAGCCATCTTCAGACACTTCAGAAGAGGGTACCTGATCTCATTACAGATGGTCATGAGCCACCATGTGTTTGCTGGGAATTGAACTCAAGACCTTTGGAAGAGCAGTCAGCGTTCTTTAGTGTTGAGCCATCTCTCCAGCCCTCCCATCTCTTCTTTTGTAACAGGATTTCATTCCGTAGTCCAGGCTACCCTGAAAGTCATTATGATATCAGGTTGGCTCCGAACTCATGAAGATTTTGCCTCAGTTTCCCAAGTGCTGGGATTACAGAAAGGACCTGCCACAATGATCTCTTTTATGTTCCTTGGGCCAATGTGGTATCCTAGGCAAATCTTGCCACCAGTTGTGTGGATCTTTTCTCTTATACAGAATAGAAATAAGTTGTTAGCTAGTTCTGAAGCAGAAGTGAAATTCTGTTATAGAAGAGGGGTTCTGCTGAGGGCCATGCAGAAGCAATAACAAATGACTTTAGAACCCATAGAATGCAGCCCACAGTTTACCACAGCCACATGGCTGAGCCTCAGTATGCTGTGGTGCCAAGGACCATGAGTCCTGAGGACTTCATGCTGTTATGGAGCTCTGCTCTGCTTGCTGCCCTCAGATCCTGCTTAATCTAAGAATCACACGCAAACTCCAAGGGGACTCCCAGTCCCTCACTGGGCAGTATCACTGGGCAGTATCACTGGGCAGTATCACTGGCACTTAAAGCAATAGTAATGCTTGATCTCTTTCCGGCCTTGCTGCTGGAGCAGATTCATGATTCTACCACCACCCTAGAGAAGAATTCAGAGATGGAGATTGTCAACAATGACCACCGTCTTTAGAAAACATTTGGAAAAATAAAATTCTGAGAGAAGCTAGGTTGTTCTGATGTAGGAAATCTTAGAGAAGAATTTCAGAAGAAGTTCAGAAAGGCACACTCTTATAGTTGAGCGAGTGACCTTTTATGGTCAGAGAACAAGAACAACGGCAGTACTGGCTGATGTGACTGTCACTGAGGATGCACTGGTGATGATCGATTCTTAAACCTATGTTTGCCTTTAGCTTCCTGATATGATTTATTAATAATTACTGATGAGTAGATATACATTCGAGGCTTTAAGGTAGATATTATTGATTTTTAGATAAAAGTTTCGTTTTGTGATTCTTTTAGGATTCTTACAAGTTTACTTTTAAAGATAAATAATAAAATGTTCCTTTCTTTCTAACAGCAGATAGCTGCTTGCCAGTAAGAGAAACTGGCTGAGAAAACTACCTTTCCTGCTTACACTTTGTTAATCTATAACAAGTTGCTTAATTAGGAATGTACATGGGTTCTTGGGAATACTTTATTTTTTTTATCTTTACTACACAATACTATCTCCTGTAAAGGTATTGGGGGAACACACTACCTTTTCATAATCATTCCCCAAAAGAAAACTAAAATGTAATCACATTGTAATTTTTTACTGTTTCAAATATTTTGTTGGCATATATAAGCTACAGAAGAAAAAATAAAGCCTGGGGGTTGGCACCTTGTTCCTTCTGCCTATCAACTGTGCGTATGTATGTATATGTATAAGGACTTTATGAGTGGGGGTTGGGACATTATTCCTGCCATTCATCAACTGTATGTATGCATATATATGTAAGGTTTGTGTGATGGGGTGTTGGAACACTGTTCCTTCCACCCATCAACTATGTGAATGTATGTATATATGTAAATCTTGTCTGGGTGTTTGTTAGAGCTTGCTTCATCCACCAATTGTGTGTATGTATATGTATCTATGTATATGTATAAAATGCTTGGAGCCTGCTTGCTAGAGCTTTGCTCTAACCACTTTATGTGTGAATGTGTATATGTCTGTCTATAGGTCTATATGCATGTATGTATGCATCTATGAATGTATGCATGCACATATGTATGTATTTATATTTATGAAGTTATTGGACTTTGCTTTTTGTTTTGGCCACTCAGTGCCACTCAGGATGTGTGTTCGTGTGTGTGTGTATGTGTGTGTGTGTGTGAATTTTCTCTCTTTTTCTTCTATGTACTTATATGTAAGTACACTGTATCTGTCTTCAGACACTCTGGAAAAGGGTGTTTGTTCTTGCTATGGATGGTTGTGAGCCACCATGTGGTTGCTTGGATTTGAACTCAGGACCTTCAGAAGAGCAGTCGGGTGCTTAACCGCTGAGCCATCTCTCCATTCCCTCTTTTTCTCCTCAAACCGCTTGCTGATCCACCTCCATCAGCTGCTCGCTGCACGGACACCTCATCAGCTGCCTGTCTCAGTTTACCTTCTGGTATCAAAGCTGGTCTTTGGCAGAGTTCATCAGGGTGTTCCCTATGCAGAGCCTCTAATAGCACAGACACTTCATCTTGAGGAGGAGGAGCTAAGTCTTTAACCCTTTCTGTGAAAGCGAAGAGATTTTCAGTGCACAGGCATCACTTTTATCTTGCTCAAAGGGGCTGCATAGTTTCCCCTTGGAGTGAAGCTCTCTTTTTGCTAATGTTTTAGAGTGCAGGCATAAGAAGACTCACAGTCCTCCATTAAATTGGTTGCCACTAGGTGGTTGCTCTTCTTAACCGGTTTGTCTAGGGCTCCCTGTTTTGTTTTATTTGTCTCCTTATCATAAGTAGTTTAACTTTGCACTTGTCACAGGAAGTCTGGAAGCCTGCATCAGACCCCCTGTCTGGAAGTCTGGCTGATGCATCAGACCCCCTGCAGACGCCCTGTTCCCTAATCAGTTTCACATCAATCACTCTTAGATATTCTGGAGACGTATTATTGTTGTAAATGGAATCTTTTCACACACACACACACACACACACACACACAAACACACACACACGGGGGGGGAGTGGGAGAGATGGAGAGATGTGTGTGCCCACATGTATGTGTGTATATCCACATATATTTCCATATACATGTATATGTGTGTGTGTATATATATGCACACAAACACATATATAAATCAAACTCTATGGGTATTTAAGAACTTTTATTTATAGAGGATATTTTTATTCAATAAGTACCTATTACCATTTCTCAGACTTTAAGTTAAAATCAAGTGTAAAACTCCATATTACTAAACTTTTGATACCTTTTAAGACAGTTCTTCAGCTGTCCTAAGAAGCAATGTTGTATTTTTGCCTCTATATTTAATTTGTGTATCTATTTTCTTTGTTTTCCCATTCTTCCTGCCTTAGTGTGAAATCCTGTGGGTTTGAGAAACACTCACATGGGCCTCCTGCCACGGGCTTTCTCCTACCCTGCTTCTAACGGGTGTTGTATTCTTGATCTTCTATTTACCATGCCCAGTCTCTCTGCACAGATCTTATTGTCTCTTAATTTCCATGGTAATCCTCACTAGGCTCGAATCTGAATCAGAGCCATGCCTCTGCACGTTGCTTAGGAGGTGCTGTGTAAACACTGGCGGAACACTAGGCTCTAATCTGAGCCAAACTGTGGTCTGTTCCTTGGGTGGAGCTCTGTAAACACTGGTGGAATGCTGTTTTACTGCTAACCATGATGCCATTAATTTTGCTCTTTTCAAAGTTTTGATATATGTATATATTTAACATAAAAATCCCACATCTCCACAGAGTTGGTCCCCCAGGTTTCCTCTTCTATCGGGTTTACGAGGAGATAAATGATCTCCTTTACCAAACAGGGAGCAGGTGTCTCATTGGCCTGGATATCACTGAGTAGGCTAGGCTGGCTGGCCAGGAGCCCCAATGATCTCTCTGTCTTCACTTCTCAGTGCCAAGGTTGCAAGCCTGTGACATGCCTGTGTCTTTATTCTCTCTATGCAGTCTTGAACTCTGGTCCTCAGGCTTGAGTGGCAAGCTCTTTGCCCAATGAGTGACCCCCCCCCATCCAGCCTGTGCAACATTCTGGGTGCTCTCTGATTGGCTTACATAGCAATCAAACCATTCTTCTTTATGTGCGAGCACACGAAGCACACCTGTCTGAAACTTTACTTTCTGCTCACATATTTGGGGACAGAGTGTTACTATGTAGCCCAGGCTGGCTTGGAATTTCTGCTTCTGCTCCATGGTGCCTGGCTCTGAGATGTACTTATTTGATAACATTTTCAGGTTTATCTATGGCCAATTATCCTTGGAATTACTTTTCTAGAAAAATCAGCTTTTCTTTTCTTTTCTTTTTTAATCTCTAGATCCCCTCCCCCCCTTTTTTAAGAGCAAAGTTGCTATAATTTTATTGATCTGTAGCTAAGTATTTCTGGTATTTTATCTGTAGTCATTTTTACCCATTTTGTTGGTCTTATTTTAATTATTTATCAAATGTCTTGAACACATTTGCTTATTATTTGTATTTTATATGCTTTATTTTGCTTGTTGTAATTATTATTTTTTCTAGGTTGGCCAGCCTTGAACTTGCCATGGGGCTGGGAATGGCCTTGAACTTCTGATCTTCCCAACTGTACCTGAGTTTACAGGTCTGCACCACCACTTCCTGTTTCTGCTTCACCAGGGATTGAATCTAAGGCTTCCCGTGCACTAGGCGAGCCTCTACCAAGTGAGTTACATCTTTATCCTAGACTCTCAGCTTAAGAATTATTCTGTTGTTTTCTCTTCTTTTAAACCAGCGGCACATAAAACTGCACACATTTAGTATACACACCTGGGTGAGTGTGTACATCTGTGCTTACTGTGACACCACCACAACAAAAGGTGCTGAACATACCCAGCACCTCCAAATTTTTCCTGTGTTATTTCGTGGCTTAGTTTTGTCATGAATGCTTCACATTCCATTTATCTCTTAACATGTTCTAACGTGCCCAACACGGTATTATTTTTTGTTTGTGTGTTTGTTTTTGAGACAGGGTTTCTCAGTATAATAGCCTTGACTGTCCTGGAACTTACTATGTAGACCAGGCTTGCCCTGAACTCACAGAGGTACACCTGCCTCTGCCTCCTGAGTGCTGGAATTAAAGGAGTGGGTCACCACTCCTGGCCCCAACACTGTATTGTTAACTATTGACACAATGTTGTCCCCTTGTCACCAGAATGTATTTATCTTGTGTTACAGTAACTTCAGAGTCATTTGAAAATAATTCTTTGGTCCCTTGTCTCCCCAGCTCTTGTAACTGATTCTGTTCTCAGGGTTGGTTTGTTATTGTCCTGTGAGGGGGGCTGTTTCCATGCGCCGCCCCTTGTGAAGGATTCTCACATCCTTTCCCCTCTGTCCTCCTCCATGTTGTCTGACTCAGCCTGCTTCACTTTGCAGTTGAGCAAATTTTAACTTTTCTGCCTCCCTTAGGTTTTCTACTTTTTTTTCTTATTGCATACTTAATTTATTTCATATTTATGCTTTCCTGATTAGTTTAAGGCTTCACCTGTAGATTTAATATTTTAGTTACTGTCACTGTTATTTTAAAATGTTTCCTCAATTGCATTTTATTTTTGTATGTTTTTAAGAGATATCAGTTTGAGTTTTCAATATATTTATCTATTGTTACCTGTAGTTTTGTTCCATTATCCCTGAGATATATATGATCTGTATTATTTATGCTTTTTATTATTGATTAAAATTTTCATTGTGTTCTGGTTAGTTTTCTTTTATAACTCTCTTGTTGCTTAAAAATAAGTATCTTTTAAAGTACAGAGTTCATGTATATATAAAAAATACTAGGAAAATATTCTATAAGAAATATGTTATATGTGTGCAAATGCCACACATGTGCAGGTGTCCACAGGCATCAGAACAGGGGATACAGTTCCCTAGAATGGCTTTATAGGAGGTTATAAGTCGGGTGTCAGGAACTTAACTGTTCTCTTCTGGAACAGTAACAAGTAGTCTTAACAGCTCAGCCATCTCTCCAGCCTTCCCATCATTAATGTTGAAATGAAAAGGTTTATTCTAGAGTTATTTTTGACAGTATCATACAGAATGACTTGTTTTTTAATTTTTTAGGGGAGAGGGTGGATAAACATAACTCCAATATAAGAATGTATATGAATATTATTGATTGAATTGTAGAAGCATATCTATTTTATTAGTAGAAGGCAATCCTGTCTTAGAGGCTTGTGACTATGATGCTTCACCTCAATTTTGAGTCTAAGTAGGGGGTACACTTTAAGATATAGGCACAGGTAAGGACTTTCTAAGAAAGATTTCAACTCCTCTGGAAATCAGCAAATTGGATCTCATGAAACTGAAAAGCTTCTGTACATTAAGGAATATCAATCAGTGACAAAGCAACCCACAGTATGGGAAAAAATCTTTACCAGCTATTCATCTAACAGAAAATTAGTGTGTAGAATATATAAAGAACTCAAGAAACTAATCATGAAGAAACCAATTCCAAACATGAAAAAAGAAAACCCATTCTAAACATGAGATATGGAACTGGGCAGAGAGGTCTTAAAAGAAGAAATACAAATGACTACCAAATAGCTTAATTAAAAAGATTTATTTTATTAATTTCATGTGTATGAATGTTTGGCCTATGTTTAAGTATATTCAGTGTGTGTGTGTGTGTGTGTGTGTGTGTGTGTGTGTGTGTGTGTGTGTGTTGCTTGTAGAGGTCAGAAGAAGACAGTGGATCCCCTGGAACTTGAATTTCAGATGGTTATGAGTTACCTAGTGGGTACTGGTAACCAGAGTGAGGACTTCTACAGGAGCAAAAATTAGTTGAACCATTTCTCCATCCCTCCCTAATAACCATTTTTAAAAAAGTGTTCAACATCGTTTGCTAGCAGAGGAAGGCAAATTAAAATGACTCTGAGATTATATTTAACCTCGGTCAGAATGATTATCATCAAGAAAAAGATGACAATACTGGCCCAACTGTAGTACCCTCAGACACTGCTGGTAAAAATGTAAATTGGTGCTTACACTATGAAACTTTGTGTGAAGGGTCTTGAACATGCTAAAAACAGAACTACCTATGACCCAACTGTGTCACTGCGGGTCATATACCCAAGAGACCCCATGTCCTACCACGGAGCTACTTGCACATCATATTCACTCCTACTTGATTGACAAGAGCCAGGAAATGGAATCAGTTTAGATACTGGTCAACTGATAAATGGTCAATGGAATGTGCTGTATAAGTGTAATTTTATTCAGCCCCACAGAAAAATGAAATTATATAAAGTTTTCAGGAAAATATTTGTAACTGGAAAATATTCTACAGAGTGAGCTAACTGGTCCCAGAAAGACAAATGCTGCCTGTTCTCTCTCATACGTGGATTCTAGCTTTAAATTTTTACCTATGAGCATGTAACTTGGAGTGTCTACAGATGTCAGAATGTGAGAAAGGATTCATGAGAAAGGGAAGGAGAAGAGGCCTTTAGAATAAAAGGCATATGGGAATAGTAGACCACAGGTGATAGGAAAGTATCAGGGAATACTGCAGTCTGAAGGCTCAACTGAGAATGGGAGTAGTGACGTGGGAAGACAAAGGATGGGGATGCTTAACCAAATCTCAGAAGGTATGAAAAGGTTTGATTCTAGCGCACACACAGTCTAACTTTTAGGAAGAGGAAGCAAATGTCCTATTATTTCAGAAAGGAAAGTATGAACCAAGGAATGTTTGTTCCTTTGCTTAGACAGATGAATGAGTTCTAGCTGGTCTGGTGGCAAATATGTGAAACAGTTATCCGTGAGAGCTAGAAATGAAAAGTTACACTAAAGACTGATAGTTGATGGAATAATGCCATATTTCATTAATAGTTATTAGGAATAATGCCCTGTGATTCCAAAGTATAAAATGTACATAATAAGGAATGTTTTGTTTATAATCTGGACACTTGTATATATCTCTTCATTAGCAGTACTTAGGAGAGGGTTACTTTCAGGTGCTAAAAAATAAAAGTCAAGACTCAGTGCATCTCATAGGGGGACACTGAGCATGTGGATTCAAATTTTGCTTAATGTACATGGAGGGGCATTGATATAAAATATTCAGACCAGAGGGGAGACTCTACATGGAGAACAATGGGCCCATGCAGTCTTCTGAACATTTCTGAACTTGTGGATTTGCTCCTGGCAAGGCAGGTAAATGATGGGTTTCTCTGAAAGGGTAGTGGGATGGAATGATAAGACCTTGGAACCTGGATTCTTTGCCTCTGGCTTCCTCTGTGGCCGATTAACCTGCTTTCCAGCTTTGGGTTAGCAGAGCTCCATCATTGGGAGGGACATGAGGCTGGATTTCAAGCACTCACAGCCTCAAACCAAACTGGCTACATTTGATCTCTAGTGTATCTGAGGAAAAGGTAAGAAGAAAAAGTACTGTCGGGAAATCTTATCCAAGGAGGTAACTAACACAAAACCCAAACCAGAGCTAGAAAATAGAACGTCCATGCCACTTATATTTTTAGGTGAGAAAACGTAGATGAAGGGAAAGCAAGTGACGATTACAAGACTATTTCTTTTCTTATATTTTCCTCATAGGGCACAAATCATTCTGGAAAAACAGAAAAAAACCTTCAACAACTGCATTGCAAAGACAGTAAGTCATTTCTTTTTTTCTTTTTTTTTTTTAAAAAGATTTATTTATTTATTATGTGTAAGTACACTGTAGCTGTCTTCAGATACACCAGAAGAAGGCATCAGATCTCATTGTGGGTGGCTGTGAGCCACCATGTGGTTGCTGGGATTTGAACTCAGGACCTCTGGAAGAGCAGTCAGTGCTCTTACCCGCTGAGCTAACTCTCCAGCTCCCCCTTTTTTTCTTATATTTTTATTTTCTATATTCTTTGTTTACATTCCAAATGATTTCCCCTTTCCTGGATCCCCCCTCCCCATATGTCTCATAAACCTTTTTCTCTCCATCCCTTCTCCAATCACCTCCCTCCTTTTTCTCTGTCCTTATATTCTCTTCCAATGCTAGATCAATCCTTTCCAGGATCAGGACCCTCTCCATACTTCTTCATGGGAGTCATTTGTTATGAAATTTGTGCCTTGGGTATTCAGATCTTCTGGGCTAATTAATATCCACTTATCAGAGATTAAGTAAATCATTTCAACAAACTCATTTTGCTGGTGTTATGAGTTAAAAATTCCTAGTATACTTGAATAAAACCTCAGCCCCAATCGAAAGGAAACAGGGGCAAGATATGAGAATCAAGGACAGCACACAGCAAGATGAAAAATCAAACCACTATACAAAGGTAAACTAAAATCCTAAGAGAGATGTCAGGAATCACAAGATGTTCAGATACAGACCCCAACACTCAGTAATGATAGTCGTGGATTCCAGAAGACAGAGCTAAGCATTGAGCTAGAAGACACTGGAAGCTGGTTTGACTTGTTCTGAGTCTTGGTATTAGTCATCAGCCATTGCAAAAATCAGCTTCTCTGACCAAGGCTGAGAACAGCGTTAGTCTATTGGTATAAACACAGTGCTAGTCTATTGGTATAAACACAGAAACGTCGAAGGCAGTTTTACTCTATGTCCATTTAGCCAAACACACGGAGAATGTTCCTCATGGCAGAAGTCCTGACTCTTCAGCCATAGGCTTCTAGCAGGTTTACAGTACCAGGCATTGTATTCCCTACTATGCAGCACACCTCAAATAAGCCAGAAAAGTACTTTACTCCTGACCCTGGGATTTTCATTTAAAAGGCTAGGCATGTGATTCACTCCTTTAAAGGCAGAAGCAGGAGGAGCTCTGAGTTTGAGGTCAGCCTGGTCTATGACGTGTGTTCCAGGACAGCCAGGACTACGCGGAGAGGCCACAATAACAACAGCAAAAGTGAAACAAAACAGCAACAGTAACAGAGACCCAAAAACCAATGCTAAGCCAAAGCCATGGCTTCTGAGAGGACTGATCATGAAAGGCACCTCTGTTCAAATTCTTCTAAAATTCTACTTTCCAGTTATAAGTATTAGGTTTCTATATGGCCTTTCACTTATCCTCACTGTAGCTGTACAGATGGTTGTGATCCTTCATGTGGTTGCTGGGAACTGAACTTAGGACCTTTGCTCGCTCTGGTCAACCCCACTAGCTATGGTCAGCCCCAATTGTTGCAGTTAACTTTGCTTGCTCAATCCCTGTTCACTCCAAAGATTTCTGTTCAGGCCAAAGATTTATTTATTATATGTAAGTACACTGTAGCTGTCTTCAGACACACCAGAAGAAGGCATCAGATCTCATTGCAGATGGTTGTGAGCCACCATGTGGTTGCTGGGATTTGAACTCAGGACCTTTGGAAGAGCAGTCAGTGCTCTTAACCACTGAGCCGTCTCTCCAGCCCGTTCTTCTCACCTTCACCTTTCCTTATCCCCCCTCCATCCTCATTTTAGACTCCCCCCACGCTCCCTTCATGTCACGCATGCTTGCATGTTTTTACTATACTTCCCAGCTTTAGTATTTCCCCTCCCCCACTTGGTTCTTTTTCTTTCTTTTTTCTTTTCTTTTTTCTTTTTCTTTTTTTTTTCTTTTGATTTCAGGCCTCTGTAAACACTCTATCCAACTTAAACGCAGAAATCTAAAATCTTGAATGGAAGGTCTTACACTTGAACGAGAACAGAGTGTTTGTGTTTCTGGAAGTATAGAGTGCTTTCTATTCCCATCCATTTTTCTTGCAAACTATAAAACTTCACTGTTATGTACTGCTGAGTAAAACTCAGTTGCACGTGGGTACCACAATTTCATTACCCATCAGTCAGCTGACCTCAGCTGACTCTATTTCCTAGTAATTGTCAATAGA
Organism: Apodemus sylvaticus; assembly: GCF_947179515.1. Taxonomy (NCBI): domain Eukaryota; kingdom Metazoa; phylum Chordata; class Mammalia; order Rodentia; family Muridae; genus Apodemus; species Apodemus sylvaticus. The sequence continues at coordinate 71,559,520 of NC_067475.1, forward strand.
ACAGTAGTGGACGTGATGTGCAAGTGTCTCTGTGGGAGGATATGGAGTCTTTAGCGTATATGACGAGTGGTGATACAGCTGTGTCACATGGTAGTTTTATTTTTAGCTTACGGAACCCTCCACACTTTCATATTGTCAGCACTAATTTACACTCTCCACACATTCTTGACACGTGTTGCCATCTTTATTCTTTATGATAACCATTCTGACTAGGATGAGATGGAATCTCTTGGTAGTTTTAATTTGCGTGACTAATGACCTTGAGCGCTTTTTAAAATGTTTCTCAGACATTTGAGAACTCTGTTCAGTTCCATAGCTCCCTTTCCCTTCATGTTTAGATGTTTTTGTTCTTTGCCTAGTAGTTTTGCACTTGAACTGTTCTTGGTTTTCTGAGGCCTTACAGTACATCATTAAGCGATGTAGTTAATATCTCTATGAGTTTGTGATATAGGTACGTAACGCTATAGTAGTCTTTTGATTGCTATTTAATTCTAGGACATCTAAATTTTTCTTTCCTGATTTTAGTCCTCAGTTTACTGTTCCAGTCACCATGCTTCCCAGCCACGATGATGATGGATCTGCATTCCTCGGGGCTGTAAGCTCAAATAAAGCCATCTTTCTGTAAGTTGTCTTAATCATGGTATTTTATCACAGAAATAGCAAAGTAACTAATATGGGAGCCTTTCCTATTTGGTTCTAATGATTTTATCATGAGCCCAGAAGTTAGATTTTTGTTTTATTATTAAAAATTGTTACAGAGCTATGGAAGTAACACAGTCAGAAAAGTGCTTACTGACTTAAGATCTCCAGAATTACACCCAACATGGTGGTGCAACCTTTAATTCCAGGACTTGGGAGGCAGAGGCAGGCAGATCGTTGTGAGTTTGAGGCCAGTCTGCTTTACACAGTCTCGGGTATATACACAGTGAAACTCTGTGTTGAAGGAAAAAATATCCCCAGAACTCATGTGAAAACAAAGCAAAGCAAAACAAAACAATAAAACAAAAGAAAACAAAATACACCCCCTAAACAGGTGTGGTAGTGTAATTTTATAATTTCAGTTCTGGAGAGGCAGAGACAGATCCAGCCAGCCTAGTCTGATCAGTGATCCCCTGTCTCAACACAATGTGACTAGATCCTGAAGAATGACATCCAGGCTTGATCTCTGGTCTTCACATGCAGATATACCTACACATATGTGAACCCACATGAAATATGTATACACACATGCACACAACATACACTATTTCAGTCATAATGTCCCTATAAGGTATTCCTCATTTTCTAGTGGAACTGTCTATGTACAGGTGATGCACTGCCATAGAATCATTTATGACACTAAGAATTTCCTCAGTCTTGTTGCAGAAATTTAGGTGTTTTTGGAGATAGCTACTCCTCCAATTTTACTTTGACCACTAGTTAGTGACCTTGTTAGATGCAATGAATTGGTAAGAACTGTAAAATTGTTGAAGTAAATGCTGTGGATTCATTTCCGAGGAGCTTGATAACTTTTGCTTGACATGATGATTCTGAGATTTCCCCACAAGTAACCTATTTCATCTTTATTCCTTATGTAGGAACACTGAGGCTGGAATTTCCAAAGTCACATAGACATCGATCTTAAATCTTTTGGTCACCAATTTTGCTTGCTTGCCTGCTTGTTTGGTAGTTTCTTCCACAAGTTCCAACTTTGTGTATAAAAAAGATACCTGCAATTTTCTTCTGGTGTTTGGTATGAAAATGTGAATTGGGTTCTCTTCTGAGCAGCTCCATTGCTCTAGGTAGCTAATTTTCTCAGAATTCACCAAGTATATTGTTTGTCAAAACAATGAAAACAGCCTTTGTAAGGAGATAGTTCTAGTGTTATATACTCAACAATACTTTGCTATTTAAAAATTTGCTACTGTTGGGAAGAGAAAGCTATAGGGCCAATTCATGGCATCCATACAGATGTCTGGTATGAGTCAGCTAAAACACAGCTAACATCAGGCAGCTTGGGACTAGGAATCACCACAAAATGGCTGAAATCAGGGACCAGACAAGGCTGCCTCCTTTCTCCTTATCTTTTCAATATTGTACTTGAGGTACTAGCTCGGGCAATTCGACAACATAAGGAGGTCAAAGGGATACAAATTGGAAAGGAAGAAGTCAAACTATCATTATTTGCAGACGACATGATCGTCTACCTAAGTGACCCAAAGAACTCCACTAGAGAGCTCCTACAGCTGATAAACAACTTCAGCAAAGTGGCAGGTTATAAAGTCAACTCAAGCAAATCAGTGGCCTTCCTATACTCAAAGGATAAGCAGGCTGAGAAAGAAATTAGGGAAATGACCCCCTTCACAATAGCCACAAACAGTATAAAGTATCTTGGGGTGACTCTTACCAAACATGTGAAAGATCTGTATGACAAGAACTTCAAGACTCTGAAGAAGGAAATGGAAGAAGACCTCAAAAAATGGGAAAACCTCCCATGCTCATGGATCGGCAGAATCAATATAGTTAAAATGGCCATTTTGCCTAAAGCACTATACAGATTCAATGCAATACCCATCAAAATCCCAACTCAATTCTTCACAGAGTTAGAAAGAGCAATTATCAAATTCATCTGGAACAACAAAAAACCCAGGATAGCTAAAACTATTCTCAGCAACAAAAGGAAATCTGGGGGAATCAGTATCCCTGACCTCAAGCAATACTACAGAGCAATAGTGTTAAAAACTGCATGGTATTGGTACAGTGACAGACAGGAGGATCAATGGAACAGGATTGAAGATCCAGAAATGAACCCACACACCTATGGCCACTTGATCCTCGACAAAGAGGCTGAAAACATCCAATGGAAAAAAGATAGCCTTTTCAACAAATGGTGCTGGTTCAACTGGAGGTCAGCATGCAGAAGAATGCGAATTGATCCATCCTTGTCTCCTTGTACTAAGCTCAAATCCAAATGGATCAAGGACCTCCACATAAAGCCAGACACTCTGAAGCTAATAGAAAAAAAACTGGGGAAGACCCTTGAGGACATCGGTACAGGGAGAAAGTTTCTGAACAGAACACCAATAGCGTATGCTCTAAGAGCAAGAATTGACAAATGGGACCTCATAAAATTACAAAGTTTCTGTAAGGCAAAGGACACCATCAAGAGGACAAATCGGCAACCAACAAATTGGGAAAAGATCTTCACCAATCCTACATCAGATAGAGGGCTAATATCCAATATATATAAAGAACTCAAGAAGTTAGACTCCAGAAAACCAAACAACCCTATTAAAAAATGGGGTACAGAGTTAAACAAAGAATTCTCACCTGAAGAACTTCGGATGGCGGAGAAGCATCTTAAAAAATGCTCAACTTCATTAGTCATTAGGGAAATGCAAATCAAAACAACCCTAAGATTTCATCTTACACCAGTCAGAATGGCTAAGATTAAAAATTCAGGAGACAGCAGGTGTTGGAGAGGGTGTGGAGAAAGAGGAACACTCCTCCACTGCTGGTGGGGTTGCAAATTGGTACAACCACTATGGAAATCAGTCTGGCGGTTCCTCCGAAAACTGGGCACCTTACTTCCAGAAGATCCTGCTATACCACTCCTGGGCATATACCCAGAAGACTCCCCACCATGTAATAAGGATACATGTTCTACTATGTTCATAGCAGCCCTATTTGTAATTGCCAGATGCTGGAAAGAACCCAGGTATCCCTCAACAGAAGAGTGGATGCAAAAAATGTGGTATATCTACACAATGGAGTACTATTCAGCCATTAGAAACAATGAATTCATGAAATTCTTAGGCAAATGGATGGAGCTAGAGAATATCATACTAAGTGAGGTAACCCAGACTCAAAAGGTGAATCATGGTATGCACTCACTAATAAGTGGATATTAACCTAGAAAACTGGAATACCCAAAACATAATCCACACATCAAATGAGGTACAAGAAGAAAGGAGGAGTGGCCCCTGGTTCTGGAAAGACTCAGTGAAGCAGTATTCAGCAAAACCAGAACGGGGAAGTGGGAAGGGGTGGGTGGGAGGACAGGGGAAGAGAAGGGGGCTTGCGGGACTTTCGGGGAGTGGGGGGGGCTAGAAAAGGGGAAATCATTTGAAATGTAAATAAATTATATCGAATAATAAAAAAAAAAAAAAAAAAAAAAAAAAGAGATGAGGCCTTGTTGGAATAGATGTGTTCTTGTTGGAGGAGCTGTGCCCTAAGGGTGGGTGTTGAGGTTTCAGAAGCTCAAGCCTAGGCTCAGTGGATCACTGTCTGTTTTGCTACTTGATGATCCAGAAGCAGAACTCTCAGCTACCTCTCCAGCACCACATTGCCTGCATGCCTCCATGCTTCCCACCATGACACTAGTGGAATAAAGCTCGGAAACTGTAAGCCAGCCCCAATGAAATGTTTTCCTTTATAAGAGTTGCCATGGTCAATGTGTCTCTCTTCACAGAAATAGATATATCAACTAAGACAGCTGTTAACACCTGCTGGCTGCTGAGCTCCAGAAAGATCCTGATGAGGAAGTCCAACATCTGCTACAGCCTCCTAAGCTAAGGACACACTGATACCTTCTGCAGGTTGTTAGGATCCAAAAGGTTCCTGACAAGTGAGTCTAAAGGCTGGTATGGCTCATAAATTAAAGAATCTCTCCTTCTTCCTGAGAATAACACCCCTTACTCCCTACCCCATTCCCAAACCTTCCCTACATGCTCCCCCCATCGCCCATCCCACTTCCCCTATCTTTCCAACTCCACCCCTGCCCAGGCCACATCAACCTCCATTGGTAATTACAGGTTGGAAGCTGCAGGAGAGCAAACCTGCAAACAGAATCTACCACCCCAAAGAACACCCTCTGCCCATACAACCCCAGTCCCCCTAGACTATGCATACACTATCCCTATTGCTGAGGAGAGACTGTCACCTTCATCATCCTGGTTAAAGCTAATCTGCTCCCACTGAAGTTGGCTTATTCTTTCTCTTATTTCCACATTGCCTCTAACAATCTCCATCCAACAGAAAATATTAGAGTAATTGAAGGCGATTCAGCATGAATTATCCTAGCTAAATCATAATGAAAATTTTAGGCAAAACTAAACAGAGCCTCACTGAGCCATGAAGAAACATAAAACAGCTACACACACATCTATCCTGAAACGTGAAAAGTTACAGCACAGAATATATATAAAGAACTCAAGAAGTTAGACTCCAGAAAACCAAACAACCCTATTAAAAATGGGGTACAGAGTTAAACAAAGAATTCTCACCTGAAGAATTTTGGATGGCGGAGAAACATCTTAAAAAATGCTCAACTTCATTAGTCATTAGGGAAATGCAAATCAAAACAACCCTAAGATTTCATCTTACACCAGTCAGAATGGCTAAGATTAAAAATTCAGGAGACAGCAGGTGTTGGTGAGGATGTGGAGAAAGAGGAACACTCCTCCACTGCTGGTGGGGTTGCAAATTGGTACAACCACTCTGGAAATCAGTCTGGCGGTTCCTCCGAAAACTGGGCACCTCACTTCCAGAAGATCCTGCTATACCACTCCTGGGCATATACCCAAAAGATTCCCCAACATGTAATAAAGATTCATGTTCTACTAAAAAAAAAAATAAAAAAAATAAAAAAAAAAATAAGATAAATAGTGATATCATCTGCTTTATAACTGCTTGTTTATGAGGTGTCACTTTTATGTGATTCTATATAAATATGGCCTTATGGTCCGCAGCCTGAGACTTTGTGTTTGCTAGCCTGTTTGTCAGTAGGCCTGGGTGCCTATCACCATGTGGCCTGTGTACACCCTCCTCCACCCCCCAGCCACCACCATACATCATACCTGTGCATCCTTGCTGGCAGCTGCCTGCATAACAGCCCTCATCTGGAGTAAATAAAGTATGTCTTATCTGTCCGTGAGTCCCCAAGTCTATTTAACCTCCCAGCCTCTTGGGACTCTCCTCCTGGAGTCAGAGCAATGACGCTAACAGAGGACCACATTGTTATGTTCCAGGAATGGGCTGAAATGTTTTCTGCTACTGAGAGAGGCAGAGAGGAGCCTGGCTCCCAACCCTGTGTGACCCTGGGGTGGGGTGCCTAAAGTGCAGGACTTTCATTGGGATAATTAACAAGGTAATACGATTATAGGTTTTCAAACAACTCTGTTTGCAAGGAATTATGTTTGTGACACCTCCCCACTGTCACAGAAAGTCAGTCATTGGCCATACTGATCCACTACCTCTAGTTTTGCACAGGGTCACAGCCATAGCAGTCTCTGATGCTGAGGACATTGTCTCTGAGTTCCAGGATCTAATTCCTAGTGTCCTTTTTGTTTTTCTTTTCTCATCCTCTAATTTTCTTATTTCTTCTGTCTATTTTCTTTTCTGCCTTCCTTCTATCTTTTCCTCCTATTAACACTTGAAACCTTCTGCTCCCCCTTTCTGTTTCTGCCTTTCTGTCCCTGTCTCCTCTTGCCCTTCTTCTGTTTCCAGTCCTTCAAAACTTCTAGGATTTCTTTGTTTTTATCTTCTCTTTGATTCTTTTTTTTTTAAGGCAGGGGTTCTCTGTGTAGCCCTGGTTGTCCTGGAACTCACTTTGTAGACCAGGCTGACCTCAAACTCAGAAATCTACCTGTTTCTGTCTCCCAAGAGTTAGGATTAAAGATGTGCACCACCACTGCCTGGCTTCTCTTTGATTGTTTTGAATAAAATTTTATTTTCTATAAGAGAAGATAACAGCAAAAGAACACTGGAAACAGATAATGTTTGGTTTTGCTCTGCAAAGAGAATAGAAACTTTTATGGCCCATATGCTCTACTCATCCAGGGAAGAGATCTTCTTTCTAGATATTGAGGTATATCATATGCCTGGCAGTGACAGATGATCAAGACCATCACTGACAAACAGGATAAGAACATCCTAAGCCTGACTTTATGGTTTTCACATTACCTCTTCATATTAACCTGGGGGTTTGAGTTTACCTTAAAGTTCACCTCATAGGATAAAAGACTACTTGAAGTTCTTTGTACTGGGCCTTAAGTCCTGCTTTCAGAGAAAATAGCTTGGTCCTCTAAGGACTACATTAATTTTTTTCAGAAGGTTGGCAGTTTAAAGGGAAATGGCCCCTATAGGCCTATATATTTGGATCCTTGGTCCCTAGTTGGTGGAACTGTTTTGGAAGGATTAGGAGGTGTGGCCTTGTTGGAGAAGTATGTCACTGGAGGTAGGATTTGAGGTTCTAATAGATTTGTGATTTCCTGTGTGAGCTTCCCCCTTCTGCTTATGGTTGTGGATGACTAAGATGAGAGCTCTCACATGTTTCTTGCTCTGTCAACATGGACTTTAACCCACTGAGACCATAAGCCAAATTAAATGCTTTCTTAGGTAAGTTTCCTTGGTCATAGTATTTGGTCACAACAATAGAAAAGTAACCACTGTGATGCCTCCATTCATCTCATTCCTTCACACTCACTCTCCCTCCCCTAAAGGCCTTTATCACTTGTTATACTCACAATGAGGACCAAGGCTCCAGCACATGAGCTTCTGGGGATGCATTCAAACTACATCCAAAGCAAACAATGAATGTGTGGTTTGGAAGAGTCTTGGTAGCCTCTGACCTCATCTTCTACTGTCTCTGTCATTGCTCACCCAGTTCTTGGCATGAGACTTGTCTTGAAGATGCCAGTACACTGTCCTCAGAGCCTTAGCACATGTTGTTTCCTTTGATGGAATGTGTTCTCTTTTGGAACCATCACAAGGTTTCCTTCCTAAATCTGTTGCAGGTTTCAACACACGCACACATGCACGCACACACACACACACACACACACACACACACACACACACACACACACACACACACGCACAAGCACTCGCACACATATGTGTGCATGTTGAACACTCTGCTGCCCCTGACTGGCTTCTTTTCTTCTCATTCTTTTATTTGCCCTAATATGTATTTCCATCTGGCACTCTGTGTCTATTTTCTGCATGAGGACATAGCACAGGAGAAAATATTCTGCCTATGCTGTTTGTTGTTTTAATCTCAACACCCAGAAAAGAGCCACCCACTGGTAGACTCACAGTAGTTATCAGCCGAACAATGAAATGGGTGATTTTAGCCATCTTAACATTCTGAGCTGTTTGTCAATGCCACGCTCAGCTGGGCCTGCATTGAGATCCTCACACTTGTTCATCCCTACATCCCTTAAATGCACTTTCTCCAACTATTTAAAGTACACAGCATAAATGCAAGCACAGAGACAGGGAAAACAGTGTGAGTGTGATATGGCACTCTGACAGACAAACAGTAAAATAAAAAAGAACCAGAAGTAGATATATATATATAGAAAGAGTTCAACTGGCCAACCCATGAGTAAGTGCAATTGCTGTCCTTGCACCCAGTCTTGGGGTCAGAGATTTCAGGCATCAGTTCGTGGGCGAAAACACTATCAGCCCTTTGGTCACAAGATAGAAAATTATTAAAACTTCCATCCCTTTTGTGGGGAAATACGAATGTTTATTATTGAAATCTGAAAAAGAATATCTCCTATAGAACATCATATAAGTGGATCTCAACAGACTTTGCCATCCAAGGCAGTGGTTACTGTCGTGTGTCTTGAAAATTGATGGTTTAATTAAGTTTTATTTAATGAGCATAAAAACTCAGTCATAAAATGTGACTTTAACATATAATATAGGATGGTATTCTAAAACATGTAAATCAATATAATTTCTCTTATGGTTGCATTAAGATTTAATTCCAAACTGGCTTCGTAACACACATGTAATCCCACCACTCAGGATGATGAGACAGAAGAACTGAAAGTCTAGAATACACTGGGCTGTTGATGAGTTTAGGGCCAGCCTAGACTATGCAATGAAGCCTTGTCTTAACAAAACAAAACAGAATTCCAGATCTGGATAGAATTTAGGATATTACACATACAAATGCCTATAAAAATGGTTCTCCAGCAGAAGGTATGATATTTGGTGAGAACATAGTGTGCTAGTTCTCTAGGTGTTCTATTGGGGTGTTGATTTTTATATTTTGAAATACAGAAGAACAGGTGTCTGGCAGAATGCCATGAAACTAGAGATGCTATAGCAGTCTTCTTTCCTGGGTAGACAACAGCCACATTTGCTCAAGGAACTGGGCCAGGTCAAATTTCTGTCTATTAAAATCCATGACTTCCTGCACCCATGAGTAAGAGCATCAGGAATGACACCATTCCAAGTGGTGTAAACTTTCATGAGAATCAGTGGGGTAAGCAGAAGAGGTATTAGGTGTAATTATGAGGTGGTGCTGATGAGCTCTGGGAAACTGGCTGCCACCTGCCCTATTGGAGGCTTTGATCAGGGGATAGTATTCAGGACATTGGCATCTTCAACAGTCTTGTCAAAATCCCAGAAATCATTAGTGCTGTTGCATGATGCCTCCTGAGGAAAGCTGGGCTGGAAGGAAAGGCAGATAGATACCATTTGTCATTAGAGTAATCTTCCATTTAGACGTATGGATTCAGAAACAGAATGAAGCACACAGCAATGAAGCAATGAAGGAATGAAGGAATATGCTGGTGTATCCCCCGTCTAGGGAGGAAAATCCAAGAAACTTTAGGAGATGGACTAGAGATTAGGCAGCCTGTGCACAAGTCTTGGCTCTGCCTGCAAAATCCTAAGTGACCACGAGAATTTACCCAACTTCTCCAGAATTCGTATCTTCTACCAGAAGACATAAGTGTGTTAATTCATAATATGAGGTTTAGGCATCCCTAAAAACAGCTTCTTTAGGTAATGTTCAGAGTCACTTGGTGAATTTGAGTTTTTATACAACTTTTTTTTTTTACATTTATTTTATTTTATGTGTATAAATGGTTTGCCTGCATGTACGCAGGTGAACCCTGTGAATGGCTGGTGAAAGTCAGAAGAGGACTTTGGGTTCTCTGGAACTGAAGTCACAGATATTGAGTCACCGAGTGGGCCTCTGCAAGAACAAATGTTCTTAACCAGTGATCTATTTCTCCATCCCCTTTATGCAACAGTTTTTTAACAGATGCACAAAACAAAGCACAGAGAGGTTAAAGGAGTTGCCCAAGGACACACTGCATCTAGACAGATCTACAACTGAGTCTACCCTGGGCATTGTCTAGATCCAGAGTCTGTGTCACTACTACTGTGTCTGGATCCTAGTCACTACATTGTCCCTTATTTATTCTGTCCTTAGATGCTTTCATCCAGACATTTTGAGGAGAAGCTGTGAATTTTTATTCTGCATTGTTATAATAGCTGGTGGGAGTCGTGTATTTTAAATGCTATAGAAATGCCACATGGTTTGCTGGACAATCTCACATGTATCATTTATTTAAGCAAGTATTCTTATTAAAGAATAATATCCAAACCACAAATGTACACCTTAATGAATTATCACAAAGTTGACACTCTTGTGTTACCACCACCCAGTTTAACAAATAGAATGTCATCTAATGTTCAGTAAGTCCCCATACTGCATTCTACCCTGTCTCTGCTTCCTAGTGAAGGCGTTATCCTGATTTCTAGCGCTACAGCTTAGTTTTTCCTCTCATTGCAAACTTATGTAAATGTACTCATTCATCATGAATGGTTTTGTATCTGGCTCTTTTTTGTTCAGCATCATGCTTGTAAAAGTTTGTTAATGCACACAGGATTAATTCTTTTGCTTTCGGTGTTGTACAACCACTCACTGTATGTATATAACACAACCATTGCTCTTAGTTATTTTTTCACTTGGTGGATCTTTGAGTTGTTTTCTCTTTCTCTTTTGAGCTGTTGTAAACCACGCTGGTATGATTTTTTATTTTTATTTTTTGGAAATAGACTCTTGCTATGTTGCCCAGGCTGACTTCAAACTCATAATGCCCTTTCTCCATTTCTTGAATGCTTCGGTTAAAAGCATTTGGGGATCAGTTCATCTCTGCAGTAGAATTTTGTAGGCATATGGCTTGCCCTACACTAGTTATTGCCATATATGTGTCCAAAAAATGTTTTATGATTACACTTCTATTTCCAGAATGAGATTTCTAGTTGTTTTACATCTCTGCTCCCATGTGATATTACCAGGGCTAATTTCAGACATGTGTCGGTTGACTAGGTCTCTATGGTTTGATTTGATTTCCCCTGATCTCTATCTAATAAGTCTGGAATAAATTTTCACTAGTGTTTTAATTTTTCATGTATTTTAAATACATTTTTCTATTTTCTGTTTTTTTAAATATTTTTTTTCAAAAAAATTAAATCCCATTGCTGAATTCTACAAGCATTTTTGTCTATTCTAGATACTATCTCTGTTTCTTCCAGATCTCCAGGATCACCATGTGGATTAATGTTGGTCTGTGTACTGGATGCTATCTTTGGAGATCTGTAGGGCTCTGGCCCAGCCAAAGGGAAGGGGAAGTTCAATTAAGGCGAGCTGCAGGGTCTCTTCCACAGCTGCTGCTGCTCCCCATTTGATGAGCAGAACACTAGGAGTGGGCAGAGCCCAGCAGGTGGCTAGGAGTTTCAAGACCAGGGCCACCAATTGGGAGGTGACTTCAGTCAGCTTGAGCAGCTTCCAGTCTTGAAAGTTTTGGGAGAGAATTCTCTTCCCCAAGGTGTTACAGCTCTATGTGAAATAACTCTTGTGTCTTATTCCTTGTGGACAGGGTCTTATATAGATTTTAGGGTGGGTTGGTGTCTAAAAGCAGATATTTTCTATTGGCTTGGTCTGGGATGTTGGGGACACTTCAGCTACATGTGGAAGGGCTGTGGGTGATGTCCCTACATGACTATTTGTCACAGTACTCTCCATGGGGCCTTGTGGTTACATGTTCCCAGACAGGATCTTGGTCAATAGTAGATGAAACTCCTACTATCCTAAGGTATGAGAGTCCTGGGGTTTCTGAATCCACTCAGCCTTACCAAGTTTTTGTCTGGTGACATGGTTCCACTTGACCCACAGATTAGATGACATTTACACAGGTGGTACTATTATAAGAGAAGTTAAGGAAACACCTGGTGACACTTGAGGTGTTAAAGTAGCACGTTGATTCATTTTATCCAGTGCTTATAATGTATGTCAGTGTGGAAATAACATTTAGAGAACAATTAGTAAGAAACATTATACAGTAAGTACCAATCTGAGTGGTAGAGGCTGTGAGTGGATCAATGTGAGATTATTAAAGAAGGTATGACTTAGTCCAGGGCTTTAATGACAAGCTATAGTTGCAAATAGAGAGGAAGGGGAAGAGGGATTCAGAGAGGTGAGGCATAAGACTGAGAGGCTTAGAGATGGGAGGAAGTAGCATTATTGCTGACTTCTGGTTGGCTCTCTGCAGGACTTTCCAGTTGTCTCATGCAGGGCTCATCCTTTATGGAGGTGAGGACCAAGACCTTCTTATTCATTTGAGCATGTCCGTATCTACCACCATGCCTGGCAAATAACCAGTGTTTGATAAATACACTTAAATGCATTCAATCCCATTAATATCCCTATAAACTTAGTAGGATAGAATCAAAGTAGTGGTTAGAGACAATTAGATGAGCAAGCTGATGTTCTCAGAAAGATTTCTGCAGGAAGTCGTGGTCAGTTGTAATTAGAGGGATATAATAGAGGGAGTCTGGTCAATTTAGGCTTGATGTGGCACATGGAAAAGTATACGTTGTTGCTGAGAGTTCTTAAGTAGAGGGAGATAAAGAAACGAAGACAGTCTCTTGCAAAACTCAAGAGTGACTGAATGGGAATGGATGCAGTGGGAACTGAGCAAAGACGATGTTGAAATGATGCAGCCATTCATTTGCTTGCTCAACAAACACCTACTGAAACCATAATAGATAACTGAGGTCGAACTCTAGGGTCAGGAAGGAGAGTAAGATGCTCACATTGTAAATCATTGAGAGGGATGCTATGGCAAGCACACTCATAATTAGAACTCAGGAGAAAGTTAGAAGCAGGACTATGGATTGTAGGGCAGGAGGAACCTCAAAGGGTCAAAGGGTTAAAGCGGTGCTTCTGACATCTCCCTCCTCACCACCCCCTATGCTCTGTCCTCTTTATTGCTGTGCTACCTTACACTCTCCTTTATTTCTCATTCTACTCTTGTTTGACTCTCCATTCTCTTGCCACACTGTAAGCTCCAAGGTGAAATATTCTTATTTTCCCTAGTTTCAGTTATAACCTTAACACCACACTTGGTGATGGTAGTATCTTGCACTACCGTCTCTCTTTTTTTTAAGATTTCTTTTCAGTCATGTGTAGATGTCTGTGTCTGCATGTGCATATGCACCTGAGTTGCCAGACCTAAGGAGGACAGAGTCATTGGACCTTCTGGAGCTGGAGTTAGAGACAGTTATGAACTACTGGTTGAGTTCTGGGAATTGAACTTGGGTCCTCTAAAAAGAAGCAAGTGCTCTTAACCACCGAGTCATCTCTCCAGCCTTGCACTCTGCATTTTAAAGAAATAAACATTTTAGAATAAATAAAGTGTCATTGGCATTAGATCCCATAGGATAGGCAGCATTCAGACATTTGGTAAAATGGGAGGGAGAGACATTAGTTTAGATATGTGAGGTCTTATATGTAATAAAGAAAAGATGATCTATCTGGAAGATGGATTTACAGAAAAAACCTTATCAAAAAATATTGTGGTGTATTAGAAAGAAGGAATTAAAAAGAAACAAGGCAAATGGTGCTTTCAGTGTTTGTGTCTGAAATCTGACAGAATGAGGATTGAGGGAATGGCAGAAAAAAGGAAATGGAGAGGACAACTGTAGAGTATGGGGCAGTGCCTAGCAAATCGCAGATGAGACAACTGTGAGCATTTGTAGGGTGAACTTGTTCCTGTAAAGTCAGGTCTGAGCAAGGCAGATTGAAAGTATTGGTGCAGAAGTAATACAGAGCATACATGTTGAGGGGTATGAAAGAGCAAGCTAAGAAAGACAAGGGCCCACAGTCTTGGAGCCTGGAGGTGATAGATTCACAAGGGACACGGAGAAAGAGCATAAAGAGAACATTTGTGGATAGGTAGTTGTCAGTTCCTGGTGCTGCAGCGTCCAAAGCCATGAAGGTCATAGGTATTTAGATGGTCAGGTGGAGAGGGTGCCTAGATAATTCATACATAAATAAATGTAATACATATGTATATGATATATTCCTTGGCATAGTACTCAAACAATAGAGAGGAGTACAACATGTGTGTATATTACATTTAGGAATAAGTATAATCCTTCCTTATTATATAAATAAAACCTCCTCATAGTGTTTGAGTTTTTGTCAATTCACAGTATCTAAGAACCACAAATTAGTTAGCGATTTTCACAATGATAAGCATTTAGGTTACATCTGCACATCATTATTTTTAATATACTACAGGGTAGAGTATCTTTGTAGACAGTTTTCATCTATAACCCTGGTTATTTCTTTGTGCTGCTACCTGAAAAATGTTTAAATACATGGTACATGCCATTGCAATTGCTTTCCTAGAAGATAGCACTGACTTTTATATACTCACTCAACTTGAGAGTTTCTGCTTTCCCACACTTTCAACCTTACTGCTAGGGTATTAAAAACAAGTATGAAAATTACTTTTACTAAATTGATAAATTAAAAGAAAAAGCAGGAAGCTGGTTCACTAGTTAAAAGTACTGGCTGTTTTGTTCCCAACACCCATAGCATGTGACTCACAACCACTTGTAACTCCAGTTCCAGGCTATCAATAGTGTTCAAGAGTATCCTCACACATGTAACAGACCCAGACACACACAGACATACACAGAAAATCTTTAAAAAGCAATAAAATTATTTTAATGTGCTTTTCCATGGAGATTTCACATGTATGAGTCAACTTTCAATTATTGTAACAAATGATTTATGTAAAAGGTTTCTTTTGGCTCATAATTTTCAAAGTATCAGTACATGTCCAGATGTACTTTTATGTGCATGTCAATACATCATGGCAAGCACCTACATCAGGGCAAAGTGATCGTGGTATAGGAACTGAAAGGCAAAGAGAGGGGAGACTAGAGTCGCATATCTCCTTGAAGAGCGATCTTTCAGGCACACATTATCTCCCATCTCTTGAAGCTTCCGTTACTACCTAGGAACATCATAGGCCAGGTACCAAGCTTTTACCATGTGGCACTTGGAGGGACACTGCAGATCTAAACTGTAGCAACATGGATATTGGCCATCAGTATACTCTCTCTCATAAATTTATTTTGAAAAAGTTTCTGATAAGCTTATGCTCTTGTGTGTGTGTGTGTGTGTGTGTGTGTGTCTGTGTGTGGGGGGGTGTTATCTCATATCATTTGGTTATTTAAGATTTTTTTATCAGATAGGGGCAATCTTTATATTTGAAGGTAGAATGTGAAGAACTGGGATCTGGGGGCCAGCTCAGTTGCTTCAGTACATGCCATACAGGTATGAGGACTGGAGCTCAGATCCCCAGTGCCCAGGTGCCAAGCCAGAGCTGGTGGCTTACCTGTAATCCGAGGAACTAACTAAGTAACAAGATAGAAAGACCCCGGCCAGTCCCTGGGGACTCCTGGCCAGTCTCTGGGGACTCCTGGCCAGTCCCTGGGGACTCCTGGCCAGTCCCTGGGGACTCCTGGCCAAACTGATGAATCCCAGGTTCAATCAGAGACCTTGGCCTCCCCAAATAAGGAGAACAATTAAAGAACACATCCTATGTCTATCTGATCTCCATGTATGTATAAACATCCTTACCTCCCTCCTCTCAACAAAACAAAACAAAACAAAACAAAACAAAACAGGGCTGGAGCGATGGCTCAGCTGTTAAGAGCACTGACTGCTCTTCCAGAGATCCTGAGTTCAATTCCTGGCAACCACATGGTGGCTCACAAACATCTGTAATGGGATCCAATTCCCTCTTCTGGTGTGTCTGAAGACAGAGTGTACTCATATAAATAAAATAAATAAATCTTTAAAAAAAAACAAACAAAAACAAAACAAAGCAAAATCATAAAACAAAACAAAAAACAAAAACAAAACAAAAACCTAGAAAGAACCAAAAGTGAAGAGAGGTGGAGAAGGCATATTCTTGAATTTTAAGTTTTCTAAAATATGCTTATTTAAGAGATAGAAACTAAATTGAAAAAAAAAAAAAGATTAGGGCAGAATGCCAAGAGAAGGAGGCTTCAGGAAACATGATATCTCTTTCTGGGCCATGCTAAGATCAAGTGCATCATTCTCTTATTATAGTATTCAGAAGGAAACAAAAAACAAAATCTACAAGGAACTGTGTTTGTCTCTGTTCAGTGTCCCCAGGGTAAGATGGAGCGAGAAGGAAGAAATGAACCAACAAAAGAAACTGATCATGAAGATATTTAATTTTCAACTTTAATCCAAAGTCCCCATCAAGCCAAATAGAGCAACATTCAGTAGACTCACTGGGCTCTGAACCCTCTGCCTCTATGGATTTTCTGTTTTCACTCCCTGCTGTGGCCTCCTGTACCTCCCCTCCTTCACTGGGCTCCACAGCTGCCCCTGGGCCT
This sequence comes from Apodemus sylvaticus, assembly GCF_947179515.1. Taxonomy (NCBI): domain Eukaryota; kingdom Metazoa; phylum Chordata; class Mammalia; order Rodentia; family Muridae; genus Apodemus; species Apodemus sylvaticus. The sequence continues at coordinate 71,576,035 of NC_067475.1, forward strand.
CCTTTGGTCCTTGAGCTCAGACCATCATGCTTCCTTCTCTCTGGCAGGCTGGTCCAGTTCCTCTGGGAGCTGTCCATCTTCTTGGATTGACAGCACTACTGCCCCTTGCTCTCTGCTGCTCTCACCTGGTGCTCCCTGTTTCTCGGGATCTGGGCTATTATTGTAATTTTCTTGCTGAGCATCTCCATGGTGGTCTAGCTGACTCTGCGAATCCCCTGGTACACCTGGCTCAGCTGGCTCTGAGCTGCTCTCACCTACCTCGGGAGCCAGGCTGTTGGGAGTCTCACAAAAGCCCTCATCACTCTGTGTAGCTGATAACTCAGGATCTTCTTCCACGTTATGGTCCTGCTTCCTGATGGGCTTGTCATGAGTCCTGGTAGTCCCATGCTTTTTTCCTTGAGATTGCTTCTCAAGTGGTGCCAGCTCTTGGGACCTTTCTCTTGTTCCCAGTGTCTCTTCAGCAGCAGGGCTGTTTCTATTGATTGCAAATGCATCTACTGTGTCTTCCTCACTGTTCCTTGCCTCTTTTCCTGAGATAGATTCTTCCTTAATTTCAGGGAGATTCTGATTTCCTTCTTTAGAGTTTGGTTCTTGTACGGCAGAGACCTTTTTGGCATCATTTTCCCTCCATGATCCTGAGAATTCTTGACATTTCTCATCCCGTGTTTCAACTTCTGGTTCTGGGGATCTGGTTATTCCTTCATGTTCTTTCCTGGCCTCCTCCTCCTCCAGTTCACCTCTACTAGATGTTTCTGAAGCATTTCTGCTCTGGCTTTGGACAGACTGGTCCCTTGTTTCCTGTTCTCTTTCTTGTGCTGGCAATCTGTGGCTCTGAGACGCTCTAGTGTCAGCCTTGGGCTCTTTTAAATTTGTGGGTTTGGGTGGTATTCTGCCAGCATCCTTTCCAGTTTCTTGAGTCTCAGATAGTCTAGTATCATCTGTAGGCTCAAAAACTTCCCGTGTTTGAGATGATTTCCCTGTAGCAGCTATCACTGGCACACCAGTGTGCACTGACCCGGTGGCTTTGTCTTCTTTCTGCAGGAGTGGATCTTGTGTTGAAGAAGCATATTTCTCATCTTCAGTTGGCCTCTGAATCATATGGTCACTTATCACGGTGTCACTTTGCCTCCTGGATGGTCTACTTCTTTCTCCTGGTATCTCCTGTGTTGGACTGGGGCTCTGTTTGGGTGCTTGTACTCCTGTATTTCTCTTAAATTGGACTCCATCATATTCTGTTGCTGGTACATTTTGTGTGACTTCCTGAGCATCTTCTTTTGGCTGTTGGTTCTCAGGGTCATTTGGCTCAGACACATTTCTTGACAGGCTGTGGGTCTTAATGTCTTCACGTGGGCTCACTGTAGGTTCCTCACCTACCTCACCTTCTTCATTGCTAGGCTGATCTGATGATGCCACTTCTGATGGAAATATGAGCCTTTCTTGAGTTGGCCCAACCCCTACTACTTGCTTAGTGTTTCCAGCGATTGCCCCAAAATCCACAGCATCCATCTTCTCTGATTTAGACATCAGTCTTGGTTCTGAATGTAGCAATGATATGTCAAAATAAGAGGGATTCGATAAGCTGAAGATTGCAAGAATAAATTCCTCAAAACTGATGGTATCGTCTCTGTCAAAATCCAGAAGGTTCAACTTTCTCTCCATAGCACGAAAGACATGTGGCTGCATGCAAATACAAAGAAGACTAAGTTTATTCTCCTAAAAATCTTTTAAAATTTTTGACCTTACTCCTTTTTTAATGCTGAAATAGCCTTAAACAGTGAGAACCCCTCAATTCTGGGTCCATTTTTGCATCTCAGCATTAAGCCTACCTAGCACTAGCAATTACATCACATGTGTGCTGAGTTAGAAGCATAATAAGGTTGTGACTCTGTGCAGAGGTGTGCCTTGATGAAGCAACAGTTGCATAATGGAAACCTCCCTTTCTTTGTATGACTGACTAAGCAATTGCATAGGAAAGGCAGCTGAGACTAAAATGAAAAAAAACTGTTCAAAGGTCAGTGAAAGCAGAGAGCTGGTTAACCAAGTGCAAAGGGGACAGAGAGCTCTTGCGCTCATTCTGCTTGGGTTACAAAGTGGCAAATGGAGGAAGAGCGAGCTGCTCACCTGAAGGAAGTCCCCAATTTCTCCCTCAAGGAGCTGTCTCAACTCTCTGCGGGTCAGTGTTGCCTGGTTGTCGCCATCCTCACCAGCATACCTGTGGAATATCTCAACGACACAGAAGATACCTCTCAGGAGCCTCGACATCTTTACAAACTCGAAAGAGGCTGCAAGAAAGAAGAGGGGCTGGTGGGTATTAGAATAGACACTTTATTCTGTGCTACGATGAACAGCACCACTCATGTGTTGTGGAAACACTTTACCTCAAGAACAGAGCAGAAAAAGAAAGAAAAGAATTCAAACCTAAGTATTAACACACACAAATGAAACTAGGGCAGGGGTTGGCAGATAAACCTCTGAACCCCTCTGAGAGTGTCCATCTTTTTTCTTCTCACCTTGGATGAGTCTAGACTCATCTGCTACAAAAAAGCATATAACTACAAATTAATAAAGCCTTTGGAAGCAAGAGAAGTCATGTTTAGAAAGCCAGCCCTTGTGTAACACATTTTGGTCAAATGACATCGTTCCAGAGAACCCAGTGATAATATAAGTCCTGACCCTACCTCATTAGTCAACATTTAAATTAATCTGTCTTTACATATTAATATAAATCTGAGTTCCACGGCTTATTAAGTAGAATTTATGGTATACACTTTATATTCTTTAAAAGACAACATATTGGATGGCGAGACTCCCAGCATAACATTCTGAAAAGGGTTGGCTTCTCTCCGAGCCTCGGGAACAGTTTCCACAAGTCTCATATATAAGACAGGCGAGCAGCAGCAGCAGCAGAGCCCAGGCATGCTGGAGTGTATAAGACTTACCTCGTTCAGGAGTGAGAGAGAGCAAGCGGAATGTGGAGCGTGTGGGGCAGCGGGCTGTGAGCCACGCAGGCACTGGGACCTTTTTATTGGGTCTCTAATTGCTTAGTTAGAAGGAGACACCCTCTGGGTGTAATGACCTGATTCATCACCACCAAACCTTGTCCTCCTCCTTCTCTGTCTTCAGCTCTCCCTGTGATGATTCCGCCTTTAGGTTGCTTCAGTTAAGCCTTATCAGCTTCATTAAAAAGAAGAGGAAAGATCTCTTTTCCATGTACTGATAGATTTTGTAGCTTATAATTTTGAAGTATTTCCAGGGCTTCAGGGTGGAAAAAGAGACTTGTTTTCTTCTAGTCTTTCTGTTCTTAACCCGAGGACATAATTATATTTCTGGTTGACAAATCATAAGGCTGGCAGGGGCCTCTGAAGTCATCTGATTCCTCCCTCTGCCTGTAGTCTGGCCTCTGTTTGACCTAACCTTGAGGAAGGGGTGTCAATCATGTATTTAAAATGAAGCCCTGCTTAATCATGGGACAAGGTTGAAGATACTGGTTGATTCAGCTGTTTTCATGTTATGTTCTCCTTCCAAAAGGCCAAGTTAGAAAAAAGTAATCTATTATTAGATATACAGAACTTTGCTTCCACAAGACAATGCTATTTTTAAAATATGATTGACATTTGCTTTTAAAGGGTATCTTTATCATTTAAGAAGATCAGAAGTGAGCATCCACATTGGTGTCTTCTCTCTGTAATGGGGACAGGGAGTTATGGAAGCTGAGGCAGGACAGAAATGAGTCGAAGATGTTCATGGGGAAGAATGTTTTTATTACCATACAGTTTTGGGTCCTTGTTAGAAATATACAATTCTGTTATCTTCTTAGGTACTTTAAATGAGAGTGGTGTGTGTTTTGAGACATCTTTGCCTCTTTTTCAAAGGATGTAAGAAACAGGTAGATCCATATAAACCAGAGTAAAGGGCAGAGATGAAGTCAATGAAAACCTGAAGATGGAAGTTAGGTGAGACCACAGAGGATAAAAGAGGAGTTGTTATTTAACAAAATCATTGTTCTGAGTTTCTTGGCAAGGTAAGTACAGGGTAACTAAGGGTTGGGGAAATTCCCTCGGGTAGCTTGCATCATCAAGCAGATTCTCAGCACCCCCTCCTCACAATGAAATACTGCTACCGGAACTTAACATCTGCATGAGGTTAGTTTGGTTTTGATTAGTTAGCATTCTATCTATACAAACTATTTTTCCAACAGGACGTTGGAGGCTGATTTATTTAGCATTAACCATAGTGTGTATCCTTGACTTGGAGTGTGGTGGTCAGTCCCATGAGAAGTGGTTGGAGGAACCTGAGTATGTGTCTGAGTTGGAAAAAAAAAGACTGGGTAGGAGTTACAAATAACTGTCTTCTAATAGCAGTCATATTCATGGGTGTGGAAGAGAAAGGAATGCTCATGGCATATCAGGTGCTTTGCATGGGCTATTTTAAGCCTGGGAGTACTTGTACATAGTTATTATCCTCTTACTTAATAGGCAGAGAAGTTAAGACCTATGACCAGTAAATGGAGGTGTCAAGATTCAGAACCTAAATGTCTCCAGAACATATGTCTCTGAGACAATAGACTTCCTATTAACACAAAGATCCCTGATTTGTGTAAAAGAGAGACTAATTTCGGCTAAAAGATTACAGATTACATGGCTGGAACTTTCTAAGGCAGACTTGAGTTCTTCTAAGAACCTTCTAATGAACAGAGTTGCCTGACACTAAGTAGTACCTCTCCTAAAGCATGAGTTCATGTTCCTGGATCTGCTGACAGAGAGGCTGAATTGGTGGAGAGAGCACTGCCAAAGGAAAATTAAGTAGTTCATGTGGAAACACAAGACACCCACAGTCAGCAAGTTTAGTTAGCTTGGGGACAATGCCAACAATAGCCTCCTGTTGATGAGATGACAGATTCCAAAGACTAACTTGTTTACTGTTGCATGACATTGTGCCTTGCTTGGCCAGATACCTTCTGTTTTATTTATTTTAACACTTACTTCTGTGTTTGTATGCACAAACATGCATGCATGGTCTTTGGGTCCCTAGAGCTGCAGTTCTGAGCTGAGTTACCACCCATATCAGGAACTGAGCTTTGCTCCTCTGCCAGAGATGCAAGCTCTCTTAACCCCTAGCTTTCCAGCCCTTCCAGTGGTAAATGTCTATGGTTTCATATTATAGTTCCTATTCCAAAAGGCAAGGTTGCCTTTTGCCTTATCTCGGAACACTATGAGAAGGCTCCTTATTCCTTATACAGACCCATTTATTGTTCCAGTGTTTACTGAAAACCCTGCTATTAATACTCATACTATGAATGAGAGGTGACTTGGGGAGTGAGGTCAGAGCAGTAAGGAGATTGCTCTGTCTTGTGTTTAAAAGTCTTTAGACTGTAGTACAACAAGCCACAGATACTGCTCCCATGACCAGAAAGAAGAGCTTGGTTGCCCCCTTTTTTTCTTAAACAGATCATTGGCATCATTTCTGGGTAATGTTCTCACCCCTCTATTTTTGTGTAAATGTGACATAGAAATGAGAAGTGGTAAGGAAGATGAGAGGGAGATTAAAGGGGCGAGAGCAGGCAAAGGTGGGAAGATAAAGCTCAAGAATGATTTTTTTCTGAAAGGTCACAACTAGAACTTGAATAAAAGCACCAAGTAAAACAAACATAATAGCTACTTTGGAGAGAATACCAAACAATAATCTATAGTTTTAACTGATTATATGGAAAGTTTGGCAATAACTGAAAGTTTCAGCTTATTTTCACAATCTTATTTTAGTTATTCAAAATGTAACAAAGATGCATCTCAGATTATGGTAGAATTCAGAACTGGGAGACAAGGTAGACACAAAGGGGCTGCATGGCTGTAAACACATTTGTGCAAGAAATGTGTCTAAGTGGTCAACTTCTAGACTTCCATTTTATTTTATTTTATTATTTTTGGAAGAGTGTATAAAATGTTAAATGCATATTTGTAAATTTTACCAAGAGGTGATTATTAGTACCAAGACCTCCGAGATCTGTGACATCACATAGGTGACAGGACAGCACAGTGAGACCTATAGGCCTGTTGCCAAGGCAACAGCCACCATATGTCCAGAGTTCAATGGGCCTACCTTGGTGAACTATGCATGGGCAGGATGAAGCCAGAGGCACAAATCGGTCATCCGTCCTGGGTATGGGGGCGAAAGACTAATCGAACCATCTAGTAGCTGGTTCCCTTCAAGTTTCCCTCAGGATAGCTGTCGCTTTCACCTATGTGGTGTCACAGATCTCAGAGGTCTCGGTAGTAACAGTGGTATTTTGGGTTTGGGGTTGTTTGCTTTTAGGATTCCATGTATGACTACTGTAGAATCATCTTTCCCCTCTCTCCTCCAGTTTTAAGCACATACCACAGGCATGTGGGTGTTTACTGTCTAACCTCCTTGGTAAAGTTTTTTTCCTAGTAAGTTATTAACTGAATCCTCCCAGAAGGAATTAAAAGTCTTTTAGAAATTTTAGATATGAGATTCATAGGACTAGAGATAAGAGATGGACTCTGCCTAGGTAAGTGAGAACCAGAAATATGGTGCTGTATCGGTTTATGTTGACTAACTTCTAGACTGACTGAGAGCCAGGAGACCTAACACAGACATGAGCTTTCTGGGAAAATATGGTCCACTGTGACATTTGGGTGTGTGGAGGGACTCTGCAGACAGGCAGACAGCCAGACAGCCACTTCATACTTGTATATTGCAAACTTTTATCCAACCCTGTCACAAATTTTGTGAAAACTAGCCTATGATTGCACAGCGAGAGAAATCCATTATCATTTTATTGATAAAATGGGCAAATAACAGTATTTGCATATAGGAATGTCAGTAGCATGAAAGATAAAGATCAGGATAGAAAAACCAATTCTATAATGGTAGTGCTGCTGTGGTTATTTGAGAGGTGAAGACAGGGGGAGTCTCAGCTCAGGAGGCAACTAACCTGTGGTCTGCTGCGACAAACAACAAAAAGGCCGTGTTTCAAACAAGGTGGAAGCTGAGAACTGATGGCTGAAGTTGTTCTGTGAACTCCATGCACACAATGGTACATGTATACACAGAGAGAGAGAGAGAGAAAGAGAGAGGGAGAGAGAGGGGGGAGAAGGAGAAGGAGAGAGAGAAAGAGAAAGGGAGAGAGGGAGAGAGAGAGGGAGAGGGAGAGAGAGACAGAGACAGAGAGACAGAGAGACAGAGAGACAGAGGGAGGGACTCAGCATCTCACCAAAGAATGGGCCTAATATGGAGCAGAACATTTATTTCATTCACTGTTTAATAGGATTTTGACTACTGTGTGATATGTTGTCATTTACATTCTGAACTGACTTAATAAATTGAGTTGTAATGTTAGGAATGTTTAGCTATAGAACACACAGGTAAACTGAGATTTATCAGCTCTTCTCCTTAGAGTTCTGTGAGCTTCATCAAGCACATCTTCTCAGTTGCATTTGAATCCCCTGGAAGAAGAACTTAGTTACAGATACTTTTTTTTTTCTGAGACAGGGTTTGTCTGTGTAGACCTGGCTGTCCTGGACCTCAGTCTGTAGGCCAGGCTGGCCTCGAACTCAGAAATCCACCTGCCTCTGCCTCTCAAGGGCTGGGATTAAAGACATGCGCCACCACTGCCTGGCTTAGTTACAGATTCTTACGGTGGTGAGCTCTTCTTGAATGTTGGGAAAGAAAGCCCACTTCAGTTAGAACGAGACAGACTGGGTTAAACAGCAGCCTCTAGCTCTTTCAGTTCACTCATCACCAGTGTTTGCATGCGATTCTACGTGCTTCTTCTTGTTTTCTAGTTTTTCAAACGTTTTTAAAAATGTTCAGATGTGCACTGTCTGCTCTTCCAGAGGTTCCAAGTTCAATTCCCAGCAACCACATGGTGGCTCACAACCATTTGTAATGGGATCCGATGCCCCCTTCTGGTGTCCTGAAGAGGGCAATAATGTACTCATATACAAAAATAAATAAATATTTTATAAAAGTTTTTTAAAAAATGTTCAGACATGTATGCAGTAATCTGCAATATAAATGGATGTATGATAGTACATATAATTACCTATATTGTAGATACTTTGATTGTTTTCAAGTTTTTATTATTAGCTATGACATAATGGGTATTTTGTGGGTCAATCTTTGTGAACATCAAACTCAAACTTTTAAAGTCATTGGCTCCTTCAAATTACCACTTAACAAGCCACTGTTTCCCCCCCCCCCCCCCATGTAAGGTAAAACCAAGTTTGTTAATGACAGCTTTTATAACAAACACTCTTGAGTGTAAAAAATAAAGGGTGATTAAAATGTAAAGCTTGCTTGGGCTTGGGTTTTGGCTTTCACTGGATGTGCCCCGGGGTGGGGATCTTGCCTGATTCTGAATCAACTAGTCAGGTGCAGTTCACAGGAGAATGCGGTAATAAAGAAGACAGAAGTGCAATCCGAGAGCACGAGTGTCCACGTTGAAGGGACATCACAAGCGACAGCTGTGGTATGGACAGGGCTGAAGTCACATGACCTCACATTCATGTATGAAATGACTATCTCTACCTATAACAGACACCAACACAAACATGCGGAGCCACATACACCCAAACTGTGGAGATGAGACTTTAGAGGAGTGCCTGACTTCCCTGCAAGCAGACTGCAGTCCATCAGCCACTGTGACTCACGTGCTGCGGAAATGAAAAACCGGGCTGCATTACTCCGAGTACTGGCTGGCGAATGAGCTGCTATCACAGGGGCTGTGGTCTTCCCAGAGACCCACAAACTAAAATCTGCTCCCCATGAAAGCACCATCTAGGGGTTATCACAAGCTGATGGAAAATCCGGGGCTAAATTCCGCCCTCCCAGTGGGCACGAGGCAGGAGAAGAACCTGAAGGTGGTTTCCCAGATAGTGGCACAGAACCCTGGCTGGTCTTCGGTTTAGCCCCTCAAATATTTCTGTTTTGTTACCATCCCGAGGCCACCTCAACAAGGACAGAGCTCCAAGACCATACTAGGCTTGGTTTGTATTGAATATACAACAAAACTAAAGTTGTAAAAAGGGAGGAAGAAAGAAGGAAAGAAAGAAAGAAAGAAAGAAAGAAAGAAAGAAAGAAAGAAAGAAAGAAAGAAAGAAAGAAAGAAAGAAAGAAAGAAAGAAAGAAAGAAAGAAGGAAGGAATAAAGGAAGGAAGGAAGGAAAGAAGGAAAGAAAGAAAGAAAGAAAGAAAGAAAGAAAGAAAGAAGGAAGGAAGGAAGGAAAAAAGGAAGGAAGGAAAGAAGGAAAGAAGGAATGAAAGAAAGAAAGAAAGAAAGAAAGAAAGAAAGAAAGAAAGAGAAGGAATGAAAGAAAGAAAGAAAGAAAAAAAGAAAGAAAGAAAGAAAAAGAAAGACCTCATTAAATGCTCTTTGACTGTGTCAGCCCTGCTTTGGAACTGGCCTTTACACCACTCAGTGAGGAGAATGGGGAATGGACAGAAGCCAAGCAGGATGTCAGGAGAGACAGTGAGCCCTCAGGACAAAGACAAGGCTAGGACACCGTGCCACAACCACCTAAGGCTGGATACCTATGACATAAACACCAATGGACACTCTCAAATGTCTCTCTGAAAAGAACATGGTGGATTTGGGGGTCATGGTACATGCAGGGTAAACAGTCTACAAAACTTACTGTTTAAGCTGAATAAGAAACCATCACAGAGGACTGTGTCATAGCCTTTGCCTTTGGGAGACCAAAACAACAACAACAACAACAAAAAAACAAAACAAAACAAAAAATAAGAACCAATAAGAAAGAAAAAACACAGAACACAGCCCAGAGTATTCCAGAATATCAGAAGAAGACCCCAACCATTAGTCTGGTGAAGTGAGGTGAGGGAGTCTCTAATTAGTGTCTCTCATTAACCTCATTTTCTCCTCGGATGTCATTGATGAGCTCAGGCTCAGACTGGCTCCTCAGAGGAAAGATCAGTCCTGTGGAAATGTAGACCAAAGCTGCCACTCCAGTTTGCTGCAAACACCCAGTTCTCTTCAGGCGAAACTCAGGACAAAGAGCATACACTGTATCACCACCACTTCCACCCTCAGAATCTGAACACAGGGGCAGCTGTGTTCTTCTCTGGAGAACAGTTGCTACTGTTTCTGGAAAGGTGCATTTTGAGATTACAAGACACCTGACCTGGGGATGGGCGTGGAGGGCAAGTTTTAGGCAAGATGTGGACAGCACTGTATTCTCCATAAATTCAAGTACATGCGATGCCCAACCTTCCCTTTTTCCCCTTCTGGTAGCATCCATATGTCCACCAAATCACAGCTACAGTAGAGATTCACTGCACATCAACTCAGCGACTTGCACACTGTTTTGATTTTTCTTTTTCAAAATTCCATCCGTGAGCAGCATTTCCCAGTTCTACCTCCACAGAAAGTTAAGTCCTTGGCAGTTCCGTGAGGTGAGACTGCAAGCCTGTGGCCAGGCCTCTGCAGCCTGCCATCGGCCGGACAGCACACAGAGGGTCAGTCAGCGAGAGGGGATCAGTCCAGTGTCTAACAGCAGTTGTTACAGGGGTCTACCAGCTAGCCCTTACAGCTTTAGTGTCACTCACCAAATTCTCTGCCAGGCATATGCCAAAAATATGTAGCAATGCAATGCCTGTGAAAATACCAGTCACGACGGTTAAATTGTCCTGTGGCCACTTCTCAAACTGATGCACTCAGCCTTTTGAGAAGATTATAATCTGTTCGTCAGCTTCCAGTTTCTGTGTGGTATCGTAGCCACAGTGAGTGTTGATGTGGTCTTCCGCAGGGTCTTTAGTGCAGCAGGAGAATGGTGCACTGCATCGCTCTTGGCTTGCATTGGAATCTGTGCAATTGAAGTAAATATTTAGATTCCAATCATCAGCTCCAAAAGCCCCACAGCACTGCCAGTATTACTGGGTGAAGTCTACGAGATTCTGCAGATCAATGTAATCTCTGTAGGCTCTGATGTTGTTATTAATAAAGAAGTACAGCTGGTCTTTGATCCAGTCTTTGAAAACAAATGCCAACACCCCAGCTGTGAGTTCCAGGAAGAAAATAATCCCCAGGAACACAGAAGAAAAAAAACATGAGAAGGAAGTTTTCCCGAAGTGCTCCAATGCACCCTGCAAACCCCAGAATGAACATCAACTCCTCCCACGACGAGGAAAAGCCACACTGGGTCAAAGCCACCCAGGTCAGTGATGGAGTCTGATTCCAAGAAACCTTATTCTCCAAAACCAAAATATGACTTTGAAGCCAAAAATGAAGTGTTTGATGTAACAACTGACTTCAGGTCCCTTGTAGTGCTTCCCGGACATCCTCTGGGTTCATGAAGACACTTGCCCCGCCAGCCAGAGTTTTGGAGCCCCAGAAGAGCCTGGCGAGTAGCAGGACACAAGGGGCACAGCCGTGGGCCTCTGAGGCTGTCAGGGCGTGGTGGCCGTAGCCTCCGGGAAGCCTTGTCGAACAGCAGCGTGTCCTGAGCGCTCAGTCCCCGGGGCTCCCGGCAGAGGCAGCCTGGAAGATGCCAGTGGAGGAGACGGTGCCTGCCGCCTGCCGCCCATTCTTATCAAGAACAATTTTGTAAATGAAATGGTTGATGTTTGTTAGAGCTAAGACATCCTTTTATATTCAAATAGAAAAAGGTTTGCATGGGTTATGCAAGCACTTAATTATATAGTAGTATATATGTATGTATATATACAAATATATGTATAAGCAGTGTGTACAGTGTAGTTAGTTTAAGCACACACTCCATGAGCTTATTAGATGACTAAGGAATGACTTTGAATAAACAAATGAGGAACTCTGTGGGGTCCAACTTTTAACTTAATTTGTTATCTGACCTTCAGTAAATTTCTACAGTGTCTCCGTTTGATTACTTTTGCCATAAATGAGGAAAGGAGAGTAAATTAAGGTCAACAGTCTTTAGTGGGAAAGATACATGTCTTACAGAACAACTGTCTCCTAGTATTTTCTGCTGAACTGACATCTCAGTCATGGTTGGCTTGACCACTGCCCTGTGCCAGGCCAGCTCACTGCCTGGAGCAGTTGTGTTTGCAAGTGTTTACTAAGGAAGACTACAGAAGAGGCCTGGGCCGATTCCTACCACGAGGCTTACTTTCTTGTAGATTTCTCATATGTTCATGACTATTGAACTAGACGGTGGGATCCCCGTTATTTGTGAACTATCCATCTTTTGCTTTGCACAGGTCATTTTTACTTTTCATGATTTCAAAGGCTAGGGTTATCATAGGGATACTGAGATTGAGGAGATTATTTAAATTGTTTCATGTTACATGAAAAAATTTGGATCTTTTTAAAAAATGACATTTTCATTTCTTTCTTCCTTTAGTCTCTCTCATGTGTGTGTGTGTGTGTGTGTGTTGGTGTGTGTGTGTGTCTATATCTGTGTGTCTGTGTATATGAACATGAATGCATGACCATGTTACAATGTTCATGTGGAGGTCAGAGAAGCACTTGTGGAGTCTGTTCTTTGCTTCTACCATGTAAGTTCCAAGGATGAAACTCAAGTCATCAGACTCGGTGGAAGTGCCTGTACCACTGAGCCATCTTGCCCACACATAAATCTGGATCTCCACTCATCTGAAACCTGCGTTTGCTGGATTTTGCAGCCACTTCCTTCTGGGATTGGTGAGATGAAGCTATCATAACAAAATACTGAAGACTTATAATCTTATAAAGTAATGTGGCTTATAAACAACAGAAATCTATGTCTCATAGTTTGAGACTTTGAAGGCTTGAAATAAGGTTTTCATATGATCAGATTCTGGCAAAGACTCCCTTTCTGATTCATCAATGGCATCTTTCCACTGTCTTTACATTATATTGGTACTAGTTCCACTCATAAGTACTGTACCTGTACTGGCTAATTTTATATCAACTTGACACAAGCTAGAGTCATTTGAAGAAGGAATCTCAATTAAGAAAATGACTCCCAAAGATCAGGACTATAGGCAAGCCTATAGGGTATTTTCTTAATTAGTGATTTATGGGGGAGGGCTCGGCCCATTGCAGGTGGTATGATCCCTGGGCTGGTGACCCTGGGTGCTATAAGAAATCTAGTGTAGCAAGTCATGAAGAGAAAACCAGTAAGCAGCACTGCTATGTGGTTTTGCATTGGTTCCTGCCTCCAGGGTCCTCCCTGTTTGAGTTCCTGTTCTGACTTCCTTCAGGATGAACAGTGATATGGAACTGTAAGCCAAATAAAATTTTTCCTTTGGTCATGGTATTTCATCACAACAATAGTAATTTAATCACTTTCTATGGGCCTCACTTTTTATTATCATCGGCTGGAGAGTTAAGAATTAATTTTGAAGGGACGCAAACATTCAGTTCATCCCCTCAAAACTATGAGGTCACTTATGTCTATTCTACCTTGCACCAATTACAAAGGTATTTGGAGAACCATTTGGTGTTTTAAATATTAAAGATGTACCTGAAGGTGGTGGTTCATATTTATAATCTTAGCATATAGGAAGCTGAGGCAGGAAGATTGCAAATTTTAGGACAATCTGGACTATATAGTAAAACTCTGCTTCAGAAACTAATAAATAAAATAAAACTATAAAAAATCCCAACAGAATTAGTAAGAAAAATAGCAGTGAAAATTAGTCTAGCCAGGCAGTGGTGAGGCACACCTCTAATCCCAGCACTTGGGAGGCAGAGGCAGGTGGATTTCTGAGTTCAAGGCCAGCCTGGTCTACAGAGTGAGTTCTAGGACATCAGGGCTACACATAGAAACCCTGTCTAGAAAAACCAAAAAAATTGATCTAATAATTTTATAGAGAATAATTATTTTAGAATGTGTTACACTGGTCATCTTTACTAGAAGCACCCCCACCTTGCCTGTGGTTGAGGGAGATAGCTTAGCTCAACAAAGTGCTAGCACACAAAATAAAAGCTAGGCAAGGTGGTGGGCAATTGAAATCCCAGTGCTGAGGTGGTTGAGATACACAGATCTTTGGGTTTGTTGGCCAGCTTGGCATACTAGGTGAACAATGAGAGGTCCTGAGTTTTAAAAGGCCACAGCACCAAAGGAATGAAACATGATGTTGTTCTTTGGCCTTTATGCATGCATGTACACACACACACACACACACACACACACACACAAACATTTTTAGAGTAAAATCCATTAGACAAGAATCCCATAACTTTCTTCACCAGATTACAAACTTACTGGCACCCATTTATATTTTATGTTCCACCCAAAAAGATACTAATCTAACCCCAGTTTTCCCTTTCTCTGTGGATGCTCTGTTCTGCCTTCTCACAAAACTTGCTATATGGAGATTGGTGTGGTAGCACATGTCTACAATCTCAGCACTTTGGGAGGCAGAGACAAGAGGATCACCAGTTTGAGGTCAGACAAGTGTCCTGTAGCCTTCAAACAGGATACAGAATAAGCAGAGCAAAGCAAAGAAGAAAGGAGGGAAGGAAGGAAGGGAGGGAGGAAGGAAGGGAGGGAGGGAGAGAAGGAGGGAGGGAGGGAGGAAGGGAAGGAGGGAAAGAGGGAGGGAGGGAAGGAGAGAAGGAGGGAGGGAGAGAGGGAGGGAAGGAGGGAAGGAGGGAGGGAAGGTACTTAAGATTGTTTTCTGAATTATCTCTTCTTTCTGCTCCATCAGCTTTTTGATAGTCATTTCTCATCAAAGCACTCAAGCAAACTCAAGCATCTTGTTTTGCAAACTCCAGTCATAGATTTCAACCCCTCCTAATCTCCTTTCTGCCTGTGATAGTTCACATTCCTCTTGAGTCTTGTCTTCCCATGCTTCAGTTTATTTTCCTTGGGTCCCCACCCTACTCCATTGTCTATCATTAATGAACATGCTTCCAAAATAAACTCTTTTTTAGCATTATTTCACTTGGTTTCTCGGAAGTGTTTAATGTCTTTTTGTTTGTTTGTTTTAATTATCTACATTCCAGTTGTTGCCTCCAGGTCCCAGTCCCCCCTCCCACAGTTGTTCATCACATTCCTCCTCCCCATTGCCTCTGAGAGGGTGCTCCCCTTGGGGTCCAGGTTAGTTGAGATTGCTGCTCTGCCTATGGGGTTGCCCTCCCTTCAGCTTCTTCAATTTTTCCCCTAATTCAACCATAGGGGTCCCCAACTTCAGTCCAATTGCTGAGTGTAGGTATCTGTGTCTGTCTCAGTCAGCTGCTGGTAGGACCACTCAGAGGACAGCCATGCCAGGCTCCCATCTATAAGCACAGCATAGCATCAGTAATAGTGCCTCCTCGGTGCCTCCTCTGCCATAAGGAGGATCCCAAGTTGAATCTTTCTTCTTCATTTTTGTCCCTGCAGTTCTTTTACACAGGAACAATTCTGGGTCAGAATTGTTGACTGTAGGTTAGTAACCTTGTCCCTCCACTTGAGGTCCTGTCTATCTACTGCAGGTGGACTCTTTTAGTTCCCTCTCTCCATTGTTGGCCATTTTGGCTAAGGTTACCCCTTGAGTCCTGACAGTATCACCTTTTGGGTCTCTGGTACTTTCTAGAGGGTCTGCCCTCCTCCTTGTACCAGTTTGTAATCCCACCACCAATGGAGGAGTGTTCCTCTTTCTCCACATCCACAACAGCATGTGCTGTCACTTGAGTTTTTGATCTTAGCCATTCTGATTGGTATGAGGTGGAATCTCAGGGTCATTTTGATTTGTATTTCTTTGATGACTAAGGACTTTGATCATTTTTTGAAGTGCTTCTCATTTGAGATTCTTCTATTTGAAATTTCTATTTAGCTCTGTATCCCATTTTTTTATTGGGTTATTTGGTTTTTTTGGGTTTTTTTTTTTTTGTTGTTTTTGTTTTTGTTTTTGTTTTTTTGGAGGTTAACTTCTTGAGTTCTTTAAACATTTTGGATATTAGCCTTCTATCAGATGTGCATGTTTTTTTTCCAAAATGTAGGTTGCTAATCGATCCTATTGTTGTTTTCTTTTGTCTTACAGAAGCTTTTTGGTTTCATAAACCAAATTCTCATTTATCAATTGTTGATCTTAGAGCCTGGGCCATTAGTGTTCTGTTCAGGAAATTTTCCCTTGTGCCAATGAGTTTGAGGCTCTTCCCCAGTTTCTCTTCTATTAGATTTCGTGTATCTGGTTTTATGTTGAGGTCCTTGGTTCACTTGGACTTGAACTTTGTGAAACAAGGACCTCAATATAAGATCAAGTATTCATAAGTATGTGGGTTTATTTCTGTATCTTCAATTCTATTCCACTGATTGACCTGCCTGTGTCTGTACAAATACCATGCAGTTTTTAATCACTATTGCTCTGTAATACAACTTGAGGTCAGGGGGTGAGTGTTGATTTCCCCAGAGGATCTTTTATTGCTGAGAATTGTTTTGGCTATCCTAGATTTTTTGTTTTTACATAATAAATTGAGAATTGCTCTTTCCATGTCTGTAAAGAATTGTGTTGGAATTCTGATGGGAATTTCAATGAATCCGTAGATTGCTTTTGCTAAGGTGGCCATTTTCACTATGTTAATCTTACCAATCCATGAACATGTGAGACTGACATCTTCTTCAATTTCTTTCTTCAGGGATTTAAAGTTCTTGTCATACAGATCTTTTACTTGCTTGCTAAGAGTTACACCAAGATATTTTATATTATTTGTGGCTATTGTGAAGGATGTTTTCCCCTAATTTCTTTCTCATCCTCTTTATCGTTTGTATAAAAGACAGCTACTGATTTGTTTGACAAAATACAATACCCCTTCATGTTAAAAGTCTTGAAGAGATCAGGAATTCATGGCACATACCTAAACATAATAAAAGCAATGCATAGCAAACCAACAGCTAACCTCAAATTAAATGTAGAGAAGCTTGAAGCAATCCCACTAAAATGAAGGACAAGACAAGGTTGCTCATTCTCTCCCTATCTGTTCTATATAGTACTAGAAATTCTAGCTAGAGCTATTAGACAACAAAAGCAGATCAAGGGGATACAAATTGGAAAAAAAGAAGTTAAAGTATCACTATTTACAGATGATATGATAATATACATAAGCAGTCCCCAAAATTCTACCAGAGAACTCCTACAGGTGATAAGCAGTTTCAGCAAACTGGTGGTATATAAAATTAATAACTATCTTTTTACAGTCTGTTCTATTCTAGTTTTTGTGACACCAGGATGACTTGAAGCTCACCTCTTCTACGTCTACTCTTCCATTTTTTTGCCAGGTACATAAAGTTAAGAATGGTTTATCATAATTTGGAACTTTTCAAATCCCAGTCTAAAGTTTTATATATGATATTTTTTTCTAGTGAGAAAGTCTACATATTTCCTCAAAACTTTAAATAGCTATGTTGCTTATTGCTCATCATGAAAAAAAAAGCATTTTAAAACACCAAAATGATTGAAGTCTTATAACAATCGAGTTAGGAATATGAAACTAAGCCAACTAAGACAGAATATTGTAATCAATTAATGGATGGTAAACATAATTTTTCTTTTTTGTTTGTCTTGCTTTGAAACTGGATCTCACTAAGGAGCTCTAACTATCCTAGAACTCACTACGTAGACTGGTTTTGAATTTGTAGAAATCCATCTGCCTTTTCCTTCCTGTCCTGAAAACAAAGATGTGTGCCACTATGCCCAGCTGAAGATAACATGTCTTAGAGTCTCAATGAAGAGAAATATTGAGTGTCAAAGTGATTAGCACAGATTTTAGGGTGGAAGTGGAATTCAATCTGGGTCTTATAAATTGAGTATAAGTTTCCCTTGGATATAGGAGGGAAGGAGGAAAACCATGCAATTCTACCATAAGTCCATGAAGCAATGACGATCAATGTTGCCCTAATGATTATGTTTGAGCACATAGTTAGTGCTAAGGATACTTATGAGATACAATTTGAGAAGATGATGGACACTAGATTGTGTCTATCACAGACAGGCATTAAATTAAAAACTCAAGATCTATATCTTATCTTGCTAAAAATGTGACACATTTTTAAAAAGGGAGCAATTAAAATCAAATTCTAAAAGGTTTTGCAAGTTATGTGCTTGCCATTAGCAGCCTGAGGGTTCAAAAACTGATAAATGATTAGAATCTTTTGGGCTAGGTTTAGATTATGACATGTGACTCTCAGCTCTTTATTAACAAGGGAATGTGCTTATTATATGTTACATATTACATAGATTATAATCTCAAGAAGATTACAGGTCTAGAACACTTGCTCAAAAAAATAATTATCAAGACTGAGTGGATATATTAGCCATGTGTAATTAGTATAGAAGATGAAGCAGACACATGCCTCATGGTGTATACAATGGCTATTGAAGTTTTGTTTGCATGGAATTAAATTCTAGGATTAAAGTTGTCCCTTAGGAAAAAAATGACAATCAAATGCACACATTAAGATTGTAAAATGGAAGGTCATCATCTTTGATAGAGGATTTAAAAAAATGAAGTCAGTTTAAAATAGTCTCTCTGTGTCTCTCTGTCTCTGTTTCTGTTTCTCTCTGTCTCTGTCTCTTTCTCTCTTTCTCTGTCTTTCTCTGTCTCTCTCTGTGTGTGTGTGTGTGTGTATGTGTTGTGGTGTGTGTGTGTGTGTGTGTGTGTGTGTGTGTGTGTGTTTGAGACAGGCTTCTCTGTGTAACAGAGACTTGGCTTTCCTGGACTTGCTTTATAGACCAGGCTGGACTCAAGCTCACAAAGATCCATCTGCCTCTGCCTCCTGAGTGCTGGGATTAAAGCTGTGTGCCACCATGTCTGGCCAAACTGTTTTCTCTTAACAAATGAACACGAGTGATAACAAGGAACTCTCTCTGTATAGGAGTTGTGGAGACAATTAGAGGGAAATTGAGGGATATTTGGCTGAGCAATAAGTTCTTTGAAGCTGAAATAGGTTCTTAGAAACACTGTAGTTGGGCTGGAGAGATGGCTCAGTGGTTAAGAGCACTGGCTGGGGGCTGGAGAGATGGCTCAGCAGTTAAGAGCACCGACTGTTCTTCTGAAGGTCCTGAGTTCAAATTCCAGCAACCACATGGTGGCTCACAACCATCCATAATGAGGAGAACCATGGCTCCAGCTGCATATTTAGAAGAGGATGGCCTTATTTGGCATCAATAGAAAGGGAGGTCTTTAGTCCTGTGGATGCTCATGCCCCAGCATAAGGGGATGGATGCTAAGGTGGTGAGGGGGGAGTAGGTGGGTGGGGAGGGGAGCATCATCATAGAGGCAGGTCAAGGGGGGATGGGATAGGGGGTTTGCAGGGGGGGAAACCAGGAAGAGAGGGATCATTTGAAATGTAAGCAAATAAAATAACCACAAAAATAAAAAAAGATCTCAAGAGAATAAAGTGAAAGAAGAACCCAGAATTACTACTTTGCCCCTGCATGTGTATTGCCTGGAACAAAGTTTTGCAGAGATCCTGAGCTCAATAAATATTTATTGACTGAATGGTGAATGAAGGAACCTTAGATTCTTAATTTCTTATAGGATTATTTTCATTACACCACAAAACTGATCTTGAGAAACATCTTGTTTTGCTTCATGATATTTTAACTGATGTTAAGTATAAAAATATAATGCCAAATACTAATTTTCCAACTAAATCTTATAACAGATATTTCTTTCAGTTCTGGACTTAATGTCATACAGATTTTTTTTTCTGTAGAAGTTTCTCCCCTGCATTATTTGAAGGCTATAACTTTAAGCCTGATGGAGAAAACTGTGATAATTATACAACAAAAAATGAAAATCAAATCAACCAAGCAAGACCTGTTTGCACAATGTTAAGGATAAAATGATAATACATTTGTTTGCCTACCAACCATCACAGTTCTATTTTATGTAATGTATTAGTTGTTCAGGTCTGTCATAACAAAGTGCCACAGACTACTGGCTTGAATAAATTTATTTCTCACATTCTATAAAGCTTGAAGTCAAAGACCAAAATGGTACTGGGGCTGAGTACTAATGATTATAAGGAAGAATATGTTCCATACTTTCTTTTTGTTCCATACTTTTATCCTTGGCTTATAGGTAATGATCGTCTTTTTGTGTTTTCATAGCTCCTTACTTCTGTTTGTGTCTGTGTTCAATTTTCTTATTATAAGGATAGCAGCTATAGCAGATGAGGACCCAAATTAACAACCTAATGTTAATTACCACTTTAAATATTACATCTCAAATAAGGATAAATTCCAAGTTACTCAATGTTAAGGCTATAACATATAAACTAGTCTTCCTCCCTCCCCCCCTCCCTCCTCCCTCTCTCTCCCTCCTTCCCCCCTCTCTCCCTGCCTCTCCCTCCCCATCCCCCTCCATCTCACTCTCTCTCTGTATGCGTCTTTGAGTGTATGTCTATGTGTGTCTTTGTGTGTCTGTGTCTCTGTGTGTATTCAATGCTCAACACTTGGTAGACTTTTGATGGCAGTAGTGTAAAAGGAAGTGTTGTATAAAAAGGAGTAAAGACTTGTTGAGGGAAAGAGACTCTGACCAGCAGAACTGCTGAGAGAAGAGATTACTGGACTATAAAGTCATAGAAAGGCTGTGTTGAGAGCTCCAGAGTTGTAGCTTTTGTGAGTCTTAACCCATGTTGGGAAGGTGAGTTTTCAATGATGTAGCTGTGTTTGAGTCATCTCTATTCCTATTAAGTTACCCCACACCCGGTACTCCTGTTAGTAACCTCTAGAAAACTCACTGGTTCACCAAGTTGGATGTTGGTGCAACTGTTTCTTTGGTCTGTCATGAATTCTAGTTCTGGGGTGAATAAACATATGTTTTACCTTACTAGGAAAAGTCAGTCACACAACAATTCGCCATCCTATTTCTTAGTAGCAGTTGAAGCAATGCTACTAGAAATTCTAGTTTGAAGTTAAAGATGCAATGTCCCAATAACATCAAGGTCCTGCCCTGATAGGTACAGCATTCAGCTGTAAGAAGATGTTTGGCCTCCATCTGCCACTGTGCTATGAGTAGCTAGGGCTTTACTGATACACTTGTCAAAAAGGGGCATTATTAAAATTGATGAAACAATAATTTCTGTAGAAACTGATGTTTTCCTCATTTGTAAAGTGCTATAAGACGTGTGAGTGGCTTTCATCACTACTGTTGAACTGTAGCATAACTGGAAGTATAATGTCCTGGAGCTAGCTGGTGATTTATCAGAAGACTCTTTTATGAGGTTCCTAGGGAAAAATACTGAATTTCTTTCAGAGCTTCTGTAAAGCACTTGAAAGAAGAAGAACAAGAACAAAATATATATATGGAAGTGGTTTTATAGTTTGGAAAAGCAAAAGGATTCCTTAGCTTGTTTTTGATGAACATCTTACACTTGTGTTAAAGTGTGAGAGAGTCTAGATTCTTTGCAATTAAGAGTCTTTTTATTCTACCAAAATGACACTCAGGAGCTGTATTCTTAGCCTTTGACTGAAATGTTGACTATAATTTTAGGGCATTTTCCATGATTTTCAACAAATAAGAATACTAATTTTCTTTTCTCCCCCTCTGCTCTCCCTGTGTCTCTTTCCTAAGATAGGCTTTCTTTGTGTGTTTCTGGTTGTTCTGGAACTTGCTCTGTAGGTCAGGCTGGCCTCTAACTCAGAGACCTACATGCCTTTACTTTCTGAGTGCTGGGATTAAAGGAGAATTCCACACATGGCTTAAAATAATGATAATCTTAATAAAGTATTTTTGAAAATCTAAACTAAATAATAGAATTTAATACAATGATAATAGAGTGGCATAGGGTGATAGTAATGTAACATTTGGACTAATTACTATTTAGCATTTTCTGATTCAGCCACCTCATGGACTATGTTGCTTAAATCACTGTGTCATTAAATGTCTATAGAGCTGCTCCTAAATTTTAGGTCATGTTCCATCACTGGCTTAAGTACAAAGTAGCCACTCCATTTAAAAAGGAAATAGCAACATTGGGAGTGCAATATGCCACGACCAATGTGAGTCACTGCAAGAAAGGATACAGAAAGCAGTAACATTAAGAACAAAACACTTGAAAGAGAGTCTGTGTGGTACTGGAAATAATATAAGGGTCTCCTTAACTTCATCCAACACTCATTGAAAACTTTTTGGCCCCCAAATAAGACAGATGTTTACAAGGTCTTGAGTAGGTTCCCTCTAATGCAATATATACAAAAGTAGTAATATTCTCAAGCCCAACAAAACTTTGGGAAATGGGATAGCAGTTTTGAATTTGAGCAACACCTTGCTTTTGCTTTATGAAATTTTAAGTGGTGCTAAGTATAGAAATATAATGCCAAATTCTAATTTGCTGCCCAAGTTTTACTCTTAAGTAATATAGGAGTCACCTTAATTGGGAAAATTTGTAGAAAAAAATCAAAAGTTCTTTCTTTGGTTCATATTTGGTTTCAAAGGTTCATATTTGGACAGAGCTAATAGTAAAAACATCATAAGATATGGGAAATATATGAATTTCCAGATTATATATGAGTTATGATAGAAAAATTAAAGCAGACAAGAAAAATTATTTGCCAAACATTTATTGATTTTTTTTAACAGTCCAATTATTTGAACAAGAATGTCTTCCAGGTAGTATAAGGCCTCAAAGGACTGCAAGCTGATAAGTATAGTCAAGAGACCTCTAGAAATTTGTCCTCTGTTCATACATTTCCCCTTTCCTTCTGCCATCATTCTGTGAACACTTATTGGACCCAAACAAGACAAATGTTTACAGCATCTTGAGTAGGTTCTCTCTAAACCAAAATGTACAAAAGTAGAAAAAATTTCAAACCCAACAAAACTTGAGGAAATAGAACAGAGTGCTACAATTACAGTTTTAAATTTGAGTTGTTTGAGAAACACCTTGCTTTCGCTTCATGAAATTTTAAGTGGTGCTAAATATAAAAATATAATGCCAAATTATAATTTTCTGTCAAGCATTTCTCTTAACAAGATTTGTTCCAGTTATGAACTGATTTCATATGGTATTTTTGCATGAATTCTTCCCCCTGCATTATTTGAGGGCTGTAAAATTTAAGCCTGCTGATGGAATCTGTCACAATTATGCAACAAAACCTGAGAAAACCATCTGGAGGTAAAGACAAATAAAATTTAGGCCAAAGAAAATGTCAATTTGAACTCATAAAATGAAAGCTCTAAACAAAATGATCCACCACTAAAAATAGTGACCCAATTAATTACTTTGAATATCAGATTGCTACATTATTCTTGTTATTTATGAAGGCAATAAATCAATGTGCTCCTCAAACAAAATTCGTTCAAAAAATTAAATGGCTTCTTTTTAAAAGTGCACATCATATCTGCACTAAAGAACAAAGACATCTTGCAAAAAAGAACTACCTGAGGAAGAATGAAAGACAGGAAGTAAAAGAAATGAAATGGGTATAGTTTAAGATTCTGTAAGAAAAGATCAGAGAGTTTTCCCACAACCAGAAACACATGAGTTATCGCTGGATACCCCAGTGTTTCTCATTTTCTTTTGCTTGAAGCTTTGGCTGGTGCCAGGATGTTGGCAGCATCTTTTAAGGGCGGTATTGAGACCTCTGCTCTTGGATGTACTCATAGAGAGGGCTGGAACGCACTGGGACATTGGCAAACTGGCGTGTACCAGGCTCCAGGATTTGGCGGCGCCTCTGCTCCTCTTGCCTACGACGGATCTGCTCTTCTTGGAATTTTCTCTCCTTCTCTTGGCGACGTCTTTGTTCCTCTTCTTGACGTAGTTCTTGTTCCTGGCGACGAATCTTATCCCTGGCGAACTCCTCCTCAGCCAGGTACTGACCATCTCGCTTCTCCCTGCGCAATTGCGGTTCCTCGCGTTCCTCACGCAGCTGTTTCTCTTCCCGGAATTTCCTGTCAAGCTCCTGGCGGCGGCGCTGCTCTTCCTGGCGAAGCTCTTCTGCCTCGCGGAATTTTCTGTCACGCTCTTGGCGAAGCTGCTGCTCCCGTTCCTGGAAACGCAGCTGCTGCTCATCCCTTTCTTGCCTGAGCTCTACTTCCTCGCGGAATCTTCTGTTGTCGCGCTCCTGGAGACGACGCTGCTGTTCCTTTCTTTCCTGGCGGAGTCGCTCCTCTTCCCGGAATTTCCTGCCACCCACCTCGCGGTGCAGCAGCTCCTCGCTTTCCCGGCGAAGCTCTTCTTCCTCAAGGACTCTCCTGTCACGCGCCTGTCTTAACTGTTGCTGGAGCTCCTGGCGGCGGTGCAGCTCTTCCTCGCGCTCGCGGCGGAGCTCTGGCTCCCGGCGGAACTTTCTGTCCCGCAGCTGCTCTTCCTCCAGTTCCTGGCGGAGCTCTTGGTCCCGGCGAATCTTTCTGTCCCGCAGCTGCTCTTCCTCCAGTTCCTGGCGGAGCTCTTGGTCCCGGCGAATCTTTCTGTCCCGCAGCTGCTCTTCCTCCAGTTCCTGGCGGAGCTCTTGGTCCCGGCGGTACTTCCTGTCCCTCAGCCGCTCTTCCTCCAGTTCCTGGCGGAGCTCTTGTTCCTCGCGGGATTTTCTGTCACGTTCCTGGCGCCTCCTCTGCTCTTCCTCGAGTTCCTGGCGGAGCTCTTGGTCCCGGCGGAATCTTCTGTCGGGTTCCTGGAGCCGCAGCTGCTTTTCCTCGAACTCCTCCTGGCGGCGCTCTTCTTCCTCACGGAATTTCCTGTCGCGCCTGAGTTCTTGTTCCCTGCGGATCTTTCTGTCCCGCAGCCGCTCTTCCTCCAGTTCCTGGCGGAGCTCCTCTTCCCGGAACTTTCTGTCACGCTGCTGGCGGCGCTCCTCTTCCTCGCGCTCCTGGCGGAGCTCTTGTTCCAGACGGAGCTCCCTGTCACGTTCCTGGCGGCTCCGCTGCCTTTCTTCTAGCTCCTGGCGGCGTTCTTCATCGTGGAATTTTCTGTCGTGCCTGAGCTCTTGTTCCCGGCGGATCTTTCTGTCCCTCAGCTGTTCTTCCTCGAGTTCCTGGCGGAACTCTTGTTCCTCTCGGGATTTTCTGTCACGTTCCTGGCGCCTCCTCTGCTCTTCCTCGAGTTCCTGGCGGAGCTCTTGTTCCCGGCGTAATTTTCTGTCACATTCCTGCCGGCGCCGCTGCTCTTCCTCGCGCTCTCTGCGAAGCTGCTCCTCCACACTCAAACGGCCCCGCTCTTGGCCACGTAACTGCTCTTCTTCCAGTTCTCGGTGGCGCTCTTCTTCCTCACGGAATTTTCTGTCGCGCCTGAGCTCTTGCTCCCGGCGGAACTTTCTGTCCCGCAGCTGCTCTTCCTCACGCTGCTGGAGGCGGTCTTGCTCCCTGCGGAGAGGTCTGTCCCGCAGCTGCTCTTCCTCACGCTGCTGGAGGCGGTCTTGCTCCCTGCGGAGAGGTCTGTCCCTCAGCTGCTCTTCCTCACGCTGCTGGAGGCGGTTTTGCTCTCGGCGGAACTTTCTGTCCGGCAGCTGCTCTTCCTCACGCTGCTGGAGGCGGTCTTGCTCCCTGCGGAGAGGTCTGTCCCGCAGCTCCTCTTCCTCACGCTGCTGGAGGCGGTCTTGCTCCCTGCGGAGAGGTCTGTCCCGCAGCTCCTCTTCCTCACGCTGCTGGAGGCGGTCTTGCTCCCTGCGGAGAGGTCTGTCCCTCAGCTCCTCTTCCTCACGCTGCTGGAGGCGGTCTTGCTCTCGGCGGAACTTTCTGTCCCGCAGCTGCTCTTCCTCACGCTGCTGGAGGCGGTCTTGCTCCCTGCGGAGAGGTCTGTCCCTCAACTCCTCTTCCTCACGCTGCTGGAGGCGGTCTTGCTCCCTGCGGAGAGGTCTGTCCCTCAGCTCCTCTTCCTCACGCTGTTGGAGGCGGTCTTGCTCCCTGCGGAGAGGTCTGTCCCGCAGCTCTTCTTCCTCACGCTGCTGGAGGCGGTCTTGCTCCCTGCGGAGAGGTCTGTCCCGCAGCTGCTCTTCCTCACGCTGCTGGAGGCGATCTTGTTCCCGGCGGAATCTTCGGTCCTGTTCCTGACGCCTCAGCTGCTCTTCCTCACGCTGCTGTTGACGCTCTTGTTCTTCACATATTCTGTTGCGCTCCTGCCGAAGTTCTTTCTCACGTTCTTGGAGGCGCTGCTCCTCCTCCTGGAATTCTCTCTCTTGTTCTTGACGCCGCCTCTGTTCTTCCCGTTCCCTCCGCAGCTGCCTTTCCTCCTCAAGGAACTTGCCATCTCTCTCCAGTTGCCGCCTTCTCAATTCTCCCTGGAGCCGTTCTTCCTCCTGGAGCTTCTCACTCCGTCTTTCGGCTTCCCGTTGGTGCTCTCGCTGAAACTGCTCTTCCTCTAGGATCTGACGGTCGCGCTGCTGTCGGCGCCTCCTCTCCTGCTCCAGCTCTCTCTTCTCTTCCTCTTCGACTTGCAGAGGCCGCCGATCCTGACGTCTCTCTCGCTCCCGAGAATCTTCCAGCTGCTGGATCGTTTCCTCATTCTCTCTGCGTTTGGTGAAGAGCCTGTTACTACGAACTTCATTTTCTTTCCTTGGTTGCCACTGCCATTTCAGATCCCTGCGCTGATCTTCATCCTGCAGCTGCTGCAGGTCCTCCTCTTGATACTGCCTCTCCTGCTGCAGGCGCCTCCTTTCTCTTTGCAGCCGCTCTTCCTCCTGCTGCAGCCGCTCTTCCTCCTGTTGCAGGTCCTCTTCCTGATACTGCCTCTCCCGCTGCAGACGCCTCCTGTCTCGCTGCAGTTGCTCTTCCTCTTGCTGCAGCCGCTCTTCCTCCTGCTGCAGATCCTCCTCCCTGCGGTATTTCCTCTCCCGCTGCTGATGCTGCTCTTGCAACAGTCGCTCCTCGCGTAGCTCTTCCTCCCTACGCTGCCTCTGGCTGGGTTTGGCGTACAGTGTGTGGCGCCTCTGGCTTTCTTCCCGCAGTTGCCGGCTCCTGTTTGAGTCTCGGCGTTCCGCCTGGCGTCGCCTCTGTTGTTCTTCTAGGAGGCTATCCTGGAGCTCTGCTCGTTGCACCTTCTCCTCCCGGAAGCGCTGCTCCTCCCTCTCGCGGAACCGCTGCTCTTGCTCCCGGCGCTCCTCCGCCCGCAGCAGCCTCTCCAGCTGGTTGCTCTGGCGCGCCTCCTCAGCGGGACGCTGCAGTTGGAGATCTCGGCGCTGCTCCTCCTGCTCCCGGAGCTCACGCTCCTCCTGCTCCTGGTGAAGCCTCTGCTCCTGCCTGCGAGGCCTAGAGTAGACCTTGTTCTGACGGGCTTCTACCTCGCTTTCGAGCTGCCACTGCCACCTCTTGGTGATGCTCTCGTCAGGTTCCCGGATCTGCGTCTGCTCGTCCTCTTCAGCCAGCTCCTGCTCGCGCCTCAGCTCCTCCTCGCGCCTCAGTTTCTGCCTCAGCTCCTGTTCGCGCCTCAGTTCTTGCCTCAGCTCCTGTTCGCGTCTCAGTTCCTGCCTCAGCTCCTGTTCGCGCCTCAGTTCTTGTCTCAGCTCCTGCTCGCGCCTTAACTCTTGATCGCGCCTCAGCTCCTGCTCACGCCTCAGTTCCTGCCCTCTACTCAGCTCCTGCTCGCGCCTTAGCTCCTGCCTCAGGTCCTGCCCGCGCCTTAGCTCTTGTTCACGCCTCAGCTCCTGCCTTCGATTCAGCTCCTGCTCGCGCCTTAGCAGGGGGTCGCGTAGCTCTTCTTGCCGACGCTTCTGCAGCCTTCTCTCTTCGGTTTGGCCCTTGCCCTTGAGTCTCTCTCGCCTTTGCTGTTCCTCTACCTCAGAAAACTCTTCTGCGTCACGACCCTTACTCCAGCTTAGTGGCTCTTTTTCTGCAAGGCGCTCCTCCAGTTCTTGTAGTTCTCGCCTTTGCAGTCGCTGCTCTTCATCGCGGTGCTGCCTGTCGCGCTGCTCCAGCCTCTGCTCCTCAGCGCGCTCCTCCTGCTCACGTCTCTTCTGCCAGCTTCGTCGCCCAGGTTCTTCGTCCAGTTGTTCCTCCCGGGGCTCGAATCTCCTTTGGTCTTCTTGCCTGCGATCTTGTGACAGGTTCCTCTTTTCCCTGGGCAGGGCACTCTTCTCGCCTAGCTCTGTGGCCTGATCGAGAGCATAATAGCAAGCTTGAGCAATCTTGAAAAGGAACAGGAGGAATTCGTTGAAATCAACACGCCCGTTGCAGTCGCGATCCAGAAGTTCTAGGGTCAGGTCTACCGTCTCAGGGTCATGTGGTCTCTATGAAAAGAGTAAAACAAAAGTTTTATAATTATTTACAAGTAGTAAACTTTTGCTCTCACGTTTGTTTTAGTGGGGGATGTTTGCAGAGATTAGAAAATGTACAGTAGGGCTGGAAAGTTGGCTCATACGTTAAGAGCACTTGACTGCTCTTCTAGAGGTCCTGAGTTCAATTCCCATCAACCACATGGTGGTTCACTACCATCTGCAATGGGATCAGATGCCCTTTTCTGGTGTGTATGAAGGGAGCAACAGAGTATTCATAAAAAATAAATAAATAAATCTTTTTAAAAAAGAACGAAAAGAAAATACACAGTGTTGTCTTGTTTTCCTAGATATGTGAATAACACATTTCAAAAACATCCTTTTTGGAAACTTTTGTAATTGCGTGCTGATCAAAGCAACAAATTCTTTCTAGATTAGTGAATAAGAATGTTTTTATCCATGTGATCAATAAAATGAAATTTTATGAAGATTTCCAACAGACATTTCTGCTTGAAATAGCCAGTGCTCCTGATTTAATTTTTATTCCATGTTTGAAGAAGAACTGAGATATTTACAGCAATGCCATTTTAATTGAGAAACAGGCAGATTTCTGTTGCTGAAAGTTGGAAGGTCTCTTCAGGTCCATCTAACTTGATTAGGCATCATTAGTGGTAATGTCTTATTATCTTACACTTCATTCCTATCAACAATGCCATCAAGATCATTAAATATATGCTATTAACTTCTTTAATACTTGGATTACAATACAGATTTAAATAACTCAGGCTCCAAAATAAATGTAGCCCTGTCATGTTTTAAAACAATATTAATCAATATTCATTGTTCTGGTCATTCTTGGGAGGAAAATTGATAGCCCCTACACCTATAGATTTCTTTGTTGTGTGTGAGGTCTTACCTGAAGGACATCTCCAAGTTCTCTCTCAAGAAGGTTTTTCAGGTCTTTCTTGCTAAGTGATGCTCCATCACAACTTTGAGATGCATATTGATTGAAAACTTCAGTGATATCAACAATGCTTCTTATAAGTGGAGACATTTTTTTTCTTAAAATTCAAGTAAACCTAGAACAATAAAATGGGATTCAAAATCAAATCTCGGCTTCTGACTTTGAGAAAACTTCATTCACACTGACTTAAACAGATCTTTGGATGTGTCACTCATAGTTATTTTAACTTGCATTTTCAGAGTATTTATCTTTGAATACTGTATTCAGGAAGAGGAAGAGAAATATCGAAAAATTCTAAGCCAAGACATCATCTTTGAACAATATTAGTCAACTTTTCATTGTATATCAGTATAGACCTCCCTCCTCTTGTTTTTGTTTCAACATATTTCAGAGCAGAGAGTGGAGAGATGGTGGCAAGAATGTAAATTCTACACACATATTGCTATTCATAGCAACTCTTAAAGTTGGGCAAAGAGGATAGGTAAAAGCAAAGATATGAAGAGAGACTTGAGCATCTTCAGAAGTAAATATGTAAGCATGTATGCTAATTGTGTCTCCAAAAACATTGCAACAAACATAACAGTGCAAAGGAAATGTGAATTATTCCTTAAATGTATAGCCTATAAGACACTAATTTATGTCATCCAAATAAAACTTGTAACATCTAGGTAGAACAAGGCAAAAAAAAAAAAAAACATGCATGCTCTCTACCTTAACTCAGACATAGTATGACTATCCAATCTTCTATTACTAAAAATTATTTGACAGATCCTTTCTGTTTGGCTAATCAGAGTGAGTGGGCCAAACAAACCTGGAGAACTTTGGATATTGTTCTTAGGGCTGGCTTTGTTAAACTCAAGTAAATAATTTGAGTGTTGGTTTATAAAAAGGGGAGAAACTCTGGGAATGTAGTTTAGTGGTAGAATGACTGCTTGTATGTTCAAGATAATATGTTCAATTCCCATAATGGCAGAACAAAGAAAAATACACAGCAATGGCAACAACAACAGAGTGGTGTTAAAAGAATATTTGGATGGATTTCCCGGCTGCCTACATAGTACCGCACTTAGGTGAGTTCTTTATATCATTTCAACTTCAATATCTCATCCATCAATTCATAGTGATATGTATAAAGGTGCATAAAAATGAGATAAAAAGGGTTTGCACACTTTTGAGATCATAGCTTTCTAGTTAGAAAAATGAGCCTCATAAGAGGTACACATGATATTTCTTGATGTGTGTAAGTATTGAGTTCAGAGACTGGAGAGAATTGCTGTTTTTCATTCAACTAATGGCTCCAAACATGAAATTGAGTAAGCCAAGCATGCTGGTTCATTCCTTTAATCCTAGCTTCCCAGAGGCAGAGGCAGAGGCAGAGGCAGATAGATTCCTGTGAGTTTGAGACCAACTTGGTCTACATAGTAAGGTCTAGGCCAGATAGGGCTAAACAAGACCTTTCTAAAAAAGAAGAAAACAAGAAGACAAGAAGAAGCCAATGGAGTGAGATTTAGCCAACACTGGAAAGTGGAGGTCCCTTGTGGAGGGACCACTACCTCTATTCTCCCAACATGTACCATGGCTAGAAAACGAAGAATCATAGAATACCATCCTACAGAATGGAACTTACCCACTTCACCAGAGGAAGAAGTCAAGTGCTCGCTGACACTGCTGGCAAGTGTGCTAGGTAACTGGGAGCCTGGCCTTTTATAGGGGTTTAAGTTGTGCCCCAGGGAGCAACTTGGGAAGGAGACACCCACTCTGTGGGATGACCTGATTCATTGAAATCCCAGCTCCACCTCTGTCTGCAGGAATGGCTTGTTTATCTCACTATGTGCTCACGTAGCTATTTGGCACAGGGTTCGCAGGCCTTGCCTCCTGACTGGGTACTGGTCACACCTAATACACGAAGGAGAATATTCTCCAAATTTTCTAACTTTCTTTAATTGTTAAAATAAAAAAAAACATAAAAACAAAGGTGATGAGTGTACTGAAACTTGCTTCATTATGACTTCAAAAAAGAACAACTTCTAGTAATTTTTTAAGATTTATTTTTAAGTGCGTATGTGTATGCATGTGCACGTATGAGTATAGGTGCCTATGGATGCCAGAGATGCCAGATTCCCCGGGAACTGGTAACCCAAGAAGACTACTAGAAACTAAATTCAGGTCCTTTGCAAGAGCAATAAGTACTCTTAACTCTTCAGCCATATCTCTCACTCCTTAAAACAAACAAACAAACAAACAAACAAACTTTTTTATGGAACATGCGAATTCTAGGTTGACAACAAACAGGATTCTGTTTTGTTTTACATAAACCAATGAGAACCAACGAACTTCTCTATGGTATGTAGCACACCATGAAGAGATGGACATGAGCCCTGGCTTGTGAACAGTGAAGATAAAGAGGGGGATGAGCAAATATCTTTTTTAAAAACTCAGATGGAAATTTTTATATTTATTCCTCCAATTTTTCCTACAGGATAGGGGTTGCTTCTTAAGTAACTAATTTTGAAGAATATCTTAAATATGTGTTTGTCAAGCTGTTGATGAGAAAGCACATTGTGAAGTTTCATTCTTAGAGATATTAAATCTGAATGAAATTTGCTCATTTGTTTTTCTTGCTAGCATATTGAAGCCCCTGGAGAAAAAGAGCTCATGTAATGCTTCATTGTAGATATAATCATGTCATTTACCCTACGTTAGTAATGCTTATGACATCTAAACACTTGAGTTGGCTTCTTCTGGAAGCACATTAAGGTCATTCTAACCCATTAGAGCTGTCAGGGCTTTCTCAACCCTGGTGATCATTTGTGAATCTCAGTGCTATTTTATTGTAAGGAGCTGGATTCACTGCTGGTTGTCGGTAACTCCCACCCTTCCATTTCATACTACATGACACTTTGGTTCATAATAGGTTTATAGAGACTATTAAATGATTCAGTAGCTTCTCTGAGATTCTGTCTCCACCAAAGGCAAATGTTGGTTTGGGGAATTTTGAGAAGAATTTAGATTTCTTCTTGATGTCCATTTCTTACTCTGCTTTCCAGCATCCCTGACAGGGATTAACTAGAAAGTTGAGGTGCTAAGAGATGAAAAGACTATTGTAAATCTAGCTCATTTCTGCCCCTTCAAGGCCTTCATACCAAGGTCTGTGATTTCCAAGTTTTGTCAGAACTGTCATTATCTGTTGGGGTCAGTGAATTGATTTAATATGGCAAACCCTTAAAGAGTAAGGCTTCTCTGACTCAGTTCTAACTAATGTTTTTATACAAGTTTCTTAGTCTTTGGGTCAACTTCAGCAATGGACACATATAACTACAGGTCAAAGGATTCTCTATAACCACATTATGTCTCTTTGTTATATGTTCTCTCTCTCTCTCTCTCTCTCTCTCTCTCTCTCTCTCTCTCTCTCTCTCTCTCTCTCTCCCACCCCTAGCCCCATGTGTGTGTCTGTGTATGTGTGTGTCTGTGTATGTGTGTGTCTGTGTATGTGTGTGTCTCTGTGTCTGTGTGTGTCTGTGTGTGTCTGTGTCTCTGTCCGTGTTTCTGTGTGTTTGGCAGGATTTTACTAGATAGTCTGAAATGGTCTCCAACTTCTGACCTTCCTGTTGTCACCTCACACATCAGCTTGTTTTTATCCATCTATGTTCTGTTAGAAATTTTCATTCTAGGTTTTTCATCTTGGAAAAAATTAAACCTTAAGTTTAGTAATGCCTTTCTTTTGCACTCCTGTCTAAAGTGAGTACAGCACAAAGAAAACTATTTTAAAACCTCAAAAGTTTCAGAAAATTGACTCCTCCTCCTCTTTCTTGTGTCTTCATCCATTTCTAAATAAGTCCGGTCTTATAACAGTGTTATAAGAACAGCTGCATGTGTTCTTTTATTTCACACTCATGTCGTGGCACAGGTGTAGTAGTTAGAGGACAACTTGTGGGAGTTGGTTCTCTTCTTTAACCATGTGGCCCCTGAAGATCAAAATAATGTCATTATTCTCATTGACAAGTGTCTTAAGCCGCTGGAACATCTTACTGTACTAGCCCAGAAATAAAATTGATGTCATTCATTTATTTTTGTATCATTCACCTGAAGCCCTTCTCAGTGCTGAATCCCTGGGGGTGAAGTTCTAATGTGAGAACAAACAAGAAGGAAAGTATTAGGTTTTCCTGGTTTTTAATGTTACTCAAGGGCTCATTCCCAACCTTTTTCCTTGCTAGAATCCAGGAACTTAATAGACTTGACATTTTGTGGAATTTAACCAGGCTTAGGCTCTGTTTACGATCAATAAGACAATTTCCAAGGTAAAAAGTTACATAAACAGAGAAGGTTCCAGTGTCCTTATCAGCCAGAAGACTTCTCAAGACTTTACTATGAACCATTATGTTGATAGTCTAGGAAACCATCCAGAGTAAGATGATTTTTAATGACTTTGAAAGGATTGAGAGTCTTAGTAAGCTTGAACACTTCTTTTCTGGAGACTTTTTCTTTATGTATTAATTCTTTCAAATTTCCCTACTATTTTCTATTATTCAATGACTGGCACTCCCATCTGCCAGGCAAAAACCTAATATAGTTTACTTGATGCTCCACTAAAGTTCTACCTCCTCCCCAAAACCATCCTCAACCTTCCCATACAATGACCTTCCATGTAGAGACACCGCCTTCCTACAGGAAGCATCGTCAACACCATGTAACCTCGGGTACTGGTTAGTATTTTCATATTCATCTCTAATTTGATGGATGCTTGTTTTGTCTTCTCAATTAGGTTTTAAGTTCCTTGAAAGCAGTTCTGTACCTTTATTTCTACTGTGGGCTTAATCCTCACTGATACAATTTTATTGCATCTTGGCAGTTTAAGTGGCCGGCAGGTCAGAATGAGACCAGTTGCTCATGCTAGGATGGATCATCTCTTTGAGTGACAGCATGCATGAGGCCTCTCACCATAATGGGAATCAGCCCTTCTGGGGCCTCATTTGAGTTATGCTGCTTACAGGGCAGGTGAGGGAGGAAGCTGTGCTCCACCCTCTCTTCCCTCTTCCATGTCCACCACTTCACCCCTCTGTTAAATGAGGAGCTATAAGATATGAATCCCTTCCTCAGAGGGGAGCTGTGATAATTACAGCTTGTAAAGTATTTTGTGATTCTTAGATATAAAAGAGCTAATTATTATGATCATTAATATTCTTAATTTTTATCTTCTTCAAGGTAAATTATCCTTACTTTAATTACATCCCCACCCTGTAGGTAATTATACCTCCAAGAGTCAGCAGACGCTTTCATCTCACATCATGCCAGGCAGGGTGACTGGCACGAGTGCCCAAGGATAATACTGCCTTCCCGTCACAGTGGCAGAGTGAGCCTGGCTTTCTCAGTAAACTGCTCATAGATTTTTAGGTAATTTTGTTTTCCCTGTTCTATAATCACAGCTCTAGCCCACTGAATGATTCTTCTAATTTACAGAGCATTGGGATTTGTCAGAAACAAAACAAAACAAAAATATCACCACTAATGGGACAGATAGATTTAATTTTTATAATTTAATAAATTCCTTGAATGAAGGAAGCAAGTATGGGGTAGGCCATAGAGACTGTATGATATCTATTTTATAGAGAGTCCTAGATGTTGTATGAGAAAGCGATATAGCTCCTTGAGGTGCTAGGAGACTCTTTGTGTTCTCTTTAGGTTTAGCTATGTTTCTAATAGAACGATGACCCTTCTGGGGTGTGACAGAGGGAACAGATATTTTTTGAGAGAAGTTTATTAATGATAAAAAGGCACACCATAAAGGAGGCGAATGCTAAAGTTTAACACTGAATAACTGTTTGGGGCTCTGGACTTTCTAATGGTGAAAAGAGCACAGCAGGCACATGCCAATTCTGCATGGCAGGCTTCCTTCCCAGATATTTGAAATTTGATGTCCTTAGTTACTGAGTTATCATCTTCTGCTGCTGGGTGGGAATGCCACCCAGGACTCACGTAATATTGGAAGTAAAAGAAAGCAGGGGGCTAGGTTCAGAGTGAATTTTTGGAGTTCACTGGTTCGCTGTGATTCTCTGGAGTTCCATACCAGATACATACCAGAAGCATCCTGCTTCCACATTCTGTCTTATTGGTTTCTCTTTGTTGCATCCCTTCAAATTCCCCTTGCCTGCTTCTCCCTTAAGACCATTCTAAAATTAAGTCAGAAAATAGGATAAGGATGAAGGGATATTAGAGGACCAGTCAGATGCCTTTGTCCATCCGCCTCACATGAGAACATGACTAAGCTTTATTGAAGATAGAAGACAGGCTACATATTTCTTGATTCTTCCCACACTGAGTCACTTTTGGTCCATACACATTTATTTAGGCCTCTGTTTCGTTTCAGGCCTAGCTGAAGCCTAGAGCACCTGAAGATTTAGAATGGGTATGTTGCCTTAGGAAAATCTTAATTCTAAAAAGAAGGCCATGTTTTACTGATGAGCTTGTTCAGTTGTATCTCAGTGTCTGTGAAAATTTGATCCAGGATCTCAGTGATACCTAGATCACTTAGTCCTTTACAGAAGATGGCGTAGTAGAATTTGCATATACACTGTGCATATCTTGCCATGTGCTTTTTCTCTGGATTACTGTCAATCCCCGATTCAGTACAAATGCTGTGAAACAGTTTATACAGTGTTATGTACAACATAGTCCAGTGCCTTGTGCCTTACTTAGAACACAATAAAGGGCCCTATAAATACTCGCAAACTGAAAGAGAATTACTGAGTGAAAACCCAGGACTTTTTCCCACTGTTATTCCCTAAGCAGTTTGGAGCAGTATTTTTTAATTAAAATATTAAATTTAAAACTCACTTGAGTGGTTGCACAATTCATGTTAGCCACTCAGCTAGTCTGTCAGGTGTGTGGTTGGAGGTTTATATCCAGGTGAAGAATGGTGTGGATGCTGATAGCTGAGTACCTGACCAAGCCCAACCTTGCTCTGGCTCCCTGCTGGCTCATCCTCAATTCTGGACAGAGGGTGAATCACTAAAGGTTCATCTATAAGGGCAACTTCTCAGAGTACCTTACAAATTGCAAAAATAAAATCATGCTTTTGGCAGCACAACTGGGATCTTTGAAGTGAATTACAACATGTATGTGTTATGAAAAAAGGAGGAAGAGCCGTGCCTCAGAGGTCCTGTGGATCTGTGCCTTGCTTCAAAAGAGTTTGGACAGAACAGACAGGAACTCCCACTTTATTAACTTCCAACCACCTTATAAGTCTCTCCAGTTGCTGCCTTCAGGACCATCTCCTCACTGCCTTTGGCTCCTAGGACCAGTCTGCACCATTTTGTGGTTGGCTGATACTCCGAATCAGCCATGACCTCTCACAGCCATCAGAATTATTCCACTGAAGTGGAAGTTGCTTTGAAGCTCCTGGTCAACTTGCACCTGCGGGCCTCCTACACCTACCTCTCTGGGCTTCATTTTTGCTAGGGATTATGTGGCTCTGAAGGGCATAGGCCACTTCTTCCTATTCTTCCGTGAATTGGAAGGAGAAGCTTGAGGGCGCCAAGCGCCAGTCTCCTCAAGTTGCAGAATGATCGGGGGGGGGGGGGGGTGCATTCTTCCAGGATGTGCAGAAGCCATCTCAAGATGAATGGGGTAAGACCCAGGAGGCCACGAAAGCTGCCTGGGCCCTGGAGAGGAAACTGAGCCAGGCCCTCTCGGATCTGCACCCCCTGGGGTCTGCCCCCACAGTCACATCTCTGTGACTTCTTAGAAAGCCACTTCCTGGAAAAGGAGGTGAAACTCATCATGAAGATGGGCGACCACCTGACCAACCTCCGCAGGGTGACAGGGCCACAACCAGAGCAGACTGCCATTTCCCAGAGAACTCGGTGGGGGGTGGGGTATCTCTTTGAGAGCCTCACTCTCAAGCACAACTAGGAAGCCTCTGTGCCTCCCAAGGGGCTCCCCACTCTGCTCTGCAGCAGCCTCCCTTGCCTCAGGTGAATGAACCTCTGAAGCCACTAGGCAGCTTGGTAACTGCGCTGGAGCCTCTCTCAAGTCTTGGACCAAGTAAAAATAAAGCTTTTTGAGACAGCAAACAAACAAACAAATACAAAAAAACAACCCAAAACAACCCAAAAAAGAAAATCAAAAAAACAACAACCAAAAAAAAAAAGAAGTTAGAATGCTTCACACAGGAGAGCAAATCAAATTTTCTGATATTAGTATAACCTTTTCTCTCAGAGTCAGCATTTTTCAAAATTAGTTTATAGAGTTTGACTGTTAGGCTTTTCAAGATGCAAAACTCACTGGAGTCTTTGAATACAAGCTCTAGAAGACTGATTTCTGTATCTCCATCTATTCCATGAATTCCACAATGGTTTGCTACCCAGTTTACCAAAAAATCTGAAGGAGAGAATAAGCCCTGGAAAAGATGTGATCCTATGCCTTTAGGGACTAGAAGAATCATGAAGAGCAGATATAGTCTACGAGCACTCTACAGGTTAGAGAAAGAAAGACTACTACTGAGGGAAATACCCTGGGAAGGCTTCAGTGAAGAGAGGAGACTTATAATAGATTTTTGGCACAGCAAGAGGTATGGAGACATTCCAGGTAGCAATGAGGAAAGCGTGTGGGATCATGTAAAGTGCATTTTGAAATAAAATCAGCTGCCTACAGTAGAGACTCGATCCTCCTTTAACACAGGGTTATGTCTCTCTGGTCCTTTTAAACACTTGACCTTACAGAAGAGAACAATGGTTTCAACCATCTATTTATTAACCTATGAAGGAACCGAGTTCAATAAACTGTGTCTGTGTCTGTTTGATGCTTTGTTCCCAGTGCCTGCCAACCAGCACCGAGGAACTAATTGTTGATTGATAATACTATCATACAAGTGAGTTGAATCTGTGTGTCACATACAAGATCATGCCCAAGAGCATGCCCAGAAAGTATCCTGTTAGAGTTCAGAATCGCTTGTCAATGGCAAGATAAGGAGAAAATGTAGGAGAATGATTTTCTCAATGAAAATTTCAAATGAATATTTGAAAGAAAAAAGTCAGAGCGACTAGTACGGGGGTGAAGAGTTTTATCTTTCTAAATCTCGCTAGGAGGACAGAATAGGTGACTGGATCTGGATCCTGGTATAGCAGATAGAATGAAGATGGGGCTGGTAATGTCAAGTGAGCAGCCAGCAGCCCAGTCAGCACTTCCTTCTGGAGATTAGCAAAAGTTGGGAAAAAGAAATTATTTTTGCCATGGGGTTGGTTTTGTATATCAAAAACAATTCAAAGAGAATCACCTAGCTAGTCTTCCCTTCCTCTGCTATTATTATTTAAATGAGGACTTGAATCAGCAGATTTTGTCTCCACAAGGAAACTGCCTGAGGCACCAGCCTAGATGAAGTCAAGTGGACGGGTTTTACCCACATTAGAAGGTAGCTCTGAAGGAGCCTCTTTTTCTAGTGTGGCCATCTGCCTCATTCTGCCTGGTCCACTACACCCAGTGTCATTTGAGCAACCCAGTCTAAGCAACAGTGAATGTTGTCAGGTCTGGAGATACGGCTAGGATGTCTGAGGCCTAGGGTTTCTTCAGCACAGGCAGGAAAAGCAGGTGTCTTATTTAGGCTTCTCATGATAGATGTGGTTTTTCTCACTTTCCGGATGAAGAAAGAGAGACTGGGAGATGTTGGGTGATGAACTTGAGATAAAAGAAATTGGCAAGTGTCAAGACTGGGATTGGAACGCAAACCTAACACCTGTAAAAGCTGGATTCTTGACTGTCTTTTGATATTCCTCCCTTTGATACCGGAAGGAACAGCTTTAGACTTTACTAAGATACTCCTCCTCGTGGTTAGAAGGAATTAGTAGTGTGACTTTCTGGGGAAGTTTCAGCTTCATAAAGGAGATCCTCTCAACCTGAGTCACAGAGGTTCAAGGTTCTGTTGGGAAGCTAGGAAGAAGCTATAACCAACAAAACATGGTGGTGATTAGACCCGACAGTCTGAAATTGGAACATTTCACCTCCCT
The DNA here is from genome assembly GCF_947179515.1 of Apodemus sylvaticus. Taxonomy (NCBI): domain Eukaryota; kingdom Metazoa; phylum Chordata; class Mammalia; order Rodentia; family Muridae; genus Apodemus; species Apodemus sylvaticus. Next base: position 71,615,064 of record NC_067475.1, read on the forward strand.
GAAAACTTTGTGTGAAGAAACCTGTCTTGGTCCGGACCAGTTTGTGCAGTATGCAGTGGTAGCATAGCCTGGAGAGCCTCGGTTATCAGATACCAGGGGTGACTGAGGAGTGTCATGGGGGGAGCTTGCAGACTTGCAGCAACAGCTTGATTATAATCATTAAGCTTTTACAGGACGCTGAATGCATTGCAAAGGGTTTTTACAACCCGTTCTTATTGTTCATTCTTCATCCAGCCCAGCCTGGCGGAAATGCCGCCTCTGCTCTTCAGGTGTGGAAATGGGGGCCACCGAGAGGTTAAGTTGCCTGCCCTAGGTCATCCAGCGGTTGAGCTAGGGTTGCAGCTTGTTGAATGGTCTAGGAAGGGCTTTCTCCTTTGAGATAGTCTGCTGGTGTAGGAACCGTAGGGCTTTAAAACAATGAAAAGGATATTAGGGATCTGGACCCGAGTAGATATTTGAAATTTGTTTTCTCCCCGCCCCCCCCCCCCACTATGAATTTCAGGCTTGGTGTCAAGAATTTGATGTATCAAAAGCAGAAGAGAATTTATCCCCCGGCCCCTGCTTCCTCCTGGGTTCTCCTTTTTAAAATGTATCATCTTTCCCTCTATTCTCTAAAAGGTGAAATTAATCTGAAGAAATGATTTCAACCTCCAGGCGTTCACAGATGGTGAGCAGTTCTGAGCTTGCAGATTAGATGGCAAGGGAGAAGCTTCCGGGGCTGCCATTAGCTGTTCTGCACAGAGAGCTGTAGCTTTAGGGACTCCTCCCAGTGAATCTGAGAGATCAAGGCTAGGTGGAAACGAGTCGTTCACTCATTCGCTCATCATTATTCTCCTTATTGTCGCGGCAGAGGCTCTTCAGAACCTGAAGTATGCTCTGTGAGTCTCCAATAAGAATTCTACCAGAAAGCATTTCTGAAATTTGTGAGTTGCTGACTGCTTTTCTTTTTCATTTTCCTTGTGATGGTTGACATTTACAGACTGTTTGGGCATGAACGCCCCATTTGGATGGGAAGTGTGCTGCCCTCTTCCTTCTTTCTGTGGCTACTCGCTGAGCTCCATTTTGTTCCCTAGACTTACCACAAAAGAAACTATTCCCTTCAAAATTCTCCTAGGAATCAGAAGTGAAATATCTTCCACATGTTATGGACCATTTAGGCGTGAGCCTGTAACAAACACCAGGAAATGAGCCAGACATCTTCTGAACTAAACTTTAATTTTGCCCTAGGTTCATTATACCATCTATAACGTGCTAAGCTGGTCTGGATTATAGAGTACATGTTAGGGATGTAAGTTACTGTAGAATAGTTTTTGTGTAAGGTAGTGTGAGGATATAAGAATGTGTTTTCTTTGGAGACAGTTAATTTTTTAATAGATTTACCACTGGGCCATATGGTAAATTAGGAGCCTGAGGTTCTGTCTTATAGACCCATCTCAGGATTGGTATTCTCTGTGAACTTAGGTGAGTCAACTAAACTCTCTGGGCATGAGGTATCTAGTCATAAAATTACAGTAATGACGCCTCCTTTATTTTTAAGATTGTGTATGTGTACACACATGCTCTATAAGAACTAAGACCATAATCGGTAGAGTATGTTCAGTTTATAGGAAAACAATTTGGAAGAGAATTTAAGGTTCTGTGTGTCCTTTTCTTCTTCTAATAGAGGAAAATAATAGTTCAGAAAATAATAGTTCAGAATCTTGGGGATAGATCCACAAAGAGAGAGGTGAGGTTAGGAAGAGACTCCTGTGTGGGAAACCCCACAAGCCTCAGGCAGACAGCACTGTCCAGTAGACATCCGAGAGCACTGAACAATCAGCACTCTCCAGCAGACATCAGGGAGCACTGGGCAATCAGCACTCTCCAGCAGACATCAGGGAGCACTGGGCAATCAGCACTCTCCAGCAGACATCAGGGAGCACTGGGCAATCAGCACTCTCCAGCAGACATCCGGGAGCACTGGGCAATCAGCACTCTCCAGCAGACATCCAAGAGCACTGGGCACTGAACAATCAGCACTCTCCAGCAGACATCCGGGAGCACTGGGCAATCAGCACTCTCCAGCAGACATCCGGGAGCACTGAACAGTCAGCACTCTCCAGCAGACATCCGGGAGCACCGGGCTCCATCCTTTCTTTACTTTATTCTCTATCAGCAGCTTCTACTCTTGTAGGGTATTTACCGTGATTATTTCCGACTTATTTTTTTTTTAAATAAGGAGTCAAGATTAGGGGAACAGATTCTTCTGACTCATTGGGTGGGTGCTCATTCTTCCAGTGGTCTTCTCTAACTGGGTGTACAAGAGATCAGACCCCGGTTCTCCCGCTACTTTTTATATCAGACCATTGGGGATCTGATATCTCAGCAGCTTCGTGCTGTGGGAATCTGAAGCGCTTCAGTGTGCTGCTGCACTTTCAATCTTATGGTGCCCATTTTTGGAGGGTGAGGTGGAGGCGGCCTTGAGAAGGCTTGCCCCAGGCCCAGGATGACTCAGGAGCACGAGGGAGGAGGGGTGTAAGGGAGAGATTCTTTGCCCCTGATCTCACTACCTGACCATTACACCACCCAGTCTCTTTTCTGCCATGGACCCACCTGCTTAGAATTCAGGTTCCAGAGCTAATTTGTTGTCCTCTCCCATCGCTATTAATCTTTGACGTAATTCATTTATCCAAATCACTGTTGAGCGCATTACCTTGGTGTGGTTCTCGGATGGTCATGAAAAGTTTCTCGCTCCCCCCCCCACGCCCCTTTCTCCCATTCAGAAGAAGCCTGAGTAAGTGTATCCCTCTACTTAAGATTCTGGTTCTGTTACCTCAGTCAGACTATGGGATCATATCTCACAGGCTAAATGTAGAGTGTCAGTTCAGGAAGGATGGGAAGCTATAATTTATTGACTGCCTTCTGTTCGTCATGCTCGGTATGAGGTATAAAGCTAGCACAATAAACCTATGTATATTTAATGTATGAGGTCTAGCTCTGGCATAAGAAAGGCCAGATGATCTCCTGAGGGTCACATGACAAGGAAATAGGGAGCTTGTATTTGGCAAGCTCTTTCTCACAAGGCTGTGCTGCCTGGGGTTTTACTAAAGCTCTTTATGACCCCCATTATTAAAATGCCAATTATTTATTTATTTATTTATTTATTTATTTATTTATTTATTTATTTATTTATATTTGTGTGTGTATGTGAGTCTGGGTCAGAGAACAACTTTTGAAATTTGTTCTGTCATTTTACCAGTTGGGTCTCAGAAATTGAATTTGGGTCCTCAGACTTGGAGGAAGTCTCTACTTCATTGGCCTGCAGAGGTACCTTGCTAGCCTTACACCTATTGTTATTTACATAATTTTAATTTATTACATTTGTATAGTAATTTATAGTTTCAGAAAGTTTCCAAGTTTTTAGTTTAGTTAATTTAGCTTGCAACAGTCTAAAAGATCAGCAGCCAAAAAAAAAAAAAAAGTGAAATGGAGGACAATTTTATATTTAACAGTAGGTGGTCACTATAAGCTTCATCAGAAGAGGGACATGCAAAACAATATTTTTATAACAAATTATGTGGAACAGGTCAGAGAGCATATGAATGAAGTCTCACTCGTGGGCTCCTTGATCTGAAGCAAACCCTAGAATATCACTATATGCAGTGCCTACTTTGTAATGTTCATCTGTATCAGATAACTTATTTCCAAAAAGTTCTTTCTCCTGTCATTTGTATTTATGTCCCTGTTCTGGTTAAGAAGGTTTCAATAAACACCTATTGCTAAATATAAAACTGTCAGTCATTTCAATTTTTTTCATAGCTGGCATTCTCCAGACATCATTCAGGTTTTTTTTAATCACCTAACCTTAATTAAATAAGTACTTGTGATGTGCAAAGAACCAGATAAAGAACTAATACATGACCTAGCCTTTGAGGAGATTAAAGTGTGGTCACAGAGTCATCTAAATCAACACATTATTTTAATCCAGGATAAGAAAGGCAGTGGTGGAAGGTATTATGGGAGCATACTGAAAGGGCGCTTCATCCGTAAAGTGAACCCAAGGAGAGCAGCTCAGTGGTAAACCTTATGCCTCATCCTGTGGGACAAGCTGGGTGTAGGGAATGATGAAAGGTGAGGTTGGGAGACCCAAGCATTGGAGATGATGAAGGACTCTGAGCAAAATTAAGGGCTAAAGGTTTTATCCAATAGACTACGGAGAAGCATGACAAGATTTGTTGGCAGGACATGATAACATCGTCAAATTTATATTTTTAGAAATGTCATTGTCAGAGACTGAAGAGATGGCTCAAAGGTTAAGAGCAATGACTGCTCTTCCAGAGGTCCTGAGTTCAGTTCAATAGTGGCTTACAGCCATCTGTAATGGGATCTGATGCCTTCTTCTAGTGTGTCTGAAGACAGCTACAGCGTACTCATCATATATATCAAACAAATAAATAAAATCTAAAAAATAAAAAAGAAATTGTGTGGGAAATATTAAACAATGAACTTGCACATTCCCGCACTAGTGCCTTCAATCAATGGGCCACAGGGCTTTTACCAGGTGGTCTCACTCTTCAGTCTCTCTGCCCACCAACTCTCCAGCCCTGTGGAGCCATAGGGCATCGACTGGGCCATCTCACTCGGGGATCCCTCTGCTAGCCATCTCTTTGGTGGGGACCCCCAAGTTCATCTTGCTACCACACATCACTCCACATGCCACATACACCCCACCTGAACACCTAATTTCCTGGTAGAATCAAGACTCTTAATGCTTAATTAACCAATCAGTTTTATGTAACAATAAAATCACAATTTATAAGATGCCAATACAGTAATTTCAGAGCCAAATGATAATGATAAAAGCTTTATTCCAATATTTCTTTCTTCTTCTTCTTCTTCTTCTTCTTCTTCTTCTTCTTCTTCTTCTTCTTCTTCTTCTTCTTCTTCTTCTTCTTCTTCTTTTTTGGATTTTGGGATTTTGTTTTTTTTTTTTTTTTTTGAGACAGTGTTTCTCTGTATAGCCCTGGCTGTTCTGGAACTCACTCTGTAGACCAGGCTGGCCTCAAACTCAGAAATCTGCCTGCCTCTGCTTCCCAGAGTGCTGGGAATACAGGCGTGCACCACCACCGCCCGGCTTATTCCAATATTTTTAACCTTATGGAATCATAGCTACTTGTGGCTGAAAAAAAAATGCCACACAGGTACACTTCAGCAGGCATCTAGGTTCTTCCTACCCTGAGAGGATGCCTCTCTCTCTGCAACTCTTAGCTCCTCCTCCCTATTCCTGTTCAACCACAGGCCTCCTACTGCCCTAATGTGATTGGACAGGGGAAATCCTGCAACAAGAAATATCATTGTCATTCATGAGAATGACTTGGAAGAAAATAGGATGAGAGACATTGAAGTTATTTAGTAAAATAGATGAGAAATGACTGGCTGAACTGAGGCATTTTGCAGTTGGACTAGAGGAAGACCATTTAGTTTAAAAGACCTTAAAAAACAAGAAGACATAGGTTTTGATGACACATTGGGTGAAGAAGGTGAGGAAGAAGAAGGAATCAGGCATGCCTGGGTCATCGGCTTGTGTAGCTGGGAAGGAAGTAGGGACTCAACAAGGTGAATTAGTCCATTCCTGTTACTGTAATCCTATATCCAAGGCTGGGTAATCTATAGAGAAGGAAGGCTTATTTTGATTCAGTTCTGGAGACTGAAGAATCCAATGTTGGATGTCTGAGTCTGATAAGACTGTGATTCTAGCTCATAGCAGTAGGTGGAGGGCATGAGGGCACACAATAGAGAGAGGTCAGCACAGAGTCAAATGCTTCCTAAAAAAATTCCTTCTCTTGGGATCTGTATTATACCTTCAGGAAGATGGGGCTTTCATGACTCAAATACATTTTCAAGGGCCAAAGCTTTAAGAAGTTTCTATATGTTATAGTCTTTATAATTTAAATCATTTTTCTCTAGCTCAGATATAAATAGTCTAGTTCAGCTTTCCACTTCTTATTTATGTCCACCACCATTACACTGCTTATTAAAATTCAATCTGAGTTTTGGTGTAGGCAAAAATGGTGGAGAGAAATATGGGTGGATTTCCACTTCATGCCCTTTGAGTTTAAGAGGCCTGTAAAAAGTCTAGACAAAAAGGTATATGAGCTAGTAGGGCATACAAGTATGGATGTCAGGAGAGAAATCTGGGCTGCTAACACTGATTTGGAAGCTACCAGGAAGAGTGTGATGTTTAAAATTTCAAGCACAGGTGCTGGAGAGGTGGCTCAGTGATTAAGAACACTTGTTGCTCTTGCAGAGACCTAGGTTCAGTTCTCAGAACCCACATGGCAGTAACAATTGTTTGTAATTCTAGTTCCAGAGGATCTGGTGCCTTTTCTGGCCCCTGCAGACATTTTGCACACACACATATATGCAGGAAAACACAAATAGGGGTCAGATAAATAAATCTAAATCAATTTAAAATCTCAAATAAAAATGAGATTGTCTAGGGAAGGATGTAGTGCTATCCTCACATTGGAACCACCTACGAGACTATCTGAGCACTCCAACAGACAGAGTCATAGAAAATGAGGATTCTACCAATGCAATCCCAGAAACAGTGTTTTAAAATTCTCTAGATTATAAAATGTCGTCCAGCATTGAGAAACACCTGATTGAAAAGTGGGGAAAGCCTCACATTTCCAGGGATAGGGGTCTCTGTATAAAAAGAGGGAACTATAAACAAAAATGATGTGAGAACTCTGAGAAAAGGAAGTGTGATTTGTATAACATGATCTTCAGTTACTCCCCGGCATGACCCTTTGCCTATGTCATGCTGCTTCAGTCTGGTAGATCTGCATCTGTCTTTGCTGTTCCTATATCCAAGACCTTTCTCTAGAGTGCCAACCACATCCATTGTTTTTTTTTTTTTTCTTTCCGAGACCAGGTTTCTCTGTGTGGCCATGGCTGTCCTGGAACTCACTCTGTAAACCAGGCTGACCTCGAACTCAGAAATCCGCCTGCCTCTGCCTCTCAGTAGTGCTGGGATTAAAGGTGTGCGCCACCACTGCCCGGTGCCTTTTTGTTGTTGTTGTTGATTTGTTTTGTTTTTGGAGACAGGGTTTCTCTATATAGGCTTGGCTGTCCTGGAGCTCACTCTGTAGACCAGGCTGGCCTCAAACTCAGAAATCTGCCTGCCTCTGCCTCCCAAGTGCTGGGCATCCATTGGGTTTTAAAGACATATCTCAGAGTTCTTGCATGGAACACCTCAATTCCTGCAATCAGTGCTCTTAACTGCTGAGACATCTCTCCAGCCCTAGTATTGTTATTTGTATGTAAACATCTCTGTCACCTTCTGATTGGTTTAATAAAGAGCTGAACTGCCTATAGCAAAGTAGGAGAGGATAGGCAGAACTTCTGGGCAGAAATAGGAACTCTGGGAAAGAATCAAAGGAATGTGCATGTGAAATGCATGTGTGGGGTAGAGTAGTGGTTGTAGGAGTGTGGGGAGGAGGTGGGGGAGAGGAGGGGTTGTTGGGGTGTGTGTATGATACTCTAGCCAGACACAGAGGAAGAAACAGGTGCTGGGACTGAAGAAAAGGACAAGTTACATGGTGGCTTGGGGCTAGGTGGTCAGATTTACTTAGATGAGCTAGTTGAGTGTCTGCCAAGCTAAGGAAGGCCAAGCTTTTATAATTATTAAGAAGTCTCCATGTTATTACTGATGTGGCTGGCAAGTCTGGCCATAGATATGTTCGTGAAGGAAGCTTTATGAGGTAGACATTGGGGGAAGGAAATTAGGTGGTGTGAGGCACACCCAGCAGACCTGGGTGCTGGTCAGTAAAGAGGGGATAACTGCCCTCAGTTTGGCTCGGTACTATTGAGTCAGTGAGAAGCAGAGGTGGAAAGGTCTCTCCAAAATCTCCCTAGAGTAGAACATGTTTTTCTCCTGATGCACATCTTAGAAAAAGAACTCCAGCTTCTTCAGTCTTTACACTCTAGAATTTCTGCCTGGTACAAAGTTGAACCAGGGGCTGAAATGCCTTCCTGGTTCTGGAGCTTCTTGTTTGGCCTGAGCCACATTACAAGATTTTCAGCCTTGTCCATAGTGCAAAGGCGACAGGGCTGAGTGAACATGGCTTGAATCCTGGGAAACAATGACCCCAGACAGCCTTTTCCTCCTTTTAAGCCTATTTTCTAATGCATTTTGTTAGAGCAGTGGAAAGCTGATTAATATACCATGGTACATTTCCTCCAAAGACACAAAGCACATAACAGAGTGATATGTCTTCTTCCCAGGAAAATGTGAATGAAGGAAATAATGTCTGATTTTTGCCAAGAACCCCAGCAGGCCAGTCTCTTTGGACCCTATCTCCAGGGTACCCTATATAGTTCTAACCATTGAGCTGAGCTCTAAAAATCTAAGTTCTCTATTTGTGCCAGTACTAGGTCATCTCTTAGTGTCCCAGGCTGAAGATCCAAGTTCCAGGCCTACTACAAAGGCAGATCAGACCCAGGACCTACCAACTGGCTTCTCTGGATCCCAATTGATTGCCAGTTGCTATGGTTCTCATGTATACGCAAATTCCAGGTCTGTGCCAGTGTGTACAGGCTCCACTCACACATCAGTTCAAGTACCACATCAATGTACTTGAGGACTTCAGCACCAGGCTTTACCCTTTAAGTGGGTGCACCTAGATTCTACAGGTATGCTGACTGGTCTTGAAATTTCTCTGTACAAGCTCATCTTTGGAGAAATATCTATTTCTTCAGATATGCAGACACTAGCATAGATAGGGCCACATGGATCATGGATCACGGACTAGTTAAATAAACAAAGCAAAACACCAGAAAGAATGCTAAAGAAATAGAGATCTATAAACTGCTAGACAAAAACCTCAAAAATGATTCTCTTCCTGTCTGTTTGGAGTTTGTGGTTCAAGATGTGAGCTCTCAGCCTCCTGATCCTGCTGCCATGCCTGCTGCTAGCCACTGTGTATTCCTGCTATGATGGGTTCCTATTCTCCTAGAACCTGCAAGAAAAAGCACATAGTGCTGTACCCTGACTACCCTCTGAGTTAATGTCCCATCTTGCCCAGTACCAGTTTCTTCATAGCAACCAGAAATGACAGATGGCAGCCAACTGTATCTGCTACCTGAAGGCCCAGTGACGAAGCCTTAAGAAGCAGGACCTCGGCTGGTCATGAACTTAGGAAACCTTGGGTTCACTGACAGAGAGATGCCCATCAGCTGGCCTCCTAGACTGGGGTATCTGCCTTTCCTCCCCACGCCTCTAGGGTATTATCTCCAGTGCTATCCTACCATCAAAGGGTCCTTTACTCTCCCCTCTGCCAGCTGGTGATCTCCTCCATGCATCAGGAGGAAGCTGTCCTTGGAATAAGTAGGATGTGTGCAGTAACAGACTCCAGAAGCCTCTGTGAATTGTGGTCCACCATCTCTCCACACTCTTTCCCAAGATCAGGAGGCTATGCTCAGCCCCTAGGATTCCAGGAGCCCAGCACCAAGGACTCAGGAAATCTGCAACACATTAACCAGGCCTGTGAGGCTCCCCAGTGGCCAGCCTGTACCTATCTTCAACCCTCAATCCTGGAGTGGATAGAGGCTTTATCTCCCCCACTGCTCCTGAGGAGAGCCCTCCTGCCACGTAACTATTACAGTTTGGCTCATGGCCTATGGAGGTCTGTATGTCCAGAATCTTGTACTCCTCCTTCAAGTCTGTGGGGAACACGGGAAGCCTTGAATGAACTTGTGTTGTTCACACCAGCACAGCTGCGTCACGGGGCCAGAAGCAAAGCCTTCCCCATACAGGTTAGAATCAGAATTGGCAAACAAAACCAAACCAGCCAACCAACCAACCAACCAAATAAATAAACAAACGAAAAAAACAAACACTAACAACTTTTTCCGTGTCTAAATGGGAATGTTGGCAGCACATGAAAAACTAGCAACCAAGGCTTCCTGCTCCTGCAACCTGAGACTGCTCCCCTATGGCGACTTCCTAAGGAGACTAGCTCACCCCTTCTCTGTGCTTTATAGTTCCTAGATTCTGTATTGTTGTAGCAGCTCATGCTCCATCAGAGCACGGCCCACCACATCCCAGTCTTTCTGTATGTGTGTCTGTATGTGTGTCTGTGTGTATGTCTGTGTGTGTGTCTGTATGTGTGTCTGTATGTGTGTCTGTATGTGTGTCTCTGTGTGTGTCTGTATGTGTGTCTGTATGTGTGTCTGAATGTGTGCCTGTGTGTGTGTCTGTATGTGTGTCTGTATGTGTGTCTGTATGTGTGTCTGTCTTTGATTCAGTCCGTCGTTGTCCCAGGTTTCCAGGACCAAACTGCACTGATACCATGGAAGCTTGGTCCCTGTTCATCCTCCTGCCCTCCCAGGTGCTCAGCCTCATACAAGGTTTGTCCCCTCACACTGGGGTTCTCTCTTTCTGACTCCTTTGGCAAGAGTAGCGGCAGCTATGGGACTAGTAGCCCCAACTACATTTCTGCCAAGAGAAGAAGCCATTGGCCAGGTTAGCTATTTATGCTTAGCAATAAAGGTTTTGTCCTTAGGGGATGGTGTGGAGGATTCATTCTTAAAAAGTGCAGTGTATACAAAACCATCAGGAAAATGATACAGGAGTAAAATGAAGTGGCTACAGCTGTTAAGTCAGAGTAAACTTAGTAGTTTTTATAACAGAAATGATAGCCTTTTAAAGTCATATGTACTGTTCTAGGAATGGATATGAGAAGACTCTTCAGAGATGTTGGGCATCACAAGCGAAGCCTACCTTAAAATGGTTTATAAAGATAATGGAAGAAATCCTCAAATCTTCTGGTTAAGAACTTACAAGTTGTCAATGATGGTGGCTTTAAGCCAAAGACAGTTAAAAAGAAAGGGCTGAAAAGCACTACTGGATAACCTTTGAGAAGCGTATTTCCAGATGACCTGGACGGACAGCAAAGGAATCAAATCCCTTAAATAAGAATTTTTTGACTTAATAATTTTTAAAAATAAATAATTTTGTACATCAAAAAAATGAAGTGTTCAGCAAGGAGAGGGAAACTAAAAGAAAATGCTTTAGCACAGAGTGACTGAGCTGAGAAGGCAAGGGCAGGTTTCTCAGCAGATGCTCTGCAGCCCGGGAGAGCATTGGCGAGGGGAAAAATTGCTGAATACGAACATTATACCTGGCCAGCCTTTCACTTCAGAAGAGAAAGAGTGGTAAAGACTTCTGTAGAGACACAAGAGTTGAAGGAGTTCACTCCCTTTTTTTAAAGTTCACTTTAAACTTTTTCTCCAAAAATTGAAAACATATAGTTACTGACTTTATACTCCCAGTGGTTGGAATACAGCACAGTACTCAAAGATATGAATACTGCAGAAGCCCTAAGAATCTCAGAAAACCAACCAGGAGCATAAACAGAGATGAGAGCAACTGCCACTAGAGAGAAGACATTGGTCTCTATAACAGAAAAATGACAGAGAAGCAAAGAAATAGAGGGGAGGCAAATACCCAGGAGTGGAAATAGCAGTACTTTGTGGAAAATCTCCATTTCAGAAGAAAAGACTCTAATGATCTCTGGGTTTGAGAGTGAGGGAACAATGTTTAGCTATAGGAGTTGAAGTTTAAGTCAAAGATTCCTGAATAACTAAAACTATAGCTTGTTGGTGACTAAGACTTAATTACAAGGCAAAAACAGCTCTTTTATCTTCCTGCCAAGAATGTGGGTTCTGCAAGGATTATGCAAATTACAAGACATAGCCAGGAAGCAGGCATTACAAGAATACGGTATTAATGGAGTAGTTGCAGAAATGAAAGAAGGTGTCAGTGTAATGTGGAGTTAACTACTTTACCAATGACAGAGACCACAGTATGCGGATGTCCTTTCAGATCACTTGGAAACACCCATGTTTGTGGGTCATCATGTCTCCCGTGATTATTTGTACAGATGGGAGCAATGCCAGTTATATATTTCTGCTTGAGAAGATTCTTGCTTTGTCATTGAATTATCTGCACGATTTCCTGAAGTAGCAGGCAAGGATCTGAAACTCTGTTTAGTGCTAAGAATTAGGAAATGGCTATTCCTGAGTATCATCAAAAAGCAGAGAGAGGTACTTCAATTACTTACATTTGGATTTTTATCAGCACAATTTGAACTAAATCATTTCTTGTACAGAAATGATGTTCTTGGAATGTGTTAGTGTCTAAAATAATGTTTATCTGATTTTTCAAAAACTACTTATTTATTTTTATGTATACGGATGTTTGAGTTATGTGTATGTTTGTCCATTCACATGAGCATGCAGTCCCCATAAAAGTCAGAAGAGGCTGGTGGGTCCCTTGGAACTAGAATTGCAGATGATTGTGAGCTACCATATGTGTGCTAGGAATAAACCTATAAAATTAACTGCTGAACTGTTTCTTTAGCCCCTAGAAAATGTTTTTGTTTTTTTGTTTTTTTGACTGGTCTACAGAGTGAAAATGTTTTAAATAGACTTCATTAAATAAAAAGAATCTATAGTAGATTTAGAAAAATAAAATGAAAGGAATCAAAACTTAGGAAAAACTTAGGATAACAAAAATCAATAAAATACAGATCAGGATTCCTCAGAAAAATGTTCATAGTGCCTGAGGACCCAGCTATACAACTCCTGAGCATATACCCAGAAGATGCTCCAACATATAACAAGGACACATGCTCCACTATGTTTGTAGCAGCCTTATTTATGATAGCCAGTGTTGGTACCGAGACAAACAGCTGTGGAATACACCCATTTCTCTTCAGTATTTATGAAACATTCTCCAACATAGCTCACATGCTAGGTCACAAGGTAACCTTTGATTTAAAAGAGTTGAAATGGTATTAAGTATGTTCTCCCCTTTGCCACATGTTGTGAAACTGGAACTCCATAACAGAAGCAAAACTGAAGAGTCACAAATATGGGATACTGAGTAACAACCCCCATAAGGGTTGTTACTTAAGTCAAAACGAAACCAAAAGAAAAAATAAAAAAATAAAAACTGTCGGTGACAAATGAAAATGGAAGCAACACAGCGAAGGCACAGCAGAAGCCATTCTTGGGAAGAAGTTATCAGGACAATCTCTTACAGGAATGGAAGGGAGATTTCCGTAAACAGCAGCCCACGCTGGGAGGGACTCGGAAATCAGAGCAAATGTATCCACAGTTAGTAAGAAGAGGAATAAAGACCAGAGCAGAAATGAAGGAAAAACAAAAACCAGAAGAAAACAAAACAGAAACCAAAACCAAAACCAGAAACAGGAAGAGTAAGCAAAACTAAGATCTGAGCCCTTTGGAAAAGACTAAAGAAACAGAAAATCTAAAGATTTAGCAAAGGCGAGTTAAAAAGAACAACAACAACAAAAATCAAACAAATATAATTGGAAACAGAAGAGAACATATTAAAGCTCACGATACAGACATGCAGAAGATCACGAGATGGCTGCAAATAGCCATAAGCAGACAGATGCCTCTTTGCAAAAGAAATGGACAAATTCCCTGAAGTAGAACTCACTAATTCTCAGTCATGAAGGAGTAAAAAAACCAGAACAAATAAGTAACAAGGAAACTGAATAAAAACCTACCCACTACACACACATACACACACACACACACACACACACACACACACACACACACACACACACACACACACTGATGTTTTCACAAGTTGATTCTATTAAGCACACTTGGCAGTCTGGGGACAACTCAGCAGAGCTGCTTCTCTCATTCCAAATGCTCTAGCAATTGGAGACAGGGGGACAGTTACAAACTCACTTTAAAAAAAAACAAACAAAACAGTTTTTTTTTATTTATGTGAATACACTGTAGCTGGTAGACACACCAGGAGAGGGCATTGGATCCCATTACAGACGGTTGTGAACCACCATGTGGTTGGTGGGAATTAAACTCAGGACCTTTGGAAGAGCAGTTAGTGCTCCTAACCACTGAGCCATCTCTCCAGCTCCAAACTCACTTTTATGAGGCCAGTGTTATACTGAAGTCAAATGAGGACACTGTAGGAAGAGAAATTATAACTCAATATCTCTGATGAAAAGAGATGTAAAAGTTCTCAACAGAACAATATTCTATCAAATTTGACAGACCACTAAAAAGATCATGGTTCATGATCGAGTAAGATCTCTGGGTTGCTACAAATAAGTTAATAAATGTGATCAAAATCACACTGATGGAATAAAAAAAAAAAGATCACAAATACATACCAAAATCAACAAACAAACAAACAAAACACCTAAAAAATCCTAACAAAATCCAACATCAATTCTTGATTTAAACTGTCAACAAACCAGGTAATAATCCCACACACCTTTAATCCCAGCACTCAGGATGCAGAGGCAGCAGGACTTCTGTGAGTTCTAGGCCAGCCTGGCTGCTCTACATAGCTACACAGAGAAACCGTCTTGGAAAACAAAACAAAACAAAGCAAAGCAAAACCTGACAAGAAATTAGATACAGAAGGAATGTGCCTCAGCATAGGGAAGACTGTATGTGAAAACATTTAACAATCACTTAATTTCTGTATAGTAACAATGAAATATAGAGAATGGGATGGTATTAGTTAAAGGGTACAAAAGTTTCAATTATACAAGATGAATCAGTTTTAGAAATCTAGTGTATAACATAGTGACTGTACTAACTGTATTATATTACAAGGAGTAGGTCTTGCATGTTCTCCCTACATAAGAAAAGGATAACTATGTCTCCTCCCTCTCTCTCTCTCTATATATATATATACATATATGAATAGTTTAACTATATATATATAAACATATACACATACAACATAATCATGTATGTATATATATACATACATAGTCATGTGTGTCTTAAATATTTGTCAATAATATCTCAGTAGAGCTGGAAACAGTTGTATATAGAGAGGTATAACATAGAGCACATTAATGAATGCAGCACTCACCCTAAAGTGGGTGTGCCTAATTTTTTATTTATATTAAACTAACCGAAGACAAAAAACACACGTTGTTGTTATTCTGGCCTTCCTTAGCTGAGGAGCTGCTGTTCTTAGGCAACCACCCAGCATTAGCTGGCCTATGCAGGCTAATCACGTGCTGAGTCCCTGAAGATGTTGCTACCAGGTGATCCAACTTCTGAATCTTTGAGCAGGACTAAGAATCAGGTGACAGATTACAGAGGTAAGGCATGTCTCCTGAGTCAATACCGCTAGTCCAGACAGGTCTGTGGGCTCCAACAAAGTGTAAACATTCGGGATGTGTGCGGGAAATGGAAATATATTGAGGCCAAACTATATAATGGCTCCTTTTGCTGTGCAGACCTAAAGTCCTTAAGCCTACCCAAGTTTCCAAGAGCAGTGGGCCTGCTATAGAGTTATTTCTCTTTTCAAACAAAATTTTTTTTTGTTTTTATTTTTATTTATTTAATTAATTATTTGAGAATTTTCTACAAGAATTTTAATCGTATTCATCCCTCCCATAACTCCCAGACCCATTCCTTTTTCTCTCTCTACTCAACTTTATGGTCTCTTCTTAAATTCTCTCTCTCTCTCTCTCTCTCTCTCTCTCTCTCTCTCTCTCTCTCTCTCTCTCTCTCTGTGTGTGTGTGTGTGTGTGTGTATGTGTGTGTGTGTGTGTACGTTCCTAAATATGTAAGTAAAACTTGCTAATTCTTGTATGCATGCTTTCAGGGCTGACCATTTGGTATTGGATAACCAAGCAGAATGCTCTTCCCTGGGGAAGACTGTCTCTCCTGTTCTCAGGATTCTTTAGCTGCCTCTATTTCTTTGTTCAGGCCAAGGCCACAAGAGCTTTCCCCTTCTGTGTTAACATGTATATTGGTGTTGTCTTTGTTTAGGTCTTATTTAGGTAGTTGTGTTAATGGGACTTCATGGGCATAGGAGATACAGCCTCATAGCAAGCTTCCTGTTCCTCTGGCTCTTACAATCTCTCCACTCCTTTTATAATGATCCTTGAGCTTTACGTCTAGTTGTGTTATAGATGTATGAGTTGGGACTGGCCTCCACAGGTCTGCATTTTGATTGGTTGCGTTTTTCTGTAATGGTCTCCATTGCAAAGAAAAGTTTCCTTGATGAGGGTTGAGAACTATACTTTATCTGTAGATGTAAGAATAAATACTTAGAATGTATTTCAATATAGCATCAGATTTGTGCTGCTGTATGGAACTCTAGAGCGTAGTTGGTGTATCAGAGGTTATATCCTCTAGAACATAGTTGGTGTATCAGAGGTTATATCCTTAAAATACAAAAAACAAAAAGCAGAAAAACGAACTCATCCTCTCCCAGCAGTTACAAGTTGCCAATAACTCCTCAGCTAGGCGTGGAATCTCTTGCCAGTTTACTCACTCATGCTGGGATTTATCTTTCAAAACTATCATAACTACCCTGAGCCTATGCGTGCCACTGCCCTGATAAGTGCAGAAAACTCTTTATTGTAGTCATCTCCCACCTCTGGCTTTTGTAATTTTTCCACCCTCTCTTTTGAGATGACTTCTGAGCTTTGAGAGGAGGGGTGTATGTCGATGTATCATGTAGGACTTGCCACTCATAAGTCCCTTATTCTCTGTCTCTGTGTTAATTGTCATCCACAGCAAAAAGAAGCTACTCTGATCAGAGTTGAGATATGTGAGTACAGTGATATGCCATTTAGAATCAGTTTACTACTATGTCTGTTAAGTACAATAATAACAGGTTCTCCCCTAAGGTCTGTGGCCTGTCTAGCTACAGGTTCATGGCCCCAATAATGGTGTCGGTTATGGGTTTCATGGTGTGGAACAAGTATTAAATCCATTTAGAAGGTAATTGGTTACTCCTTATAGGAAAGTGATTGCTGCCACTATTGTAATCTTGCTAGACCTGTCATTACTGTATCTCACAGGACTCATGGCTAGGTAAGACTGATGATTACTTTTTTCTACCTATAGCATATACAGTACCTTCCAGCTCTATGAATAGCCAGTAAGGCTAAAGCTTTCAGGTCAGTACCCGCTTGACCTCTTTGTATCCTATGACTTAAGAATATGATGTCTTAGCCGGGCAGTGGTGATGCACGCCTGTAATCCTAGCACTCTGGGAGGCAGAGGCAAGCAGATTTCTGAGTTCGAGGTCAGCCTAGTCTACAGAGTGAGTTCCAAGACAGCCAGGGATACACAGAGAAACCCTGCCTCGAAAAAGCCAAATCCAAAAATCCAAAACAAACAACAGCACCAACAAAAGAATGTGATGTCTTCAGTAATAGGATCTTACTGTTAAGTTCTGGAGGACTACCATAAGGAATGGCAGTACCTTCTGATGTTTGGGGGGAGTTTATGGAGTCTCCTTTTCCAAAAACTCACAAAAAGGTAACTCATTCTTAGTGTTGGGCTTTTTAGTTCGTCAGCCTGGGGTTTTTAGATAGGGCATTGTCCTGTACGTAGGTGTGTGTCTGTATTTTAGGAAGCGTCTGCTGTGGTAGGATTCTGTTTGACTTTATCATAATGTGAGTTATCTGTGCTGCTCCTCCCTCCTCCTCCCTGCCCTCTCTCCCCATTTAATCCTCCTTTCATTACCCCCTTTCTTCTTCATATGACTGTATTCTATCTCCTCTTCTTCATGTGACTGTATTCTATCTCCTCTTCTTCATATGACTGTATTCTATCTCCTCTTCTTCATATGACTGTATTCTATCTCCTCTTCTTCATATGACTGTATTCTATCTCCTCTTCTTCATATGACTGTATTCTACCTCCTCTTCTTCATATGACTGTATTCTATCTCCTCTTCTTCATATGACTGTATTCTATCTCCTCTTCTTCATATGACTGTATTCTATCTCCTCTTCTTCATATGACTGTATTCTATCTCCTCTTCTTCATATGACTGTATTCTATCTCCTCTTCTTCATATGACTGTATTCTATCTCCTCTTCTTCATATGACTGTATTCTATCTCCTCTTCTTCATATGACTGTATTCTATCTCCTCTTCTTCATATGACTGTATTCTATCTCCTCTTCTTCATATGACTGTATTCTATCTCCTCTTCTTCATATGACTGTATTCTACCTCCTCTTCTTCATATGACTGTATTCTATCTCCTCTTCTTCATATGACTGTATTCTATCTCCTCTTCTTCATATGACTGTATTCTATCTCCTCTTCTTCATATGACTGTATTCTATCTTCTCTTCTTCATATGACTGTATTCTATCTCCTCTTCTTCATATGTCTGTATTCTATCTCCTCTTCTTCATATGACTGTATTCTACCTCCTCTTCTTCATATGACTGTATTCTACCTCCTCTTCTTCATATGACTGTATTTTATCTCCTCTTCTTCATATGACTGTATTCTATCTCCTCTTCTTCATATGACTGTATTCTATCTCCTCTTCTTCATATGACTGTATTCTATCTCCTCTTCTTCATATGACTGTATTCTACCTCCTCTTCTTCATATGACTGTATTCTATCTCCTCTTCTTCATATGACTGTATTCTATCTCCTCTTCTTCATGTGACTGTATTCTATGTCCTCTTCTTCATGTGACTGTATTCTATCTCCTCTTCTTCATGTGACTGTATTCTACCTCCTCTTCTTCATATGACTGTATTCTATCTCCTCTTCTTCATATGACTGTATTCTATCTCCTCTTCTTCATATGACTGTATTCTATCTCCTCTTCTTCATATGACTGTATTCTATCTTCTCTTCTTCATATGACTGTATTCTATCTCCTCTTCTTCATATGACTGTATTCTATCTCCTCTTCTTCATATGACTGTATTCTACCTCCTCTTCTTCATATGACTGTATTCTACCTCCTCTTCTTCATATGACTGTATTTTATCTCCTCTTCTTCATATGACTGTATTCTATCTCCTCTTCTTCATATGACTGTATTCTATCTCCTCTTCTTCATATGACTGTATTCTATCTCCTCTTCTTCATATGACTGTATTCTACCTCCTCTTCTTCATATGACTGTATTCTATCTCCTCTTCTTCATATGACTGTATTCTATCTCCTCTTCTTCATGTGACTGTATTCTATGTCCTCTTCTTCATGTGACTGTATTCTATCTCCTCTTCTTCATGTGACTGTATTCTATCTCCTCTTCTTCATATGACTGTATTCTATCTCCTCTTCTTCATATGACTGTATTCTATCTTCTCTTCTTCATGTGACTGTATTCTATCTCCTCTTCTTCATATGACTGTATTCTATCTCCTCTTCTTCATATGACTGTATTCTATCTCCTCTTCCTTGGCACCACATCCCCTAACCCTTGCCGCTTTCTTGATCTCTCTGGATATGCCAAATGAAACTCATCTAAATATTTAAGCTAGCACCCACAAATAAAAGAAAGCATGCAATGTTTTCTCTTTTGGAATCTGGGTCACCTGTCTCAGAAATTCCACCATTTTACCTTGCTTAACAGCTAATATTTTATTGTGTTACTATGTCACATTTTCATTATCCCTTCATTAGCTGTTGAACATCAAGGCTGCTCCTATTTCCTAGCTTCTGTGAGGAAAACAACAATGAACATAAATGTGTACGCATGTCTGTTGTAGGATGTAGAGTCCTTTGGGAATATGCCAAGTGTATTGTGGCACTATCATGTGACAAATCTATTTCTAGCTTTCTGGGAAACCTCATCAGTGTCTCTAAGTGTATCCACCTGCCTCACTCTTCCCTGAACACACCTGGCAGGGTAGCACCCTATCACCTGGGTAGCTGCTGCAGCCTGGAGTATTCTCACAAAATGCTTATTGGTTTGCTTCTCTTAGCTGCTTCAACTCTTTGTGACAGTGTTTCTTTCTCAGGAGATCTTTATTTATTTTTTTTAAGATTTATTTATTTATTATATGTTAGAACACTGTAGCTGTTTTCAGTCACCCCAGAAGAGGACATCAGATCTCATTATGGATGGTTGTGAGCCACCATGTAGTTGCTGGGATTTGAACTCAGGACCTTTGGAAGAGCAGTCAGTGCTCTTAACCACTGAGTCATCTCTCCAGCCCTCAGGAGATCCTTTTACTATCCTATGTAAAACCATAATCTTTAACATTCCTTTTCTTTTAATTTTATTTTTCTGTGACACATATGTCACATTTGGCACAATGTCTAAATTTTATATTTATTTCTGTTGTTAGGATGATCCACAAGTACTGTATTTGCTGGCTATGAAAAAGTGTGTCTCTGTGTTCTCAATGGTTACCTGAGCTGGCTATCAGGATATGTAAATGGTTGCCGCTTCCTCCGGTGCCCTCTAAGTAGGGGAAGCAGCCTAGAAGGTCGCGCAGCACCCCCCCCCCCCCAGCCAACAAGTTGAATGAGGAATGTGGCTTTTTACATAATAAAGAACTGCCGGGGGGGGGGCGGTAAGGGGACGCAGCAGAACCGACGCGAGAGCGGGGTGCGGGAGACTGAAGGAAGAACTGCCACAAAGCAGGGAGGTAAGCTTCTGCGGAAAGCCCCGTGGAGAGGCAAGTCTGAGAGGCTAGCTGAGACACTGCCCCAGCAAACACCCACAGCCTTATATGTAGATGTCTCTGTGCCTTTAACAGTAAACCGCCGCAGGCTCCGAAAGCCCTGCGAGACTCTGTTTCTTAGGAAATATTAACTATATGAAAATCATGTTTTTTGTTAATCTATTTTTATATATTTCACCCCTGAAGTTTTGGTGGTTCCTCGAACAGTAAGCTCTCATCATTTGTTGAGTGAATTCATGAAAGGTAAGTGATGCAGATTTTCTAATGGCCGTGACATTTTGGGCTGGCAGAGAACCAATAACAGTTCGAGGAATCGGGTTCTTTTCCTTGCTATAGCCCTCTTGTTGGTCTCTTGGTAAGGTTTTTAGTTCCCTGAATCGGAGTGGAATCTTACTAGTTCCCATGCACCATGGGTAGACACTGATACTCGTTTCTGCCCTGCCACTGAAATGAGCCAATTTAAACCGGATTAGATGATACTAAAGGCAGGTTTAATGGGAAGCTGCTTTCAGATAGGTGAGTTCACTGGTCTTGCCTTGGTGAGGGGGGAGAAGTTGGGGGGAGAGGGGGGAGAGAGACAGAGACAGAGAGAGAGGGGGGAGGGAGGAAGAGGGGGAGAGAGAGAGAGGGGGGGGAGGGAGGGAGGAAGAGGGGGAGAGAGAGAGAGAGAGAGAGAGAGAGAGAGAGAGAGAGAGAGAGAGAGAGAGAGAGAGAGGGAGAGGGAGGAGAGGGAGGAGAGGCACACAAGCAGAAAGAAGAGAGAGGAAGAGACCAAACTGTCTGGATTATTCCTCTGGGCTAGAAATTTCAGTGTTGGGGGCAGGGTATTACAGGTAGAGACTGAGGGATGATGGGAAAACCTGGAGGCCTGGTCTGCTTTGGTATGTAAACTAAGCACCTGCCTCCTTTGTCTGGGGTCTAAAACCATCTTTAACTACTTAGACCTCTCTCTCTCTCTCTCTCTCTCTCTCTCTCTCTCTCTCTCTCTCTCTCTCTCTCTCTCTCTCCTCCCTCCCTTCCTCTTCCTTCCTTCCTTCCTTCCTTTCCTTCCTTCCCTTCCCTCCTTCCCTTCTTCTTTCCTTCCCTTCCCTTCTTCCCTTCTTCCCTTCTTCCCTTCTTCCCTTCTTCCCTTCTTCCCTTCTTCCCTTCTTCCCTTCTTTCTTTCTTTCTTTCTTTCTTTCTTTCTTTCTTTCTTTCTTTCTTTCTTTCTTTCTTTCTTTCTTTCTTTCTTTCTTTCTTTCTCTAAAAATACGTCCTGAAGAGGACGTAGTCTAGGGTAATTTGCTGACTCTTCCTTCAAACCTTGTTCTTAGTTATTTGAAAACTGCTGTTACTGTTAAGAAATTTTCTGAAAATAAATGACCCTTTAACACAAATGCAGAGAAGAGTTAGGACATGTTTGTTTGCAAACATGAGGTAAAAACTCTCTGAGGAAGTTAATAAAGTTGGTGATAAGTTATTTTTCCATCACTGGTGAAATGAGCCAATTTAAACAAGATTATATTATATTAAATGCAGGGTTATTGGGAAGCTGTTCTCAGGTGAGTTTACTGACCCCAATGACCACGCCCAGGAAGTCCCCAAGAGGAGAGAAAGAGGGAAGAGGGGGCAGGTGGGAGAGAAAGAGGGAAAGAGCACATGCAGGGAGGTGGGGTGGGGTGGGAGAGCCAGGAGACCAAAATGTCTGGATTATATAGGTCAGAGCCTCTGGGGTAAGGGTAGCCCAGCTCCTGGACCGCAAATTTTGAGTTGAGGACGGATATGACAGGTAGGAACCGGGACAGAGGGCTTCTGGGAGAAGCTGGAGGCTAGGTCAGTTTTGTTTGTAAAATATGCACCATTGGTAAATTGTTCTGGGGTCCGAAACCAAACAGTTGGAAGTGTAGCTATTTCCTAGAAGATCTTGGCTGAATGTATTGATCCCAGAGCTCCCTCGTGTGTGAGCACCCTTCTCATCTTCTGTTTTCAAGGTGGGCAAGTGGGCAGGAGCTGGAGAGATCATGGATGCTGTTCTGGGAGCAACGTGGGGATGATTCACTAACGAGGTGTCAGCACTCAGACAGGCTAGGGAGCAGGAGAGCAGCGTCGTTTTGCTTCTCACCTGCTCAATCATAAACTCCCCTGGCTAAACCCAAGGTGGCAGAGAGGCACAAGAATAAAATCAGCTCTCATAAAAACCGAATTCCAGTAAAGGCTGGCCCCTTTGATAAGTTGCCTAAACAGACAATTCTGGGTTATGTGGGACACTCATTTAGCTCACAGAATCACAGCGCTGGACCACTTAATCAACCTAGAAATTATTTAGTATCATATTTGTTCCTCGCAAAAGTCCTCTTCTGATTACCTTGGTAACTCAGGCTCTTGTTAAGCAGAACTAGTGACTCAATATCACAGTCTTCTGGAACAAGAGAACTTTGCTTTGTGGCTGTTACAAATGAGGCATTTCTTACAAAATGGGGTAAGATCATATGCTGTCAGCTTGTACCCCTGGACTCTGGTCCTGTTCTCTGCAGCAATGCAGAAGTGCTCCTCGGTCTGTGTGGTAACTCTGACATATTCACCAATGCCCGTGACACAGTATAAGTTCTCCCAAGGAAAGAGAACTACCTCAGAGCTTCATAATGTCTGGGCTGAGCAGACACAGTTGGGCACAGCTCTATTTCCTAACTGTCTGGTCACTGCTTCTGTTGATTTAACCTAAAGTCTCTTTAGCCTGCTTTATTAAGGCAAGCAGTATGCTGCTGTCCTATTACGATAAGAATCAATGAAAAGCCTTAGTCAGATCTTTAGGCCTATTAAACCCCGTGACCTTCACTTCACCTCCTCGCCCACATTTGCCTCTTTAAAGCCAACTCATCTTTACAGGCCTAGGTCAAGAGCTCACCTCTTCTAGTCAAAGTCTCAGCAGTATTCCCCAACTCAGATTCCAGGTTACTTCCCCTGGCCCCCTTTCCTAGCCGTGCAGTACAGCAGTCTTTAAACAAAATGTGCTCTGATTAATTTGCACTACCATCTCTCTCAGGGTCTGTGCACTCTTTGAGGCCTGGTGCGGTTGTATTGATGCTCGAGTATCACACCACATGAAGCTGTTCTAGAAAGACGTGACTTGATTCAGTTACACGAAGTCTTCTCTGTGGGCGCAGTGCTCTTTCATTGGCTCAGGAGGCGATGAGTGATGGAAAACCAGCTCCCAGAGTCAGATTCCGCTTGAGTCCTGTGTTTGCCACTTAGAAGATACATGATTCGGCTGTGGTATGCAATCTGCCTGTGCCTCTGCTCTCTCACCTGTAAAATGCAGACATTCAAAGCTTCGACTCACCAGCGCGCAGGCGGTCTGGGAGCGAAGTGCTCAGTGCTTGGCTCGTGCACAGTGCTAAGGAAGTCAATACTCATTATTTTTTTTAACTCCTAATTATGAACAACTGTTTTCTTATTTTGTGGCAGTAGCATGGAATTACAGCTGTTCTCTTACCTCACAGAGTGTGAGTCTCTGATGGTGGATTCCTAGATCTATATCCCTAGTGCCAGCAAAGGTTCCAGAATGATTATCCTCAGTGTTTGTTGAATGAATGAGTGAATCTGAGACTTTTGAGTTGAATTCTTGATGTGCTGTGCATGTGATGTGTATATGTAATTAGAGGTATTGCATGTTAGGCCTTAAGAATGGAGATCTCAAGAACCAGTGAGAAAGTAAAGAAACTACGAATTTAAAAAAACTTAACTTTTGAGATTTTAATATAATTTTGTAGGTCACCTGGTTTTCTCTCAAATTCACGGCCTTTTGTTTCATTAATTGTTGTTACATGGATATATGTACCTATATATACATACATACGTAAATATATACATAAATATAACCTCAGTCTGTATATGTATGTTTTCAGAGACGACCAACAGAATAAATGAGAATGGCACACGGTAGATGGTAGAGAACAGTAGGAGCAAAAAGGTGGGGTAGGAAAATTAGCAGCTAAGATCCCAGCATGAGACCCCTGTGTTCTTTCTTACTGCCTTGCCGCTTTCTGTGGCAGCCATTGGTAAGCATGGGGAGAACAGCATACACCCTTGAACAGGTCCCCCAACTTACGCCACGCTCTTTATGGCCATGAGTTGTATCTTAACAATTCTCTCGTGCTTAGGTCATGCCTGGCCCCATAGCAGGGATTTCACGAACCCTTGTAGATACCCTTGTAGATATAAAGCAGATAGCATTATACATTGCCAAAAATCTAATGTGAGGAAATCAAGGCTCAAGTCACATAGGAAGTTAAATTATTGGGCCATACCTGAAACTCTTTTTTTCTTTTCTTTCTCTCTCTCTCTCTCTTTTTAACTCTAAAATGCTACTTTTCCCTCTACAGAATCCTTTTGAACACTTGAGGATTAACAATGCTAAATAACTGAACTGTTAAAGTGATTTAATTTTTGAATAAACCAAAGAAGATGTGCTTTGTTCTGGAGCAAACAAAGCTTGGGTTTAGGACAGAGATGCAAAACAATACTCCCCTCCAACAACAGAATAAAAGCTTTTTTTTTTTTTTGCTTGTTTGTTTTGTTTTTCTGAGACAGGGTTTCTCTGTGTAGTCCTGGCTGTCCTGGAACTCACTCTGTAGACCAGGCTGGCCTCGAACTCAGAAATCTGCCTGCCTCTGCCTCCCAAGTGCTGGGATTAAAGGTGTGCACCACCACTGCCTGGCCGAATAAAAACTTTTAAAAGCAAAATCCATATAAAACAGTTGTCAAGGACATCAGTCAAGCAACAGCTGTGTCCCTCTCCACATAAGTAGTTGTCACAGGAAATATTGTCACAAGGCTGTGATTGCTCTAGAAAGGCTTACCTGCTCTAAAAAGCAGAGAAAGCCCTATTCGCAACAGTGCATGCTATTGTCCAGGTATCACAGAAGGATGCAAGGAATCTTATGACCAGTAGGTGGCACTAGATCTCCACGGAACATTATTTTCTGTCTTGTCTCACAGGTTTTTGTTTTCATCCTCTGCTTAGAGTCATTGTACCATAACCACATTAGTTGATCGATTAGACATTTAGTTACAAAACCACCACGCTCCAGTTTGGCACTATAAGTTGTGTTGTGCCAGAACCCTGTGTTTTAAGGCTGAGAAAACTGGAGTCCAATCCAGGCACCTGACTGGCTCAAAGTCTGCTGTGAACTTTGTCAGGGCTGGATCTCAAGTGTTCAAATTCCAAGTTCGATGCCTAATGTCTCACTTCTTCTCTCTCTCCCCCACCTTCCTTTTCCTGGTGCTATTTATTAATTTTATTTTATTTTTCCAGCTTTATTGCAGTACAACAGATAAAATTATAAAATTTAAAAATATTCACTGTGGTGATTTGGTATACACATGTCTTATGAAATAATTATCATTATAAAGTTATTTCATATGTATATGACCTTGTATATTTATCATTTTGTGTGAGTAGGAATGTTTAAGATGTTCCCTCTATATAAATTCCTGGTAAGCAATAAAATCTAGTTAACTATAGTCAGCACGAAGTATTTATATTAGGTCTCTGAACTTACTGTTCATTTTATGGCTGAAAGTCTGTGTGGCCTGACTGCAGACCCTTTCCAGTTGTGTGCCAAGCAACCAGACTTTCTGTGTTCCCTTTTATGAGTTCACTTTTTAAAGAGTCTACTGAAAAGTGATATATTTATTATTGTTATTTTACTATATATCATTATAGATATTTTATTATTACCATAAATCAGTCACTTATATAATCAGCTATTTGTTAATTAATGATTAGTTGCTGCCAGGCAGTGGTGGTGCACACCTTTAATCCTAGCATTTGGGAGGCAGAGGCAGGAGGATTTCTGAATTTGAGGCCAGCCTGGTCTACAGAGTGAGTTCCAGGACAGTCAGGGCTACACAGAGAAACCCTGTCTCAAAAAACCAAAAAAAAAAAAAAGTTGCTAATTAATAATTAGTTGGTAACTAGTGTTAATTATTATAGATGTTATTATTAGAATATTATTATTAAAGTCTTAGTATTTCTCTCATTTCACTTTATTTCATACCCTTGAGCTTTATATATGCTATCACGAATGGCAGAATTTCTTTTCTTTTCACTAAATAGTATTATTTTATACATAATATATATTTATGTATAGCATATATTCATGTGCATAGGCAAACATGCACACATACATAAATTTCACCCTTTCTACATCTACTGCTGAGCACTGGGTTGAACCTATATCCTGTCTATTGTGAAAAATGCTTCAATGAATATGGAACTACAGATATTTCTTCAAAATACTGATTTTGTACTTTTACAAAAAGATATAACCATAACTAAGATTGATGAATTATATGTCTGTCTTTAATTTTTGAGGAAAAGCTATACTGGTTTTCACGGTAGCTCTGTATGCTCTATCTTACAAGTCTATCCACAGAACACAAGACGTTTCTTCAAACCTCTACTATTCTCTCTGAGAGTAGCCATTCTGTCCGCTGTAGCTTTAATTTGCTTTTTCTTGGATAATCCTGAGGCTGAGAACCTTTTTGGGTTCCTATTGGCTAGAAGTGTTTTTTTTGAAAAATGTTTATCATGGTCCTTTGCCTATTTTTTAATGGGTTGTTTTATTTCTGTTGTTTGAGTTCACTCTATGTTCTGGACTTTGATCTCTCACTGGATATATCCTTTGCAGAACTTTCTCCAGTTCCATAGGTTGCCCTTTCATTCCATTGACTGCTTCCTTTGCTGCTAGGAGCTTTTGTGCTCCCTGTAGCCCAACCTACTTATTTTTGCTTGTAATCTTGGTGGAGTCATAGTCTAGATCACTACCAGAAAGCCTTTCCCTGTGTCTTACATGATCAGTCTGAATGTTTTTAATTCATTTGATGAACCTTGTGAGAAAAATGATCCGATATATTTTTTAATATTTTATTTTTATTTATGTCTGTGTTAATGTATGCCGTGTGTGTATGGGTGCCCAAGGAGGCTAGAAGGTTTCAGACCCTGTGGAGCTGGAGTTATAGTTATGAGTTGTCTGAGGTTGGTGCTTAGAACCAAAGAGTCCTCTGCAAGAGAGTCAGGGCTTTTAGCTTCAGAACCATATCTCTGGTCCTGAAATCTCTTTAATATATGTTCTATTCTAATTTTTATATGCATAGGTGCACAGGGAAGGAACTGTTGCCATGACTGCTTCATTGGGTGGCGAGTTTTATTGTGAATAAGAGAAAGAAAATATCTAGAGGTATCTGGAAGAGTCCAGAGTGAAGAAAAAGAAGTAGACTGGGCTTGGCCAATGCTAGGGAAGTGGAGAAATGGAAGACAATAGTGGAGAAAGTCAGATAGCGAGAGATGGAGAACAGAGCATAGTGTGCGTGTGTGTCTGTGTGTGTGCATGTGTGTGTGTGAGAGAGAGAGAGAGAGAGAGAAACAGAGAGAGAGAGAGGGAGAGAGAGAGAGAAAACAGAGCATAGTGTGTGTGTGTGTGTGTATGAGAGAGAGAACAGAGCATAGTGTGTGTGTGTGTGTGTGTGTGTGTGTGTGTGAGAGAGAGAGAGAGAGAGAGAGAGAGAGAGAGAAGACAGAGAGAAGACAGTGTGTGTTGGACAAATCATGGAGACTCTAAGAGGATAAGCAGGTAGGGAGGAAAGGAAGGCCAGGATTCTGGCTAGCATGGACTCTGACATGTGTAACAGGGACTTGTGACACTTCGGAGCCTGGAGGCCAGAGTGAGTTTTGGTATGCTTTACATATGTCCCTTCAGGCAGAAGTAAGAAAAATTACTCCATTTGGAAGATGAGAACTGGTTTTACAAGTTTCTGAAGAATGAACCCTTACCCTACAACTAGATCTTGAATAGTAACTTGCCATGATACATACCCAATAAATTACTATGTTTGAGGCTTCTAAAAATCTCTGAATGAAGACCCCAGACTCAGATAGTAAACAAAGTTCATTCTGCAGACACAACTAGCATGCAGGAGTCAACCATTTTTTGAAATGGCAACGCCAGACAAAGGTGTGCAGGCCTTCCTATAGGGAATGAGGGAACTCTCTAGAAGGATTAGGTTATCTAAAATGTCATTGGTGGATGAGATAGGACTGCCCTGCACAGATGGCTCATCCCTAGATAAGGTCTTTTCCCATTTTTGTGATTATTCCCCAGGCTGTTTTGGGGGAGGGAGTTTATGACCTTGTTTCTGGATTTTATGGTCTGTTCTTGGAGCTGGTGCTGAGGGCCTTCTTTTCCAAATCAGTCCTGGTCCTTAAATGGAGAAAAATGGGGTTTGTGTTGTCCTTTCAGTAGGAGGTACAATATATACACACACATTAAAAACTATTAAGAAGAAGATTGATGAAAAAGAAGACACATGATAGAGATTGGAAAGATTTTCTCTTAGATTAAAACCAGAGAAAGTTTTTCTGATGGAGTGATATTAGGTGGACCTGAATGAAATAAGAATCTGGACTTATAATTTGTTAATGAGAAGACCATTTTGAACCAGAGAAAGGCCTGGTTCAAGAATTCCCAAGTGGGAGCCAATGTATTTACTGGAATCATGGAACAAAGGCCACAGCAATTGGAAAATAGTAAATCCAGAGGAAAGTGTTAAGAGACGAAGTCTGGCACGGTCATTCTGTAGGAAGGGATGGGGAGGATGCTTGGATTTATTCCCAAGGTAGCAGCAAAATCCTGAGAACTTTTAGCAGGGAATCACATGACACAGCAAGCGTGTTAAAAAGGGATAGGGAGCGTCCTCATTGAGAAGCTGTACTGGGGGGAGTGATGTGGCTTAGGTGCTGGGAGGAGGGATAACAAGAATGACAGATTTGGGCTACCTTGTATTTTGTGATCAAGGAGGGACTTCTTGAGGTTGACTGGAGAAGAGGGAAGGATTACAGTGAAGTATTTCTCCTAGGCAGTTGACTAGAGCAATATGATGACCAGTGACTGTCTCCCTCAACTCTGAGTTTTGGTACTTTTCATTCTATTTCCTCTTTGATTAACTGATAGGAAGTTAGAGAACATTTGTGAAAAATTCCTTTTACTATTGAAAAAAATGCTATTTAAAAAACAGACAACCGGCCCAACTTGACACCCATCCCATTCATTGGTAAACACCACTCACTGACGCTATTAATAATACTGTTATGCTTGCAGACAGGCACTTAGCATGGCTGTCCTCTGAGAGGCTCCAGCTAGCTGTTGACTTAGAGGGTGTAGAGATCCACAGCCAAACAGTGGATGGAGCTTGGGGACTCTTGTGGAAGAGTTGGGGAAAGGATTGCAGGCCCAGAAGGAGACAGGAACTCCACAGGAAGACCAACTGTCACCTAACTTGGAACCTTGGGGCTTTCAAAGCTTGAACCACCAACCAAAGAGCACACATGGGCTGGACCTAGTGCTACCCCCCAACCCCCCACTCCGTATGTAGCAGGTATTCAATGTGGTCTTCATGTGGGTCCTGAACAAATGGACCGGGTTATCCCAAAACATGTTGCCTTTATGTTCTATCTGGGCTGCCTTGTCTGGCCTCAGTGGGAGAGGATGTGCCTAGTCCTGCAGAGACTTGATGTGCTGGGGGGGAGGTAGCCAGGGGGCCCTCTACTCTCTCAGAGGAGAAGGGGAGTGGAGGAAGGATTGTGGGAGGGGGTGACTGGGAGGAGGGCAGTGAACAGGATGTAAAGTGAAATGATGATGATGATGATGATGATGACGATAGCAGCCTGCAGAAGGTTGTGACTAGGGTCCTGTGGCCCACCTCTCTCCCATGACCACAGTCTTTGCTTAGATGGCTTCCTTCCCTCTGTGAAAGCCTGTCTCATTCACTCCCCTCTTTGTTAGAACTGTGATTTTCTTGTACTTATGACATGGGGTCTTATGTAGTATACCCAATTTAAGCTTATTCCCAAGTGTTTACAAATAAATGAGACTCAGACTGTTTATTTTATTTGTCTTTGACAGTTACTGGGGCTGGGGACCCCTCATCTATTCGTCTAACTGCAGGCCTGGCTACCTCCCCGGATACTTGCTGCTTCTCTTGTTATGTCATCTTCCTCTCTTCTTTCCTCCTTTCTCTTCCCTTATCCATCACTTTCCCCCAACCAGGTCATCCAAACCCACCTACCCCTAATCCTTACAGTAATTAGGTGTAGCCTATTTCATTTAACCAATAGTTTTAAATCAAGGAACAACATTTCCTTGATTTAAAACTTCGCAACAGAAGACTGTAAACATGAGAAGCCACTGTAGGCCTAGTATTACAGTGCATAGCAACAGAAGAAACCTCAATAGCCTTGCATGATGATTGCTTGCCCCTTTGTCCACTGTATTCGAACCTTGAGGGAAAGGACAGTTGTTAATGGATTATGATCTCCCAGGGGCTTTCAGTACCCATTCCTAGCCCCTATCTTCCTTACACTAAGAGTCCGGGATGTGCATTCCTGTTTCTCCAAGCAGGGATGTTGGAGTTACAGAGGACGTAGAGTTGGCATGAGTGAAATATAACAACCCTCTGGTAGAGAAAAGAGATAAATATTACATTGAGATGAAGAGATAAGTTCATTTTGGCTAGTTATTATTCATTTTTAATGATTTCTGTTATAAGTGCTCAGGAACTCAGAGAACAGATATATTTTATTTTATTTTTTCTTTTGAAACAGTGTCTCATTCTGTTTTTCATACTGGTCTGAAAATTTACGTAGGCCAGACTGGCCTAAAACTCACTAAGAACCTCTTGCCTCAGCCTTCTGTGTGCTGTGATAACAAGCATGAAACATCAGTCTTGGGTTTCTAAGATATTTTAGAAGATAAAAAATGAGATCTTTTCAATTTGTTTTATTTTATTTTACATTTATGGGTGTTTTGCCTGCATGTATTAATGTCTGTTACATGTTTGCCTTTCATTCAAAGAGCTTAGAAAAGTGTTAGATCCTTTGGAACTGGAGTTATGAATGATCCAGCACATGGTGAAGGAGCCATAGCCCAGTACTCTGCAAGAATAGCAAATTCTCTTAACTGCTGAACAACCTCTCCAACCCTGAGAAATGAAGATTTAAGCTGGGCAGTGGTGGCGCACGCCTTTACTCCCAGCACTTGGGAGGCAGAGGCAGGAGGATTTCTGAGTTTGAGACCAGCCTGGTTTACAGAGTGAGTTCCAGGACACAGAGAAACTCTGTCTCGGAGGAAAACAACAACAACAACAACAAAAAAAAGAAACAAAGATTTATATGCTCCATAAGTGAGTCATATTTCCACACTGAAGAAAGGAAAAAGCCATCAATATCATTGCTCACCAATCATTTATTGAGTAGTTTTATATGATTTCATGTTCTATACATAGTCTTTGTTAGAAAGGTTCAGAATTGATAGATTGGACTACCAGGGATCTTCAAACAGATGATATGTATTTTCTTTCTGTGTCATGGTTTGGTAGGTTTGGTCAATTCTCATGACCCATCAATGGAGGAGAAGGAGCCCAGGCATCACTGCTACTATCAGAGAATCTCCATGATCTCTAGCGTTCCTAGAGGCTTCTCACTACTCATCCACGTCTAGACCATGAAGCTTGTGGTTCCTGATATTCTACCCATAAGAGCCAAAGCTCACCAAAGTCCAAAATCCCTTTTTAAAATATAAGTTTTCAGCGTTCTTCTTCCTGTTTTTGAATTTCAGGGAGAGTGCTCTGCCATTCAATGATTCAACCAGGTATCTCCTAAACTAAAAACAAACTAGCAATGATTTAAATCCACAAAATAATTAAAATAAAAATTGATTAGTTCACCTAATTTACTTCACCTAACCAATTAACCATGCAATTGCTATTAAAGGAATTGAAATTTCAAAAAATAAGTACAAGTCTTCAAAATAATTCTTGTAGCCAGAAAAAAAAAAGAGAAGGATGAGATATAATTTCAACCTTTGAAACAGAAGTAAAGATGAATTGGCATGTAGGTTTCTTCTTTAGCTTCAAACTACTTTACCCCTGATGCTCACATAGCCTAGTGCTGATATGCTGCCTGCTCTTGGACATAGTCATAGAAAGGGCTGGAGGAGTTGGCTGATTTGGTAGGGTGGTTTCCAGATTTTTCTCTTCTTTGGGACCTTCCATCAACATGAGTTGAATGGAAATGTCTTCCCTGGGGCCCCTCACACTGATCATCTTCACTCATGTGGAATTTTTCTCTGTTGGGGAAACTTCTGGATTGGTCTTGGCCTCCTTGATACTTCTCATTTTCTTCATGGGTTTGTTTATCCCATTGTTGATGATGGTCTTGTCTTCTGTGATTTTGTTCATCTTTATGATCGCTACCATGTTGATGATCGTGATTTTCTTCATGAGTTTGCTTGTGTCGTCTTTGCTGGTTCTGCTCATCTACTTGGGTTTGCCTATCACTTGTTTGGTGGCTTTGTTCCTCTTCATGAACTTGCCAGTTGTGCATCTCATACAGATGTTCCTGATCCTCAACACTGTGTCTATCCCAGTCTTGATGCTCTTCCTCTTCCCAGAGGTCCTGCTCGCTGCTCTGTGATTGCCAATCATACTCTTCATGGGAGTATGGCTCTTGCTGTACCAGAGCTAAGAATTTGTGTTGATTCTCTTCTGTAGGCTTCCAGGCCTGGTGCTGGATTTGCTGCTCCCTTCTATCCTGGGATCTTTGTCTCTGGGTTTGAGTCACTTCTTCTCTTGAATTCTGTTGACTTAGCTTTCCTGACGTTCCAGATTGTCTTCTTGTTCTATCAGTCCCTTGAAAGTGCCTGTTTTGCCCTTGAATTTCAGTTTTTCCAGTCTCTGACTGACCACAGTGAGAACTCTGGCTTTGTCTGTCTATCTGACCCTGGTGAGAACTCTGGCCTTCTCTGCCTGTCAGACCAAAATGAAAACTCTGATCTTGTCTGTCTGATTGATGCCAGTGTGAACTCTGGCCTTGACTGTCTGTCTGGCCCTGGTGAGAATTCTGGCCTTGTCCACCTGTCTGACCATAATGAAAAGTCTGGCCTTGTCTGTCTGTCTGATGCCAATGTGAACTCTGGTCTTCATTGTCTGTCTGACCCTGGTGAGCGCTCTGGCCTTGTCTGCCTGTTTGACCCTGGTATGAACTCTGGGTTTGTCCCCCTTTCTGACCCTGGTATGAACTCTGGCCTGGTCTGCCTTTCTGACCCTGGTAAGAGCTCTGGTCTTGTCTGTCTGTCTGACCCTGGTGTAAACTCTGGCCTGGTCCGCCTTTCTGACCCTGGTAAGAGCTCTGACCTTGTCTGTCTGTCTGATGCCTATATGAACTCTGGCCTTGACTGTCTGTCTGACCCTGGTGAGAACTCTGGTCATTTCTGCCTGTCTGACCATAATGAAAACTCTGGCCTAGTCTGTCTGACTGATGCCAGTGTGAATCCTGGCCTTGACTGTCTGTCTGTCCCTCATGAGAACTCTGGCCTTGTCCACCTGTCTGACCATAATGAAAAGTCTGGCCTTGTCTGTCAGTCCGATGCCAATGTGAACTCTGGTCTTGACTGTCTATCTGACCCTCATGAGAACTCTGGCCTTGTCCACCTGTCGGACCAAGATGAAAACTCTGGTCTTGTCTGTCTGTCCGATGCCAGTGTGAACTCTGGTCTTGACTGTCTGTCTGACCCTGGTGAGAACTCTGGCCTTGTCCACCTGTCTGACCAAAACGAAAACTCTGGTCTTGTCTGTCTGTCTGATGCCAATGTGAACTCTCGTCTTGACTGCCTGTCTGACCCTGGTGAGAGCTCTGGCCTTGTCTGTCTTTCTGACCCTGGTGGGAACTCTGGTCTTGTCTGCCTTTCTGACCCTGGTGAGGACTCTGGTCTTGTCTGCCCTTCTGACCCTGGTGGGAACTCTGGTCTTGTCTGCCCTTCTGACCCTGGTAGGAACTCTGGTCTTGTCTGCCCTTCTGACCCTGGTAGGAACTCTGGTCTTGTCTGCCCTTCTGACCCTGGTGGGAACTCTGGTCTTGTCTGCCCTTCTGACCCTGGTGAGGACTCTGGTCTTGTCTGCCTTTCTGACCCTGGTGAGGACTCTGGTCTTGTCTGCCCTTCTGACCCTGGTAGGAACTCTGGTCTTGTCTGCCTTTCTGACCCTGGTGAGGACTCTGGTCTTGTCTGCCTTTCTGACCCTGGTGAGGACTCTGGTCTTGTCTTCCCTTCTGACCCTGGTAGGAACTCTGGTCTTGTCTGCCCTTCTGACCCTGGTAGGAACTCTGGTCTTGTCTGCCCTTCTGACCCTGGTAAGGACTCTGGCCTTGTTTATCTGTCTGACCCTGGTGAGAACTCTGGCCTTGTCTGCCTTTCTGACCTTGGTAAGAACTCTGACTTTGCTTGCTTTTCTGACCACTTTGGAAACCCTGGCCTTGTCTGCCTTTCTGGTCATAATGGAAACTCTGGCCTTGTCCATCTGTCTGCTCATGGTATGAACTATGTCCTTTTGTTTTTGTCTGGCCATACTGAGAATTCTGGCCTTGTCTTTCTTTCTGACTGTGGCCTGATTTCTGGTGCTGACTTCCATATTGTTCATAAGAATCAGATTCTTGTTGACTGGTTTGACTAGAATAAGAATCTTTTCGGAGTCTTCCAGACTGGCCATGGCTGCTTTGTTGTCCAAATGTTTTAGACTGACCATAATGAGAAGCTTGCTCAGGGTTCTCAGATTGATTTAACGCAAAGATATGTCCTTGACCTTTGGGCTGGTCATGACTAGATTTATAACCCAGTCTTTGACTAGAGCTAGATTGATCGTCTGACTCAGACTGATCTGAGCTATAATCTGTGTCTTGTCTCTCAGAATGACCAAAGTGGGAGTCCCCATGGAATGTCTCTGACTGACTGTAGTGAGGATCTGTATCATGTCTCTCAGAGTCCTTACCTTGTCTCTGAGACTGACCATGTTGGACATTTTGACGTTGTCCCCCAGGCTGACTGTGGTGAGAGTGGTGCCGTTCTTCTTCATCCCTCTGCCTATGTCGTCTGCCTGTGTTTTCTGAAAATTTATGGCTCTGTGTTTCTTCCTGATCATGCTCTTTCTGGGAGGTGGTTCTAGCTCCCCACAACTTACTATCTAGCTTATGATGGCAGGCTTGGACCAATTGGAACACCAGCAGGAGGTATTCACGAAAATCAACATATCCATTTCTGTCTCGGTCCAAGTGTTCCAGAATGATTTCCACAGTCTCTGGATCATTCGGTCTCTGTGAAAGGGAAAAAAGCTGTTCTTTTATGGCTCCTGGATTGTGTATCAACATTCATGTCCCAATCTACTCACTCCCACCCCTCGAAGAAACCATTAATGCAAAGTGGCTTGGTTCTGCTTCTAGTCTTTGATAAGTTTGTTTTCTGAACCTCATCCCTTGGTAAACCAATGGGATATTACCACAAGGAACAGACAACTGTATCAACAATTAACTTGAATCATTTGAAAACTTTACTCTATCTTTTTGCATAGTATAGCCTACATGTTTATATACCACATTCTCACTATACTGTGACATTCTAGAAGGAAAAGAAATTATTTTTCATCATGTCGGTATCTGCAGTAACTAGGATTGTGCCAGTGTAGAGGTAGGTACTCAGTGAATCCTTAGTGAATTAATAAATAAGTACATGAGAAGGTGTATGTGCAGGGTTACAAATAGAAAATATGAATAGCAGGTTTTTTTTTTTAATGTTCTGTGGTTTGTCCAAGTTCACATACAAAGAAGGAGGTGTGTGTGTGTGTGTGTGTGTGTGTGTGTGTGTGTGTGTGTGTATGTGGGTGTATGTGTGTGTGAACTACTAAGAAGCTGTTTGAACCAGAAGATACCAGTAAATTACTGGTGGGAAATGACCAGATAAAACAAAATATTAATAAAATCTCCTGGGTGCAGACATCAGAATAATGCACATTCCACTCCAAAGGACCAAGAATCTATGTATCTTACCCGAAGGATGTCTCCAAACTCAGTGAGGAGCAGCTGCTTCAAATCCTTTTTGCTCAGTGAAGCACCTACCCCATGATGTTCAGCATAGTTCTGGAAAACCTTGCTCACATTGAGTATGCTGTTAAGAAGTTGAGGCATCTTGGCAAACCCTGGTGAATCTTAAGAAGGAGGAGGAAAAGGAGGAGGAGGAGGAGGAGGAGGAGGAGGAGGAGGAGGAGGAGGAGGAGGAGGAGGAGGAGGAGGAGGAGGAGGAAAAAAAAGTGAGATTTTGTTTATTTTTGAGATGAAAACCTGGAGTCAACATTTCCAGAGGAATAATGGATTTTGGGGAGGTTTGGGAAAGAGGTTTGAGAAACAACAGAGCCCCTTCTTAGCCATAATTTTAGGCTAGTCATTATGTGACCAACACTCAGGTTCTAAATATCATATACTATCATGATAGTGATTTAGAAAGGTTTTCTTTGCCAGAAAATGACAAATTCTTAAAAAAAAAATTAAACATGTATAGTAGAGATTTTATGTGCCTTACTGTTTACTCTGGTTGGGAGTTGCTTGGCTGAGACTCTCATATTAGAAGAAAAACGAAGGTTAGCCCATTGAGGTTGGGACAGATGTAAACATATAGCAGTTCATAATTGTTATTCAGTGACGGAGGCTAACAGTGAATGCATGCCATTGAAGAGGCATTTATTTTCTAAAGAGTCTTCTTTAAGCAATGAAGAAAGTTAAATATCTTTTTCAGTGGTCCAAGAAACATTTCTGAGAGGTTAAATTCTAGAAAATCCTTTTACCTGCTTATTAAATGGAATTATTAAATAAATAAACAAATAAATACAGTTACAGCAAATAAATACACTGCACATATGAAAGGTGGTGCACAGTCAGGTTGGTCAACATTGGCTGTGCTGGGAAGCTGGTGCCTTCGGCAATCTGTATGCCAATATTCTTTCTTGTGTCATGAAAATTCTAGTAACTATGCTCATAAGCTTCTGAAAATGAAATCCCAACTGCAAAACATAATCATACAGTGATGCTTGCATATGTAAGTGACAAATGAGAGATTGCATGGGACAAAATGAGACTTTTGTGGCCATTCATTATAGTGAGTGAATCTGAATATTGCTGAGTCCCTGTGGTCCAGGGCCTTGCCTAACTTGTACAAAAGTTAAACCCTCTACTACAGAACACTTAGCTATTAATCAGTCATTCAGGCTCTCAGTTTGGGGATATTTAGAGCCTATGGTTCACAAGTTGAGGGTAGGCCACTCTAGCATTTCTCATGTTCTAAGAGTCCTGAAAAGCAGGCAGAAAAGTGCCCAAGAGTATCACCGTCAAAACAGTCCTGCCCTTCACTGCATTGTACTATAAAACATATATACTGCCTGCCATACATGTGATACTGCTGTTGCTCCAGCATGCATGTCTTACCTGTTTGAAGCAGAATGAGCAGAGGAGACAGGAGCCAGGGAGGATGGTAGAGACCTGAAAATTCATCCTATTTATAGGGTTTTTAATTATCCTACTAAGTCATCCCAGGAGACACCCATTCTGTTGGTAGGGCCTGAATCATCCTGGGCTCAACCCAGCTCAGCCCAGTTCAATCCAGCTTGACTTCTCCCTCTGGAAACCGTTTGCTTTATTTACTTCCATTGTTTGCTCATGAACCTGTTTGTCATTGTAGTAGGTGACACTTGTCAAGTTTCAGCCCTACTTAATTAAGGGAGTGTGTGTGCTACATGCTGTGTGGGTTGACAGGAAGACAGAGGTTCATGCTGGATTGATCCTTAGAAATTGTTACTTGTCAAGGTGGATGGGGGTAGACAGCAGTTAAATGCTACCAAAGAAAGATGTTTATACAAAATCTCACTCAAGTAGAGATTAGGGAGCCTAAATATATGGTCAGGATATAATTCTTGGAAAAGATCTGGTTAAACTCATACTTTGCTTGTAAAAGTAGGTATTTGTATATCCTACTGACCTGTTTTTAATAGCTGTTCTTTTCTGTGGGCTAGTGGGAGAAGCAGTTGTACAATCGATTTAGGGACATATTACGTGGCAGGTGACGAAGGCAGAGCTGACCCTCGAGTGTGCTTTGTGTTGGTTTTTGTTTCTTTGTTTTGTTTTGTTTTGTTATGAGACAGGGTTTCTCTGTATAGCTATGGAAGTTCTAGAGCACACTCTGTAGACCAGGCTAGCCTCAAACTCAGAGATTTACCTGCTTCGGCATCCCAAATACTGGATGGGATTAAAGGTGTATACTGCCTCCATGCAACATGGCATTTGAATCTTTAAGTCATACTAAAAAGTTAGTATTGGAGGACGAGCTGGAAGCTTATGATGTCTGTGAGATAGAAATATTATTGTTCGTGACCTGCGCCTCCGCTTATCCCCCCTCCTTGTAATACCTGTGACACACCTGCACAACGTCTTGATCACAGAGATCCTTAATAAATCTTCAAGGATTAAGTGAATTGCTGAATTGTGGGCACATTAAAAAATCTTGTGTAAGGAACAGAGTTCAAGATTAAGCTGCCTTTCTGCTTTGTCTCACAAGTGCCAGTAGTGTATAATATATTAAATCATTGATTATATAATAGAGCTGATTATATAATTAATCTCCCAGTCAGTTATTTGCAATGACACTTGCTATAATTTAAGATTTTTTTCAAAGAAATCATCAAAGTTCAGAAAGATTTTAGTCTATTTGGACTAAAGCTTTACATAAAAAAGATTTTGAAAGTCAAGGGGAGGACATGTTACGTGTTCAATAATTAGACAACCTAGGTGGACTCCTTCTAGGCTGGTCCTATGGCTCCTCCAACTCCAGCTAAGCAAGATTTATGTTGTTCCTTAAAACATTCAGGTGGAAGAGAAGAGAGCAAAGACATTCTTTGTCGGGGGAGAAAGCAAAGACCAAAGTTGCATAGAGAAGACCTTCCATGCTGCTTGAAGTAGTGTGGATGCCTATGGCTGGTAAAGAGTGATGAAGGAGTATCGGTAGAGAATTTGGGAGCTGAAAGGAAATCTAGTCTTAACTTCTGCATTTATAGATGAGGAAACTGAATTCTAGTTATCCGAGTAACCTGCTGAAGGATTCACAAAGCTAACAGAAGCCAGGCCAAATGTACATGTTTACCTTCCTAGAGGGAGTAGTGTGCTTTCCCCCTGTACTCTTTCCTCCCCTCCCCTCCCCTCCCCTCCTCTCCCCTCCCCTCCCCTTCCATCCCCTCCCCTTCCCTCTCCTTCATTTTTTTGTTTCCATCTCTCTTTTCTGAGGTGTGGTTTCACAATATAACCCAGGATAGTCTCAAACTTCCGGCAATCATTATGTCTCAGCCCCTTGGGTAGTAGGATTACAGGTATGTCACCATATCTGACTAATATGCATTTTATACATTCTATGAAAGATATCTAGGGCCCAATTTAAGGATTTATATTAAAGATAAATGTGAATTGATTTTTGCCAGTATTGTTTTGGGGAAATGTTTTAAGTTCCCTACAGTATGTGACTAGTTATCTCAATCTGGAATTGAAGGATTTCCCAAGATTGACATTAGTGCTAAAAGTGAGGGTGCTGTGGGCAGCCTGGGATACACCAATCACTGTAGTTCATGGTGTGTAGATGAACCTGAGAAAGGAATGTCAGGAATGAGTAGTATGGCTTTGATTCGAAGTAAGCTAGAAGCTTCGATTTTTTTTTTAAAGGTTTATCTATTTTGTTTATAGCAATACTCTGTTGATGTCTTCAGACACACCAGAACAGGGCATCAGATCCCCCATTACAGATGGCTGTGAGCCACCTTGTGGTTGTTGGGAATTGAACTCAGAACCTCTGGAAGAGCAGTCAGTACTCTTAGTCCCTGAGCCATCTCTCCAGCCCTGAGGCTTTGATCTGGAGGGAGCAAATTAAACTGAGGATAGATGGATGATATAAGGAAATAAAGTATAGGATTTTTGAATAGATTTGATGAGTGATAAAGAAAGTGGGGGTAAAGACATCAAGACTCATCCCAAGATCTCAAGCTCCTGTCGTAAGCTCTCAAGCACGGTCAGAATCATCCAGTTACTCAGTGGATACTTATGAGCATACAGAGGGCGATTTTGTTGGCCCTGAGGTAAAGCATGATCCCTATTCTTTGTTTATGTGGGAGTGGGTATGTCTCTGCGTGGGGGCCTGTGTGTGACCAAGTGCACTCGTAGGCCAGAATTTAACATTAGGCATCTTCTCCAGTTGCCCTCCACCTTACTTTTTAAGATAGGATCTCTCACTGACCCAGAGCACACTATGTTCAGGTTGTTGTTGTTGCTGTTGTTTGATTTTGAAACAGGGTCTCTTTACATAGTCCTGGAAGTTATGGAATTCACCATGTAGATCAGGCTGTCCTCGAACTCACAGAGAACAGCCTATTTATACCTCTTGAGTGCTGGGATTAAAGCTGTGCACCACCACATCTGATGAACTCACCAGTTTTGCTAGACTTGCCACCAGCAAGCCCCAGGGATTTGCTCTGTCTCCACCTCCCCTACACGGGGATTACAGGCTGCTGTGGATGTTTCTCATGGGTGCTGGACATCAGACTCTCGTGCACGCGTCAGCAAAGTCTCCCCAGATTTCATCCTTACAGGACTTTAGTGCTAGAGAGATGTCTCAGCAGTTAAGAGCACACAGAGTTCCTCACACCCATATGGTAGCTCGCAACTATCTGTAATGACAGTTCCAGCAGTTCCAGGGTATCTGGCTCCTCTTTTACCCATTTGTGCACCAGAGGTGCATGTGGGTACACAGACATATGTGCAGGCAAAAACATTCATACACATAAAATAAATATAAATAAATTAGAGAAAAACTTAACAACAGTGGGAAGATACATAGAAAGAAGGGTAGGTTTGAGAGTTAGAAATAATTACATTTGATGCCCGTAATGTTAATACTAGGGAGGCTAGGGCAGGAGGATCACAGACTTGAGATCAGCCTAGGCTTCTAAGTGAGATTGGGTAATATTGGGTCAATGGAAATTTTTATTAAGGTGGAAGCTTTCTTTTGGAAGCAATGTTCTAAGATTCTGTGATTCTGATCTCAGCTCTAGCAGGAACTGTCATGTAATATTAATTTTGCTTTATTCGCAATTTGATGAAGGATCATTGTTCCTCTATGGAAAATGGAGGAGGCAGTTATGGTTGCTCAGTCCCATTCTAGCACCATTATTGCTTATTGTTTCTCAGTATATTTTGATGTTCAAAGGTGGAAGGCTTTGAAGCAAGCTTCTATTAAGGTCTCCTGTACTTAGCTCAGTTAAGCCTTTTTTTTTGTGTGTGTGTGTGTGTGTGTGTGTTTATTTTTTTGTTTTTTTGAGACAGGGTTTCTCTGTGTAGCTCTGGCTGTCCTGGAACTCACTCTGTAGACCAGGCTGGCCTTGAACTCAGAAATCCTAAGTGCTGTGATTAAAGGCGTGTGCCACCACCGCCCGGCCTCAGTTAAGCTTTTTATATATGTTATTCTGCTGAACTGCTTGAACAAACCACGGAGGAGGATTTATCTTCATTTTCTAAACAAGGGAACTGAGGAAAACATGGGTCAGAGAAAGAAAATGAATGTGTTTGACACTGTGCTACTTGAAGCTTTCTTAGCTGAGGTCTGAACCCATGTCTTCTTCATTCCAAAGCCCTATTCACAGACCTGTTTTGCTTTCCATTTCTCAAGGAGAGAAGCAGTTTTCCACTGACACAAAAATGAAAAAGAAAATTTAACTCACTAACAACATCCTGTGAAGAAATCTAGCATAGAGACAGAATTTCCTTAGCCAATCCAACATCTATTATTTAATTTCCAGTGTTTCTCCAATGTTTGGGCATAGTATTTTTTACAGGGTTTCTCTGTATAGCCCTGATTGTCCTGGAACTCACTTTGTAGACCAGGCTAGCCTCGAACTCAAAAATCTGCCTGCCCCCCCCCCCTCTCTCTCTCTAGTGCTAGGATTAAAGACGTGTGCCACCACTGCCCCGCAGGCATAGCCTTGACACTGAAAGCACATGAATTTTCTTTAGAGAGACAAGACATGATTATACATAGAAATCCAGATAGAAAAATGTACCTTTTTTGCTTTTGCAATTGACAGTGTTGGGAGACTAGTGTGAAATGAGGTAAAATCTATATTTGCCCATTAAGTACTCTTTTGAAAAATTAAAAGAGGGAATTCAGAAAATAATAATTCTTAATATATAATCTAATAGTGGATATTATTATTTAAGTATATTATAACATTATTTATAGTTTATTATTGTTGTTGTTGTTAGCCAGATGACTTGAGTTCTATCTCCAGAACACACGTGAAGGTGGAAGGAGAGGAAGATGCCATAAAGTTCCACATGCATGCTGCTGCAAACACACTATGGTATACATGTGTGCATGGACACATACACACATGCACATAATAACAGTAATGGCCATTATAATTATTATATATTATTGGATTATAAATATTATTGTGTGCATAGGCATGTGGAGGTCAGAACAACTTTATGGCACCTCTCCTCTCCGTCCACCTTCACATGGTTCCTGAGATGGAACTCAGGTCATAGGCTTGCACTGTCAGGTGGCAAGTGTCCAAGTGGATGGGCCATCTCATTATCTCTCTGTGTGATTCTTGACCCTGTAGAAGTCTTTGGTGTTGTTTATTTACCTTGGGGTGAAGATGTACTTGGTCAGTCTGACTGCT
Source organism: Apodemus sylvaticus (assembly GCF_947179515.1). NCBI lineage: Eukaryota > Metazoa > Chordata > Mammalia > Rodentia > Muridae > Apodemus > Apodemus sylvaticus. The sequence goes on from NC_067475.1 coordinate 71,658,172, forward strand.
GTAAGTTTGAGTTAATGGATTTTTGAGGTAGATTCAGGTTAAATCGCCAGAGGTGATTCTCACACAACTCTCAGACTTCCGTCTTCTGATGAACTTTTGGATGGCTCTTTAGTGAGTGAGATAAAGCTCAGTGAATCTCAAAGATGGCTGTTTGGATGAGAAGGGAAGGCTCCCGTGTGATGCTAGACTTCACCCCTGCTAGGCCTTTGGCATTTGGCAAGAGCATAAAACTACAGATGGAGCAGATGAGTGGCCTCCAGAGAGGAGCAGGACTAATTAATAGACACAAAGCTCTTTTGAGATTTCATGATATTCAAAGGTCACCCATTATCATCTGCATAAATAAATTGCCATTTTAAGTTTTTCTTTTCAGTGAACTGCCTTCCTGCTAATTATAGGCTGTTTCCCTAAATGGCTTCTGTAGAAGTCAGTGGATTTTTAAGGTACCACTGGTCTCAGCAATATTTTAGCCTTGTCAGAAAGTGTGCTCTGAGCCAAAGGGAAGCAGCCTGGGGGTTCTGGGGTAGAAGTGTTTTTAGAGCTGGGATCTTTATGCCCAGCATGTATCTGTGCGTCTTATGTTACTGGATTCTATTCTAAGAGCCCACCATCTCTCTTCTCCCCAGTAACTCAGGCTCTATCACATCTGATAACTGAAATGGACTAGAAACTATCTAAAGCTGTTGCTGAACTTGACCCATGGAATTCCTAAAATATGGCTGATAATGCTACAGACCCAAATGGATGTCTTTAATGTGGCAACACTTGGGCCTTTCCAAGCAGGTTTCTGAGGTGTTTTGTTTGTTTGTTTGTTCATTCATTTTGTTGCTGTTGACTGTGTAGCCCAGGCAATGAGGGCATGCACTGTGTAAGAAGGGTGGTCTTAAACTCGTAGTTATTCTTGTGGTTTTGTTTTTATGGATACTAGAGATAGGTTCTCATTATTGAACAAACTGGCTTGGAACTTCCTAAATAGACCAGGAGAGCCTTGAATTAGCAATGATTCTCCAGATCTTGCCTCCTAAGACCCAGAAATACAGTCCTGGGACACTTCGTCTAGCCTAGTTACTTAAAGTTTATAATGGTGATTCATGACTGTAATCCTAGCACTTGGAGGGCTGGGGCAAGAAGATTATTGCTGGGAGTTTGAGATCGGCTTCAGTTGCATAATGAGACATCTGAGAGGGAGAGAGAGAGAGAGAGAGAGAGAGAGAGAGAGAGAGAGAGAGAGAGCGAGCTCCTCCAAAAGTTTTGGGATAATTTACAACCAGACAATCAATCACTGAAAGTGTACCATTCAACACTTTAATACTATACATTAATATTATTAGTATTATTAGATTGCTATCATTATTTAATTTTAGGATACTTTAAAAAAGACTTTACTTTGAAAATTATATATGTGTGAGTATGCATGTGTGAATGCAGTGCTTCTGGAGACCAGCAGAGGATGTTGGGTCTTTTGGAGTTGGAGTTGTGAGCCACTTAACATGGGTACTTGGAGCTGAGTTCTGGTTCTTTGCAAAAGCAGTGATCACTCCAGCCCCCAAGTAAATGTCTTTGTACCCTAAAAGAACTCCTGTGTTCACCACTATTTGTCTCTCATTCTCTCTCTTCAAGAGGCACTAAACTTTGGGTTTCTCTGGATTTGCCTGATCGAAATACATTCTTCGCATTTGATCCTTTCAAGTAATTGGAATCAGAACATTAGAACTTTTCTCACTGTGCATAACTTTTTCAAGGTTTATTTGTTTTGTAGCATATATTAGTAATTCATTTCTATGTCCAGGTCAATACTTTTACTATATGAATGAACCACATTTTGTTTACCTGTTCATCTTTTGATAGGCATTTGGGGTGGCTAGGCTTTTGGACTCTTATGAATAATGGTGCTATGAACAATCAGGTATTTTTGTGTAGTTCTGTCTTGTTACATTTCATCTCTATCTGGGAATGAAGTTGCTGGGTTATGTGGGAATTCTTTTACTTTTTGAGTGAAGGCTGGTTTTGAGTTGTTTCAGGATGGGAAGAGATCGTTAATTTAAAGGCCCTGGCTTGAGGATCACAATGGCAAAGCCTGCCTGATTGTGCTGCTGAGAGGCAGAGCAAACAAAGGTCAGGGATCCAGAGTTAACCTCCGGTGTTCTGCACCTCCCAGGGTCTTGCACAACTTATAAACTACCTCAGCAGCTACCAAAGCACCTGTGGTAATAGGCACCTGATAAAGATTTGTTGATCAAAGGAATGCATAATATCCCCAGGTAAAGTTGGAGAGGAGTGGAGGGAAATGGGTAAGGGTAACTATCCTTTGTAATCTGAAGTTTCTAGTGTAGTTTAGGTGCTATTAGGGTTTCACTTGATGAGTGTTTTCAGCGCTCCTCAGAACTTGGGCTGTCAGCCTTATTCAAATGAATGTGGGCCATGTGATGTGCAGAAGTCTATGCACTACCATTTGCTGCCCAGACTGCAGAGTAGTTAGATATTCTGTTTTCCCTATAACCTTTCCCTATAGCCCTAGTACCCCAGAGAGCTTGTGCCTTGAAAACTGAAAGATCCCTTAAGGCTCTGACTCAGCTTCACTGTGAACTTGGGAAAGACACTAGTGTGTGTGTCATGATTTGATTTCCTCATGTATAAACTGAAGGAAGGGTCGGAATTAACTCGAGGAACTGTGCTCCTTGGTCCTCTCTGTCTGCTTACTCTCTGTGTAAACCTCAGTCTTCCCTGCTCCCCTTACTCACACAGGCTCTGACTGCTGTTTGTGAGGACTATTATACAGATATCTAGGGAATCTTGCTGTCTGTGTCTTACCTTTAATTTACTTTTCATATTACTAGACTGATTTTTCTCTTCTCAAGAAGGGATATTTTTATTTTAATTTAAAATATACTTTAATTAATTGAGAGTTTGATACATGCAAACAATGTATTTTGATCATAGTCACCCGCTTTTGTGTCCCTGACTCTTCATTACCCAGGATTGCTATTTTCTGTAAGAATAAAAGGAACTAGTATTTTATAGAAACGTAAAGTACAAAATTATTATTGCTGTTGTTATTATTATTATTATTTCTTTGCTTTTTTGAGACGGAGTTTCTCTTTTTAGATATAGATCAGGCTGGCCTTGCACTCAGAGATCCACCTACCTCTGCCTCCCAAATGCTGGGTAGGACTAAAGGTGTGGGCCACCATGCCCAACTTGTAAAGCACAAAACTCTTAACACAATATTTTTAAGGCCTTAGTTGCAAGCACTTTTCAGTTTTCTTACTTTTTGTTTTTCCCCTTCCTTCCTTCCTTCCTTCCTTCCTTCCTTCCTTCCTTCCTTCCTTCCTTTCCTTCCTTCCTTCCTTTCCTTCTTTCTTTCTTCCTTCCTTCCTTTCTTTCTTTCCTTCCTTCCTTCCTTCCTCCTTCCTTCCTTTCCTTCTTTCTTGTTTTCTTTCTCTTTCTTGAGATAGACTTTCATTATGCTATACTGGAGGGACTTGAATTCATAATTCTCCTGACACAGACTCCCAAGTGCTGGGATCACAGGTGCCAAGAACTACACCCAACTTGTCTGTCTATTTTTTTTCACACTGCTTCTTCCTCTTGGACCTTATTCTGTCTACATTTATCTTTGAAGACTCTACTCATTGGAAATACATTTGAGTTATCTTTTTAAAAAAGATTTATTTATTTATTATATGTAAGTACACTCTAGCTGTCTTCAGACACTGCACAAGAAAGAGTCAGATCTTGTTATGGATGGCTGTGAGCCACCATGTGGTTGCTGGGATTTGAACTTAGGACCTTTGGAATAACAGTTGGTGCTCCTAACTGCGGAGCCATCTCTCCAGTCCCCAAACAAAGAACAATTTCGAGACAGGATTTCTGGCTGTCCTGGAACTCACTCTATAGACCAGGCTGGCCTCGAACTCAGAAATCCACCTGTCTCTTCCTCCCAAGTGCTGGGATTAAAGGTTTGCGCCGCCACTGCCTGGCTTGGGTTATCATTTCTCTCAGACATTTCTAAGCCTACTCCATCAGAAATCTTCTATTTGTACCCTCCCACTTGTTTCTCTTTTGAATCCTGCAGATGCCTCTGCCCATCTCAACCTCACCAGAATCTGAGCTCTGTGAAAGATTTGTCTTAACTCCTCTCTCTATCGCCTACAAGTTCTGTCTTCCACAAGACAGGCTTCGTTGACTATAAGCTGGGATGGCTTTCTCCAGGTCATGTGCTGCTGGTAGACTAGGATGATAAAGCCTCAGCTTCTGTTTCCTGTGGCTCTGTTTCCTGTGTGTAATTCTTACCTCTGAAATAGATGATGAATTCTCTGAGGACAGAGACTTCAGTGTCCCCATCCTTGCATTCCCCACAACCCTGTCTCAGTATTGGGGTCCCATGAGTGGTGGGGTGAACTGGGTGACTTTCCACCTCTTAAAAATTGTACACTCCAAATTCTCATTTATGATTTATTCTGTTCATAATTTATTGACTCTTGTGACATATGAAAAACATAGGACTTTACAAAATGGAGACAGGAAGATGTCCCTTTAGGCTTGGAAGCAGGGCTATTGCCAGGCCAAGATGATGTCAAGAAGTCCAGGGAATGGTTACTGGTATAGTAAAGAGCTCACACACAGAAGGAACAGAAGAACTGTGTTCTTTAGAAATTGCTATATGTCCAGTCTCCCAGGCCTAACTAATATACCATCCCCAGGTATATTATGTAGCTCATAGCAGGTAGTTGACTTCATGTGTGAAGCTGGCCAACGTGTGTAAGACACTTTGGAACAGGCTAGTGAGAGGGCTGAAGGCAGTGCTAGGGGAGAATTAAACTCATAGACCAGCGGTTTGTAACTTTCCTAATGATGCGACTCTGTTTCAGTTCCTTATGTTTTGGTGGCATCCTCAACTCCCTTTCATCACCATACAACTATTGGTTTTTTTTTTTTTTTTTGCTACTTCATGACTGTAATTTTTCTACTGTTATGAATTGTAGTGTAAATACCTCTGTTTTCTGATGGTCTTAGGCAAACTGTGCAAAGGTCATTCAACAACTCCAAAGGGATCTTGACACACGGGTTGAGAACCTCTGTCAAAGACAGAATTCTGCTTTCTCTGTCAAAGACAGAGAATTCCCTCCAGAATTCATCTTGTTCTGCTTCTGATGTGGGCAGGTTGATGCCAAAGCCATCCTTGGCAGATATCAATTCTTTGCCTTCCAGAAGAGCAGATACTCACTTTTCTAAGCTCATACTTGTGTCTGTGTCATTCTCTTGGCTGTTCAGTACGACAGGGCTTCAAGTCCAGAGTTCCAAGAGATCAGAGACAAAAGCAGGTGAACAGGCTCAGTATGGTAGCACATGCCTGTTAGTCACTTGTTCCTGCACTTGTGGGTGGGGATGTGGGGCAGGAGGAAGGTGAGGAGTTCAAGGCCAGCCTGGGCTACATAGTGAGTTCAAGATAAGCTTAAGCTAAAATAACAAGACCTTACTAGGAAAAGAAAAAAGGTAAAAAGACAAGGAAAAAAAGAAAATAAGAAAAAAGTAATGAGTACCAGGAGTAAAATTGTCCTTGCTGCATAAGGAGAATAATCTGAAGCCTTTGCCAGTAAAGTTTAGCCTGTGAGTTAAAGGTCAGAGGCCACTGGGGATGGCTGAGGGGTTTTGGTGGACATTATGTAGGACTGGGGGAAGGGCAGTATTTCATATTTTTTGTGATTTGTTGCCTGGTCCCATAAGTAAGTTCAGTTAATGCTTGAGTGTTAAACCTCCTTGGCCAGGTCTATCTAACACACTCTTGGCATAAGAAAAAACAGGAAAGAAGAGTGGGGCTAGGGGGCCAGGAAGGAGTCTCTGTCTCTAACTCTGTCTGTCTCTGTCTGTCAGTCTCTGTTTTTCTGTCTCTGTCTCTCTCTGTCTCTGCCTCTGTCTCTCTCCTTGCCTGGTTCATTCTTTGGTTTGTTCATTTATTCTTTTGTCAAACATTTACTGAGGAAGAAGACAGACCTGTCAGGGGAGGAGAGGATTCCGGAAAGAGGTTTTGGGAGAGCTGGGGGTTATGGTTGGAATAAGAATGGAATTTCATCATCATGATTCTTTCCCTACAGTGGGACAAGCCTGAATAAACACTCTGCCCCTGCTCCTACTTCCAGCACTCAAGCATCCTCATAGCCTTTTGTGTGTCTCAGCCATGACTTGGCTTAATTACCACCCTCCTTTGCTATGAGAACCCAGCCTACGCATTGCCTTTAAACCCTCGCTCTTCTGTTTTGGTCACAAATGATCCACATGGCCCCAGTTATGCTGCAGGAAAAGAATCATGTTTCTCGCACCTTTCTGGACCAGGAACAGATGGGGTGTTAGCTATAGTTCAGAGCTTAGTGTGAATGAGGGAGGTGACGGGCTGTGGAGGAGGACCAGGTAGGACTTTGTTTTGATGTGTTACAGGGCTGGACAAACCCAGCAGGTGCCGGGCTGCCTGTCTGAGTATCTGCCTCCATTTCTCTGCAGCGTTGGCAGTCTCACAGTGGTATGCAAGAGGAGATACTTGCAGTCACTTTAAACAGGTGTTCAGAGCCTGACCCTGTGCTGTAAGCTCAGCTATGGAAAGTAAGTGCGTGGAGTTGAGTTGTGGCTTGGAAGGACCAGAACTCTATACCTTAAGTCCTGTAGGTTTCATTCAGTAGCTTTCTTATCTATGAAAAAAAAATTTAGTTTTAGTTTTAAAAAATGTGATTTTTAAAATTGTTTATTTATAAGATCATATAGGAATACACGAAAAGTGCACACTAAAGCTACAGTTAGAATCCAACTTGTCTCTTATGGCTGTGGCTGGTACATGCTTGTAATCTCAGTATTCAGAAGAAGCTGAAGGACTGTGGATTTAAGGATGGCCTGGGATACATGGATCCTTTCTTAAGCAAATCTGAGTTCTTTAACCAAATATGTTTTCTGGGAGTCTGTTTATGCCCCACACTAAACTGTAGTCACATTTAATAATCTAGTTCAAGGTAGAGACAACATGCATCTGAAGACCAGGCAGATATGAATGGAAATCTCATTTGCTGGGATTGTTGCAAGGATTCGGCATGCTTATGTCTGAGACTGTCCAGTCTAGGTCTGGCATGGGAAGCATACAGCCCTTCTCCGCTGAGGTTATTTAGCCACTGTAAACCTTCTAGACACTCACTAGGTACCAGAGATGCTGAGGTCCTCAGGTGTGCTGCTGACGCCATCTCACCTTCTGTGTGTTGGTCGAGTGTGTCAGGACAGTTTTATGAGCAGAGATGATGATGATGATGATAATGATTATTATTCTTTAATACATTAGCCACCCACAAAGGGAGATGCTGCCTTGATTACTTTGCCTGAGAAGCAATAGAGGGATTTGTGATCTTTGTCCATTGCCTTGAGTGTTGAGAATGAAGATTGTGAAGAATAGGCACTTTTGAGCTGCATTCCTACTTTTGCCATAATTTGGCGTTTCATAACCCACAATTAGTCACCTAACTCCACAGATAAGTTCTTGGAGAGCAGAACATTTTGCAGAAGAAGAGGCAGCCAATTTGATGAGCAGGGGAAGACAGTGCTTTTCCTGTCATTCATTCAGTGGAGTTAGGCTTCAAACCCAGACCAAAGGCTCTGGTACCCTTTTAACATATCTTTCTTTTTTTTCCTTTTTTTTTCCCCTGAGACAGGGTTTCTCTGTGTAGCCCTGGCAGTCCTGGAACTCACTCTGTAGACCAGGCTGGCCTTGAACTCAGAAATCTGCCTGCCTCTGCCTCCCAGAGTGCTGGGATTACAGGCTGCGCCACCACCACCGACGGCTCCTTTAACATATCAAAGCCGACCTGGCTGCCAGGTTCCCCAGCATCCCTCAGCCCCTACCCTTCTAACGCCCTTCTGGGTGGTATGGTGCTCCCCACCTCAAACTCTCCAGCCCAGGGGGCCGGGCTGCTGTGTCCTACCCAAAAATCTGACCATTCTGTTTACCTGCTCTTTTTATACCTCTGAGCCTCCTGGCTGACCCACTTGGTGCTCCACTCTGCCCTCTCCCCTCCCTCCCTGCCTCGCTCCTTCCCTCCCTCCCCCTTTCCCACGTGGCCCAGCTCAGGGTCCTGTACACTCTGGACTTTCCTAGAGGTCCTGGCTATGCTCTCCCATGTGTTCATAATAGACTTTCTCTTCCACCATACCTAGGAGCAGTCATCTTTCCTTTTTCTTCTTCTTTCCTTCCTTCCTTCCTTCCTTCCTTCCTTCCTTCCTTCCTTCCTTCCTTCCTTCCCTCCTTCCTTTCTTTTTCTTTCTTTCCTCTTCTTATTTTTTATTCAAGTGGGAATTGTGGATTTTGGATGATCATTTTTTTAAAAATTTTTTTCTCTTTTTTTTCTTTCTTTTTTTTTTGAGACAAGGTTTCTCTGTATAAGTCTGGCTGTCCTGGAACTCACTCTGTAGACCAGGCTAGCCTCGAACTCAGAAATCTGCCTGCCTCTGCCTCCCAGAGTGCTGAGATTACAGGCGTGCGCCACCACTGCCCGGCTTGGATGATCATTTATAATCCATCAAAAGCACCGTGGGTTTCAATTGTGAGCAAATGCAAATAACACATTCAATGAAAAGTATTCATAATGTAAAACACATGGACTATACTGTAGGGGCAAAAGATAATCTAGAGTCCAAAGAATTGGCTTCTATGTCCAGCTATTCAAGCTCACTGAGCTGGAAGGACTCACTCAGTGAGCAGGAAAGGCTGAGTCCTGCTGTAGACCTGCCAGGCTAATGGAAATGTTTGCCACCTCCTCACTCTGAACTTCCTGATTCTCCTGGGACTCAGTCACTTCACTGGCTTACACTCACATTTTCCCCTGTCACCAACAAGTGGCCCTTTGCGTGAGTCCTCAGCTCCAGATCGGTAGCTTCAGCTTCATGTGTCACCTTTCCTTTGGACTCCACCTTTTGTTTGGTTTTGCTACAGTGTCTTCGTCACATGTTTGTGTCTCTCTGACCAAGTCTTCCCAGAGGGTATGAAATACTGAGGGTCACAATGGCTGGCCAGTCTTTTGGTTTCAGACTTACAATAAACTTCATAAGTACCTCTTCTCTTCCTACTGCATAGACAGTTCCATCTCTTTTCGGTTGTAAACAGAAGAGGCTGGCCTTTTGGAGGGTCTCTTAAGTGTTTCTGCAGTATAGAGTTGGCATAGTGGCATATTTTTAGGGCTGGGATGTAGCTTAATGGTAGAGAACATGCCTAGCATGCACAAAACCCTGGGCTGAACCTCCAATACTTCAAAAGCAAGCAAGAATGGGTTGGAACATAGTAGGTGTTAAGCCTCATTAGCTGCTTTCAGTGTGTGTGTGTGTGTTTGTGTGTGTGTGTGCTTGCGCGTGCGCGCGTGTGTGCACGTGCGTTTTAACACCTGGTATTACATTGTGTAGGCTAACCTTGAGCTTGCTGTGGGGCCAAAGGTCAGCTCAAACTTCTTTTTTTTTTTTTCAGCTTGAACTTCTGATCTCCTCCTTTCATTCCCTGAGTGCTGGGATGTAGTGCCATGCTCACTTTACATAGACCTGGGGATAGAACTCAGTTTTCTTTAGTGTGAAACTGAGCTGCATCCTAGCTTAGAGTATGGAAATCTTAGTGTGATCCTCAGTAGATGACTACTGAGTAGTAAGTACATGGTAGCTATTACTGTTTTATCACTGTTAAATCAGCCAGAATTCTCCATTTGGGACGTTAGCTGTATTTTATGATGCAGGCAAGGTACCCAGGCATCTCTGCACTGCCACATGAGGATATGTCCTCCATTTGTTTGCAAGCCTCTTGGCTGTGTCTTCCTGTACTGTGTGTTATTTCTCGTGCAAGATTTGCTCTATGCTGTTATCTGTCTGTCAGTTTGACTTTCCTCCCTGTTGAACTATGGCTTCCAAGGGCTCTGCCTCCACATATTTAGGAACATAATAAATTAGGAAAACATGAAGTAGGAAACTGGCATGTGGTGATAGGAATCTCCTTACTCAAGGCCTCTGGTGCTTGCTCTTCTCACTGTCTGGAACGTTCACAGACCACAGAGTTTGAATGGTCACTTTTGTTCAGAAGACTGAGTTATCAGGTTTCCTGACCATCTTGTAGGAAGCAGTTATCACTTCTTAATTTTCTGCCCCCCTCCTTTACGCTATCTTCCTTCTTAGCATTTCTGACATCCCTAGTGAAGTGTGTATTTGCTCACTTGCTGTCTCTATTGCTTACTGAAACAGAAAACATCCTTCAGTCTCACTGACTAGAACATTCCTGATATGTGGCCTCTCAGGTGCTTGGTGTTTATATTTAACTGTGTGTGCTTCTTAGCCTCTTGCCCACCTTATTCCAGGCTCTGTCTTTCCTGTAAACATGTGGCATCGGGACATACTATGAACAAAATATACAAGCCCCAGGTCTTTGTGGGCCTTTTGGTTCAAACATGGCTTGTGGCTTCCCCACTGCTCTGAGCCATGCTTACAAACATGCAGCAGCCAGGGGAAGAACTGCATCCCATCCAGTGGGGACTGGAACCTTCCCCGATGCTGTGGAGCCTGAGCTGAGGTTGTCTTGTTCTTGTGTTCTGCTTTCTTGTTCTGTCAGTCGTCATGACTGAGTCTTTCTTGACCTTTGTTCCTCAATTTAATAGAGATAATAGCTGCTCCACCCACACACTTGCAAGAATGAAGGAGTGTTCCAGGGGATTAGTGGCATTTTAGAGTAAATACAAGGTAACAGTTTGAAGGTTTCTGATTCTTCCTGAATTAGGCACCTTACCATGCACTGCAGAGACTCACATATCTCCATGAAGGCAGTTCTGTTTTTCTTTGGATTTGAGCTGCCTACTATTTGGAAAACCTGGGAGTAGTTGTCTAGTGTATCAAGGCCCTGTATTTTGGACCCCACCTCCATCTCTTATTGGGCTTATGACAACAAAGCTCAAGGTATGTGGTACCTGATGAACTTGTCAGGCATGTATGTGACAGGTGTTAGGAAAGTTTGGTGGCCTGGCTCAGTCACAGTGGGGCATGGTGCAGACTTTGTAATAGCTCTCTTGGTTGTGTGTGTGTGTGTGTGTGTGTGTGTATGTCAGACCTCAGGGTGGGCACCTAAGGTTTTGGTAATTGGGGGGACCTTTCAGTGTCTGCGTGTTCATCATCTGATAACATTTCCCCATCTGTTCTAGTTTGCTTTCTGTCACTGTGATAACACTGACCAAAACAGACTGGGAAAAGGAAGTGTTAATTTGGCTCAAACTTCTGTGTTATAATCTCTAAAGAGAACTCAGGGAAGGAGCTCAAATCAGGAGCCTGCAGACAAGGAGCAAAGTAGAGACCGTGGGGGAATGCTCCTTACTAGCTTGCTCCCCATAACTTGCTGTTTTCTTTCTTATACAACAAAGAATACCTGCCTAGGGTACTGCTCACAGGATGGGCCCTCCCATATTAATCACTAATCAGGAAAATTCAGCCCCCACCCCAGATTTGCCTACAGGCCAATGTGATAGAGTTTCTTAGTTGAAGTTCCATCCTAGGTCACTCTAGGTTGTGTCAAGTTGACAAAAATTAAGTAGAACCACTCCAAAACTCCCATCTCTCAGTTAATAGTGCCTGTACTGAGCCCAGAGACCCATCTTCTCTAAAATTAGTTCCCTTTTTCTCTCAGTCTCCAGCTTCATCCATGAAGCACCCCTCTTTCTCCGAGCTGAGCTTGGAGGTGAGGAAATTAAGGACATAGTATTTCAAAATGTGACCATTTGGTGTATTGGTTATTGTAGGATAAAAATCACTTGAGGATAATCTCAGAAAATGCTATTCACCTGTATTTTCTGGTTACAGGAAGCCATTAGGATGCATTCATTTACTCATTCATTTATTCATTCATTTACATACCAACACCTGGAAATAGTCTTAGTCACCAGAGACTAGTAACTGGGCCTGCAATGAACCCAAATAACAAACTCTGTGAAGTGACAGCCATCTTATACTCCCTTGTACTACCCTTCCCTATTTATGCCTTAGCAATGTCCTAACAAGTAATCATCCTAGTCCAGGCATCCCTTTGTCCTGTCATGCGTTTGTGAATATATTGTTCCCCCTGAAGACTGTAAAAACACCATGCTTTTATCATCTCTTTATCTTGTAGCATTGTGCACTCTTGCAAACATCATCATATGCATTTAAAATCAATAAAAGCTTTCTCTTGTTAATTTGTTCTTACATATTAGGTGAGTACCTAGATCTATATAAAGAGCTCACATTAAAAACTAAGTGGGTAATAGGGATTGTTAGACTTCAAACCTCAGATAAGTGGATTAATGAGGTACCCATTTAACATATCAAAGGGGACCTGGCACCAGGTTCTCCCAACACTCCTCAATCTCTATTTACTACAGGGTATGGCTGCCAAGCTATGCCCTCTTCCCAGAACCCTCCAGTCCAAGGGCTGGGCTGCCCTTCTCCCACAGACTCTTCACTATATAATCCAGATATTTTGGTTGCCCACTTTTTTTTTTAACCTTTTCCCTGTGGCTGCTGCACTTGGTTGCCCTCTCTCCCCACATCCTCACATGGTTCAGGGTCAGGACTGCTCAGGGCTCTCCCAGAGGTCCCTGCTTCTGGTTATGCTCGCCACTTTATTTACAATAAACCTCTTCCACTATATCTAGGAGCAGGCATGCCCCTTCCTTCCTTCCTTCCTTCCTTCCTTCCTTCCTTCCTTCCTTCCTTCCTTCCTTCCTTCCTTCCTTCCTTCCTTCCATTCTCATTCAGAGAGGACCTCTCTCTCCCCTACAGAGAATCCACCCTACAGGGAACTTCTGGAACAGACTAACACTACCTGTCTCCTAACCATTGATCTCTAAATTCTGTCCTTGGCACCAACAAGGCCTATGTGAGCTGATCTGTGATTGGTCTCTGCTATTTATAATTCTCAACACATCTGCTTTTAACTTGAAAGAAAGTTAAAGATCTAGATCAAGGACTGGATTCTGTAAGTAAAAAACTTTAAAGCACTGTCAAATTTGCTTTGTTTATAATGAGGAAACAGAGGCCCATGCTGTATGTAACGAAGCAAGCATCTTAGCACGAGCAAAGCTATTCTAAAAGGAGATACTTGTGTCATCCTCTGGGGTGTCATGCTATTGCAATAATCATCTCCAAAGACTTGAAATTTTTCCAGGATACTCATGAAAGGAGAGAAGACTGGGGTCCTGATACTGGGGGATGGGGGAGGGAGCGGAGCATGTCTCTTGGAAAGAGGTTCCAAGTTCTGACAACTGACCACACAACCTTGTAGGAGAGGTTGAAGCAGAGCCAATGATGATAGGGACCACAACTTGTCTGGGGCTATCTATTGTGCATACCTCTTGGCCTCTACTTAAACCTAAGACATGCCAGGATTTCAAAGATGGCCTTGGTCACTGCTTTATTTGTTCCCTTTGCTAGTATGGCCATGGAAAATAAATATCCTTTTTTTTTTTCTGATTTTCACTATCACTTATCTCTTTAATTGGCATATTAAAAATGGGTGGCCAAGACTAGCATTTTAGGCCTCTGGTTTTGACCCTAACAGCTCAGTAACAATGACAATCCTCTGTGACCTCTGCTTACTGCAGCTGTGTTACACTTTCTGGAACTGTTTAAAGAAAAAGTATGGCACAAAGCTCTGCTCATAGACATTCAACAAACATTAGCGATTACTGAAGATGACTGCAATAATAGGGACATCCAAAAGTGCCCCCTACCAAGGCCTGTGGATGGCTTTCTTAGCTCTGTGCCCCACAGTGGTTATATTCATGGTGATGGTTAAGCTATCAATTTAGGCAAAGCGCTGCAGAGGGATCTCAACTCTTACATAAACTGTTAATGTAAGCTACTTCTCCCCTGTTCCTTATCCTTTTAGTATGGGTCCCAAGCCAGATGAGGGGCAGTAGAGCACTGCCCATACCTCAACATTTTTCTGAGAGCACAGCAGGAGTGGAGCCACTCCCTACTCAAATCAGGCTTGGGCCTATTCAACTCCATAGAGACAAAGGCCACATCGTTGCCTTTGTCAGTTAGGCTATCCAGAGGACTGGCTTCTCAGAAATTATGTGACAGTCTGCTAATCTAACTCTCTTGGAAAGTATCTGCCTCTTCCCACTCATGTTGGTATTTGAATTGGTGCATCATTAACATTTGCATGTCCACATATGCAAATTAAATGCATTTTCTCCCTTGTCCTTTTTCCTTCCCTCCCCACTGACTTGAGCTATATAAGTTAGCTTTGCTGTACTTACCCTCACCCAAGAACCCTGCTCCCCAGCTCCTCCTTTCCATTCTGCTGGTGGGCAACAGCCCATGGGGGTGGGGAACCCACATTTTATCATGACTCTTAAAGAGGATTTACTGGGAAACTCAAAAAATCCTCCAGGCTCCTTAGCCTTTCTTTCCTGCATTATTCCTTCTAATCTTTTCTACATTCTTAAAATTCGCTTAATATTCACCCCCTACACAAGTAAATAAATGTGATAAAAACTTATTTTTAAAAAGTTGTACTTCCTTTATGGAGAACTTTCTCTGATTCCTCAGACTCCAACTGATCTTCATTTGTTTAGATTTATTTTTAGTGTAAGGATTTTTTTTTAACCTATATACACAGCTTTGTGCTATGTACACGGAAGTACAAGGAAGCTGGAAGAGAATATTAGATCCAGTGAAACTGGAGTTAATAGTCTTTTTGTTATCCATAATGTGAGTTCTGGGAACTGAACCTGGTTCCTCTGCAAGAGCGACAAGTGCCCTTAACCACAACTGTGACCTTCATTTCTCCAGTAATAAATTGCTATTTGTGGATCTCTTTGATTTTTTTTTTTACAACTTTTACTTCATTTGATGCCTGAAATACTGAGATTAATATCACACACTTAAAAAAAAGATTTATTTATTTATTATATGTAAGCATACTGTAGCTGTCTTCACACACCCCAGAAGGGGGTGTCAGATCCCATTACAGATGGTTGTGAGCCACCATGTGATTGCTGGGAATTGAACTTAGGACTTTTGGAAGAGCAGTCAGTGCTCTTAACCACTAAGCCACCTCTCCAGTCCCAATATCATGCACTTTTAAGGATGAAGAAAATAAAGCTAAAGGTTATAAAAGAATTCATTTAAGGTCATAAAGGTAATGTACAGCAGTGGTAAGATTATCTATAGGGGTCAATTGTTGTTACCATACTAAGCTCCTGTTAGGCTTAGAGACAACCACACTGTGTACAATATATTCACTAATCCTTCACCAAATATGTATTTGTTACTGACTATAGTCAAGAGACATGAAGTGACATTAAAAGTGTATGTTGAAACTGTTTTATTCTCTTAGTGTCATATTAGAAAATCTTGCCAAGTTGACTGCAAGCTTCTGGAGAGAAGAAAGGCGTTCTTTCCTCTCTTATGTCTGCTGCCCTTCTCCTCCCAAGAATTCATTGGTTCTTGCGATTTAACAGCTGGTGAATAGGGATGTTCAGTTCATGACCTTTACTGTCTGTACGGCACCCACTGTCTGTGACATGCACAGCAGGTTTTCAGATTGTTAGAACATTCCTAGACATTCAGAGAAGTTTGAACTCACCTGGTCCATTTCCCCCTCCCCCTCCTACACCCAAGCCATTCAAGGAACTGCAACAGTCTAGCTCAGAGTTTGACAAGCTACTGATTTCAAATGTCACACTTCTAAGGTGTAAGGAAGTGTGAGGTTTTGTCTGATTCAGATTGTTCAACAAAGCATTGTGTTTACAAAGTAATGGTACTAAATCTGTGCTAAAAAGAATGTAATGATATTGATTATTTAAGGGTTGTCACAAATCCCATAAGTCTCAGAAAGCAATGATCAGAAATGCAGGACATTGGGAATGAAAATATTTGATAATAGGAGAATTTATTTAGTTCACCTACCTCACTCACCCCCACAAGAGAGAGAAACTTAGACTGTTAAAAGTAAACATCTAAATGGCTCATTGCTAGGTTAAGCAGTACAAGCTGTAACCATGATGCATGCTAAGATTGTAGCTGGAAAACGACATCTGAAGTAAGAGGAGACCCTGGCAAAAGTTACAGCTTGTTAGTGTATATAGCGAGTCATTTAAGTATTTCTTTATTTGTTGTCATACATATATGTACATATATTTTTCTAAATCCATATGTACACCTTGATCTGTCTATATAATGATATCTGAATACAGACATACATACATACACATATACACACATATAAAATCTCAGCACAAACTACTTGGTATTAGATAATCAGTCAGGGGACTCTTCCCTGAGAAAGACCATTTGTTCCAGTCTTAGATTTCTCAGTCACCTATAATTCTTTGCCTAAAGTTGAGGTCCCATGAGCTTTCCTAGTTCTATAGCATGTGTATCAGTGTTTTGATTGTTCAGGACATGTTCAGGCAGCCATGTCGATGAGATTGCATGGATACAGCTTGTCAGCACTTTCTTTGAGCACAGTCCATGTCCTTTTGCTTCATAAAACTCCTGTGCTGTTAAAAGTTAAAATGAGAGGCTGGAGATGCACCTTTGTAGTATGGTACTGGGTTGGATTCCCCAGAACCATTTACTCTGGGCATGGCAGTATACTCTGCTAATTCCAGCAATCAGGAGGTGGAGGAAAGGAGGATCACAAGTTCAAGGTTTTCCTTGGCTACATTGTGAGTTCAAGGCTGTACTTTGTGAGTCCCTGTCTCAAAAATAGACTGAAATATAGTAACTGGAACCTTTATTCCCACAAAACTGTGGTTAACATGTTTTCTGAACCCTTACCAACTTTTTTGGTTCAAGTGTAAAGGAGATTTCTAAGTTAAAGACTAGTTAGATTGTGCAATTAAAGATTTCCTCCACTCTTTAACTGCAAGTGGGCGGTAGTCATGGTAACAGTATGTTATAAAGCAAAGAGATAAACATAAATGACGACTATTAACTGTCTTCCAAGTGATAAGCATCCTTAACTACAATTCATTTATTTTATAATCAATTCTTGCCAATATCTGTGTGAAAACGTATTAAAATGGAAATATTCAAATGGATGATTCAAAACCCTCGTAATACATTGATTGGCATTATCACGTGGAATTTTGCAAGAGTTTGGTGACTGACAGCAGTAACTTTGAATTCCACTGCAATTAAATGTTACCTCTTCAAGAAGTTTTTTTTTTTATTATTGCCAGATTTATGTTATAATTATTTCACCTGATTATTGTTATGCTTTAGATTTTGCCAAAATTTGTGAAGATTTCTGTCTTGTTGCATTTGAGTGCCCATGTGTTATTCCTGAATCACAAATACCTAGGATAGTTGTCAGCTTGGTCTTTACAGAAAAAGTGTGTTCACTTCTGATTTAATCTACAGCGGAACAACAAGCAGAAGGGAAACAGATGCTAACCATGAGATGGAATTTTTATTACAGTTATTTTATTTATTTATTTTTTTGGTCTGGAAATAGGCTCTTGATGAATCTCAGTTAAATCCTTAATTCTGCATTTTAGCTGATTCCTTTTGCAGTGTTACATCGTTAATGAAGAGAGGACATCCATCACAGTGGAAATCGGTTTAATTTGCTCTGAGTCAGTTCTATGCAATACAATTATGAAGCCCTTCACTGGCAATCAAGAGGCTTAAGGGGTTATTCATATGCATTGGTCAGGCTGGTTTTTCCTTTTGGGGAGCCATCTCTCTCTTTCTGAAGCAGGGGCAGGGAGGGAGGAGGTAGAGATGAGCTGTGTGCCTGAAATGGTTGTGAAAGGTTGGTGTGTTCAAAGGCCCCTGGGCCATCTGAGACAATGAGTCGAGAGAACAACAAAGGCAGTCTGCTCAATCCCAAGGGTGGTGGGGCTCTGGGCAGGGATCGCGCACTGGTAAGGTTTGACTCAGTTCTTCCTTTCCCTAGGCCAGAGGTGGTTTTTATCATTCTTTTGCCTCCTTGGTGCTCTTTGGTCCATGATGCCACCGAATGCCATGTTAATGCTGTCTGTGGTCCATGCTGCTGGCCCAGGCCAAGATGAAGCCTGAGATCCAAGTGGACATATGTAGTCTGTGCCTCTGACTGATGCCTTGGCTTTGCTGCTTGGCGTGCCACCTGGCTGTGAGTGATGGCACATGCAGCCGGGCACCTGAGGCCATGCTGAAGCCCGTGGCCCATGAAGCAGCTGAGGACCATGAGTGGGGCAATGATCCTGATGCAGTCAGGAGCTATGTTGTTGTCTGTGCTTGTGTTACCACTGAAGTCCGTGGTCTGGTCTGCTGCCTGAAGTGTTCATGGGCTGTGCTGAGTTGGACCTGCCCCTTGCTGGGCAACTTGCTCCTCAGTTGTGGTTTCTGGTGGGGTGTAGGTAGAGAAGAATTCATCTTCCCTTGAGGGGGCTGGTCACTCCAAGTGACCATGCTCCAGTGAGTATATAGACAGCATAACATGGGCTTTCCCCCTTTCTTTGGGGGGGGCATGGACTCATGGGAGAGGAGCAAACATGGGAGGACTGGGAGGTGAGCAGGATAGTTATTCATGATGTGAGATTCCAAAAAATTTAATCAAAAAAGGGGGCGGACTGGAAAGGTTAAAAAATATTCCTTATATGTGACTTCAGAAAACAATCAGCGAAGCCCTCTCTTAGGTGTTCATCTTTGTCTCTGGTTTCTGTTCTTTTAATTTTTTTCTCACATGGTAAAGTCTCCAGAATATTCACAATCCTAGTGCTATCTCCAGATGTTTTGTAGTTTCACTCCTCTCATAAAACATGGCACTCAGAAGTGACTGGAACTCATTTGTTCATAATTCGTATGCAAATATTTACATGGTTTGTTCAATGCCTGCAAGATCAGACTCGGTTTCAGACAGTTGGGAAAGATTAATGTAATAGTAAAATCATCATACACATCCGTACACACATAATTATGAGCTAGGGTGCTTATATGAAGAAGCACGGAATGGTGGGGGTGGGTGGTGAGTGGGGAGGGCCTCTCTCCTGCTGAAACCAGCCTTGAAGAAGGCTGGTGCCTGCCCCTAGGGAGACAGACACAGAGACTCATAGGCCCTGGAGTGGATTTGGCGTGGGAAGTCCTGGGCCCACACAGCCCTTTTGATCCATTCATTCCAAGAATTTCAGGAACTTTCAGATCTAGTGGACAGTAGTCAGACTCAGAAAGAGAGAGAGAGAGAGAGAGAGAGAGAGAGAGAGAGAGAGAAGAAAGAAAGAAAGAAAGAAAGAAAGAAAGAAAGAAAGAAAGAAAGAAAGAAAGAAAGAAAGAAAGAAAGAAAGACAAATAATGTCTTGGGAAGGGTTCAGTTCCTTAGGTGCAGTCAGTTCTGGTGAATGTCTAAATAGACCTTTTATTTTATTTAATTGTTTCCACAATTGAATTCAAGGGTTATCCCTCGGGACAGGCTACAGTCCCAGGTTGTATCTTCCCTGGATGCCAGAGTGGATCAAGGGTGGCACAGCTGTACCAGCCTGTCTCTCTGGCTGTGCCACAGAGCTCTGGTGCTGACTCTAGATTTGTGAGTTGCAGAGGTTTGCCTGGCTCCTCCTGGTGCCACTGGCGTAACGGAGGCTCTAGGCACAGAGCACCTGACAGTCACAGTGAGACACTGCTTTATCAAGATCTAGTCTCCTTCCCTTGGCACATCAAAGGACAGCAAACTACCAAGTAGCTGCTTGTAATGCTATTCTTATTGGCATCATCATCATCATCATCGTTGTTGTTATTACTGTGCACTGACCATTCCATTCACTGCAAAAAAATCTGAAGAGGAGTTATAGTGGCAGCCAGTTGCCCTGAGGCCAGGGTAACTCACCCCAAGGTCAGAAATAGCTTGAGGGCATTGTAAAGGGTCTTGATGAGTAAGGCGTGTCCTGTCTGACATACCTTGTGCCAGGGACAAGGTTCTGATCTTCTAAAGAAAGCCTGGGGCAGATTGGGGTGAGAAATCTGACTGACCTTAGTTATCCAATTTAGTGGAATTTTACTCTCCCTCCAACTCTATGGTGGGTCAAGGAGTAAAAGTGTGCCCTTCATGTTTACTGATGCTCCAGGTACCTGGGATCTAGGCTCAAAGAGATGGAGATTTAGGCCAAAAATTAACAAGCACCAAAACCCTCAAAGAGAACACAAGAATCCTGAAAGAGAGTACAAGACACCCCATATGCAGCAGTTCTTTTTTGAGCTAACCATGTGGAGGGGCTTGGCAGCCCCTCTGTCTGGTGCAATGATTCTCAACCTTTCTAACACTGCTACCCTTCAGTACCTCACATTATGGTGACCACCAACCATAAAATTATTTTTGTTTCTACCTCAATTGATGAGCCTACAGCACCTCCTATAGGAAGCACCTCGAAATAACCACCTTGGTATGAACTTCATCATGGACAATCTTGAAATTTGTCTGGAAATTATCATGTAAATACCTGTTAACTTGAGGTTTTGAGAAGAGGAAAGTGACCACTGGGTGTGGTGGCACATACATTTAGTCCCAACCCTGGGAGACAGAAGCAGGTGTAGATCTCTGAGTTCGAGTCCACCTTGGTTTACAGAGCAAATTTCAGAAAAACCCAGTCTCAAAACAAAACAAAACAAAACAAAAACATTAAATCTGTAAACTTTTCACCATCAGGTACTAGTAGATAAAAACAAAAACTAAATAAATTGTTATGCCCAAGTCACAGGGACTGTAAGACCACTGAGGATCCAATTCTAATGCAAACACACAAGGGTCTTTATTATGAGCTTGTGAGCAAGGACTCTCCCACTGTCCCCATCTAAGTGGGTCAGAAATGAGAGCCTCAGCTCTAGGGGTGTGGGTATTTATTGTGGTTGCAGAAAGCTTTGGGACTTTCCAAATAGGTCAGCAAGTTAATATTTTAAAAACTGCATTTCTGGTGTAATCGGCAGGAACCAAACGTGGGGGCAGACCACCTGACAAACAGGATGGCTAGGGTATCTATTTTCTGCAGGACGTCTTGGATTATCTATTTGGACCTTGATCCTGCTGTTATAGCCTGACTGGCTGTTGTTGCTAAGAAGGGGGTTGCCATAGGATGTTTACTCAAGTGGACTTTGTGGGTTTCTTTCTGGAATTGGAGTTTAGCTCCTAGTTAGGTGTGGGTTAAAAGTGGTGGCCAGTGTCCAGCCAAGGCTCTGGCCACTGGGCAAGGCATATGCGGGAAGCCGCAGGACCCTGCTCTGGGGTGAGGAAGGGCAGTCTGAGATTCCCAGGGAACCGACAGGGCAGAGCTCCTGGGTTCCCAGGCCTCACGGAGGCCGAGGATGTCAGGTTCTCAGTCTTGGACACCGCAGGTGCGGCTGGATGTCCTGGAAGAGCTGAGAACAGGGTCAGGGCCCAAGGTGCTGGACCTAGCCCAGGGCCCGAAGGAAAAAGAGGGAAAGGAGGACCTCGGCTGGTTCCCGCAGGGACGAGTGTTCTTGGCTTGGCTTCATGGAAACCATGTCTCGGAGCACAGGGAGGCTGCCTGCGTGACAAGTCGTGGCTCCATAGGGGGAAGACCTGCTCCATTGCTCCAGCACGGCCGGGTCCAGGTGAGAAGAGGCAGTGCATGGCTTCAAAGCATTTATTGTTGGCAGAGAGTGAAAAGTAGAGGCGGGCCTTGGCCACTGGGAGAGAAGGGGAAGGGAGAAGAGCCCAAGACAGGGTGGGGAGAGAGAGAGAGAGAGAGAGAGAGAGAGAGAGAGAGAGAGAGAGAGAGAGAGAGAGAGAGAGAGGGAGAGGAAGGGAGGGAGGGAGAGAGAGAGAGAGGAAAAGGGGGGCAAACATCCCCTTTTATAGTGTTAAATTTATAATTAGCTGTTGCCAGGTAATTGTGGGGAGGAACATACCTGGCTCTTGCCAGGTGACTGTGGGGGTGGAGTCAAGACCGAATACCAGAAGCTTGTCACTGTTGCCCTTCATGACTGATGGCCACAGAATTATGGACCTCATTCCAGGAGCCTAGTGTCTGAGAGCATGGCAAACAGTCCTCTGTCCCTTCCAGAATTATCTGGTGGGTCTCCAGGGTTTAAAACTAGCTCCACCAGAAAACAGGCTGCCTTTCACAGTCCCACAGTTAGGCCTCACACAAAATGGATTTTCTTCTCAAAGATAGAGTTGGTTGTGCTTTACAAAATGAGATTTAAAATTGATTTTTTTTAAAGACTGCCTTAAATATTTCTTTTAGCAGGGATAAAACACAGCCTTTCAGTTGCTTCTAACCTCCTCCTGTACTGTAGACCTGTAGGAGACAAACTGTCAAGTGTACATGAAAGATCAGAAGGTCAGTGAAGGAAAATGGGCACAGTAAAGAAACCAAAATAGCTGCTCCTTGAGTGAAAAAAGAAAAAAAATTATCCCAAACTGCCAAGACTGTCTCCTGGGAAAAGAAGGAGAAGCGGCTGGGGAAAAGTTTGCAGGGTTAAATGGGGCTGGGGAAAAGGGAGCTTTTGAGCAGCCGCTGAGGGAGCCTAGTTCCTCTTGCCAGAGATAAGGAGAGTGACATTCTTTTTAGCAAGCAGGAACTTCCTTTAAACCTCTGAGGGAGTGGGGGCTTTTGTCTAAATTTGGGGACCTTGGGAAAAGGAATTTCTTGGGGGAACAGACATTCCAACCTTTTGTTGGTGATAAAGGGGTTGTGTATTCTCTTCTGTAGCTACTTCCTGCTGATGGAACTGCCAAGGAAGACTGGGATGTTGTTGGTCAAGAGGCTGGGAAAGTAAGGGGTCAGGCAATAGCCGGAAATACCTGGCTTTTCACTCGTTACCAGGTCCTGTGGGCTATCTGAGGGAAGTACAGGCTGCTTTGAAGTATTTTGGAGTGCAGTTCCACAGGCTCAATCTGGTAGGCAATGGTAGGAGGCCTGGGGAAATTCAATCAGAGGCATCTGGTTTGCTGAACGCCAGGTAATTTTGCCGGGGTTGATTCCTGGATTGTATCTGTTGGCTGGGTAGATATCTGCAGAGATAGATACAGACTATGGCCCATGCTTCCTGAGGTCAAACTCCTAGCAGCCCCCGAGGCCGCCAGAATAATTCCAATCATGGCTATGGCCAGTGATCCCTTTGTGACACTTGGAGGAGAGTATAAAATTCTCCTGCGTGTATATGGTGAGTTGGGGAAACGGGGAGCATGAGTGGATTTTCTATATGCTGGTAAAGCTTGAATTGGCACCTGAAAAGGGTTCCTTCCTGGGCTGGTAAGGTTCTGGAAACTGGCATATTAGTGGATGCAAATGAAGGCAGGGCTGAGAATGGATGGGTATGGTCACCTGGTGTCTCCAGAGAGTGAGCAGGCTCTGGAGGTGATAAGAGAGAGTTTATTTTGGCTTATGGTTCTACAGAGTTCACATGCTGGCAAGGCATGGCAGTAATCAGCAGGCATGCTGATAGAACAGGAAGCAGAGAGCTGACACCGTCAAATGCAAACATAGGGTAGAGAGAATGCATCCTGTAAGTAGGGAGGCTTTAAAATCTCATAGTTGGCTCCCTGTAATGATCTTCCTCCAGCAAGGCTGTGCCACCTAAACCTCCTCAAACAGTACCACTGACTGGCAAGTCAAATATCAGTGTTCAAATATCTGAGACTATGAGGAATATTTCTCACGTAGCTCTCTACAAATAGTGGTCTCTGTACTAAACAAGCCATCTTCCCAGCTTCATGGGCCTTTCTAAAAAAGACTCACTATGAATTCATTTGTATAAGCATATACTCTAATATGAAATATTTCCCAGGTTGACTTTCAATGGTTAAACATTGTAATATTACCTTACTTTGAAGGTGGGAAGTGAGTAGAAGGCATAGAGGTTTTTCCAAGATTAAAGAAGCAGGGCTAGGACTCACTGTTAGACATCTTCCTCCAGACAGAGTGGAGCAAGTGTCCAGACAGTTATAGCTACACCAGAAACAAGGTAAAAACTGGATACACTGGTAAAAACATGTTTTTCAGAAACAGTGGTCCTTGAGTACCAGGGAATTGTGATCCCAAGGGATCCTTGAGCGGCAAATAGACTCCCCTAAGATTAACCCAGTTTTCTGTCTGTATTTTCAAGGATAGACAGGGAAGACACATTCAGGCAGAGCCTGAATGACTTTCTAAATTAAAGAGCTTGAGTTAAGGAAAGCTATGGAGGCTTGAGTCCACAGGATAATCTCAGAGTGTGAAGGCTGAATGGAGAAAAGGCCTTGAGATCCACAAAAGGACATCTTGTGTGTCGTTGTGTGTGAATGAGTAAGCTCCTAAAATGGTTCGAAGAAACAAGACCCAGAGATTGCTTTCCTTTCCCTTTTGAATACGCATGAGATGCCCTTGAAAGATGAGATGTCTTTCTCTAGCTTGTGTGAACTGCAACTGTCCTCCATAAGCAGCTACTCCCATACTAACTCCTGCTCTGGTTACTCCAGTTGCAGCATGGTTGACTCCTGGCCCAGGTAGTTGTGTACTGAGCAATGTTTTTGTTTTTTGTTGGGAGGCATGCATGTGAAATCTATCTGCCAGTCTTCCCATGGAAAACTACCCTGAAATTGGTGTAGGTTAAAGGAAGGAGGAGTGGGTTGCAAGGCTCCCTGTGGGGAGATTCCTGTGCTGGAGGCACATTCATCCTGCCTTAAGGAGGACAGAGAGGCTGGGGTAGAAGAGAGGTTGGAGGAATCAGTAGAGAGATGGAGCCTTGATGTGAAGCTGTCCAGAGGACTCAGAGAGATAGTACCTTTCCTGAAGAAAGAGCTAGTCCTGAGGACCCATGAGAAGTGCTCAGAGGCCTGTTCTTGGGACTCAGACTAGGGAGGGATTAAACTCAGGGGCCAAGAGGAGAACAGAGGAAGGAAGGTAAGAATGTTGGCTTGCTTCTTTAGTCTTGTCAGTGAAAGCATTTCCTAAGGCTATATCACTTAGGTGCCTGGTGATTCAGGCAGTGGATAGCTGCTATCTGCTTGGGGAGAAAAGGGGATTCTAGCTGCTTTAAGATTAGAGGCCCATTGGTAGTTGATGTGCCTCTGGTGGTGAGAAAACCTGTCTCCTGGTGTAGAATCTGTATATGCTAGACTCATGCGAAGGCTCATGAAGGCTGTAGTGAGGTCTATGAGCTCTGCCTTCTAAGAAGTAGTGCCTGGAGGGTAGTAAATTCTACAACATGGTCGGAGGAGACTATAGCATTGCCTGCTTGGTGGGAGTCAGGGGAGCTGAGAGGTGGGCCTCCATCTATAATCCAAGTAGAGTTAGGATGTGCAGAGGGGAAATAGAAAGTTGTGGATTCCTGTAAAAAAGGATGTCAAGTGATTCTAGGCAGGAATGGGCGAGGGTAGTGGTCTTGGGAAGAGTGTAGCAGGGTTAAGTGGGGGTCAGGAACCAAATGAGATATTTGGGTTTCCTAGAAGGGAGATGTGAGAAAGCTGAAGCTTAGATGATGGCAGAATAGAGAGACTCCTGTATGATAAGAGATCCTTAAGCCCGTGTGGTGAGAGGACAGAGAGAGGCTGACCAACAGTGAGCTTAGAAGCCTCCTGAGCCAGTAGGAAGGATGCTGCCAGTGCCCGGAAA
The DNA here is from genome assembly GCF_947179515.1 of Apodemus sylvaticus. Classification (NCBI taxonomy): domain Eukaryota; kingdom Metazoa; phylum Chordata; class Mammalia; order Rodentia; family Muridae; genus Apodemus; species Apodemus sylvaticus. The sequence continues at coordinate 71,683,734 of NC_067475.1, forward strand.
CCAAGCTGATGTCCCCCAACTGTTGCATCTAGCTGCTTGGAAAAGTAGGCAACAGGGGCGAAGGTCTGCCCTCTTGTTTGTTCCCAAACTCCTAGAGCCATTTCCCAATTTTCAGTAGTTTACAGGATAAAGGTTGGTCAAGGTTAGGGAGAGCCAGGCCAGGAGTCTGTAGGAGGGTTAGGGTTAGAGAGGAAGGGGCCTGTAGTTCTTGGCTGGTGGAACTGACAGACAACACCCACAAAGACCATCAACTTTCACTGGAATTAGCAATAAGTATAGACTAAGTAACTCCCGAATCTATTAAAAATGACAGACTTACCAGCCACCTGGACAGTCACTCTAGATTGGTCCATGGTCATCTTGATTTCATTGGGGGCAGAGGTTTCAGGGCTGCCCTTAGCCAACAAGCCCTGAAGATCCAACAGACTTTCCTATGGAGGAGGAAATTGGGAGACTTGTCTACATTATCTAGGCAAATCGGAGCAATCATCTTTTCAGTGTCCTGCTTGTCCACAGTTTGCACAGGGCCCTGGTTACAGTTGGGATGAAGGGTAGTTTTTCACCCTGTGCCCAATTTTGCCACCTTTGAAACAAGCTCTCAGAGGAGTTCTTCTATGCCCCATCTAGGAACACACTGGCACATCTGAATCACAGGTAGCTTTTTGTATCTTTTCCTGCTCATCTTTTCCATTAAACACCTTAAATAACATATTTAACAGATTACTCTGGGGAGTTTAAAGGCCATCATCCTGCCTTTTAAGTTTCTTTCTAAAGTCAGGAGCTGACTGAAAGAGCAAGTGAGAAATGAGGACAAGCATGCCCTCTTGGAAATTAGGATCTTGCTCTGTGCCCTGAAGGAGGATCTCTGTAAGTTGGGCGATTAACTCGGTGGGATTTCCATCTGGCTTCCCTCGATTTATCAAAATCAATTACTGTATGAGAGACCTTTTGGAGGCCAGCCAGGAAGCAAGCAACCATTTTTCTCAGGTTACTCTGCCTGGAGACTGATTCTCAGAACTAACCTGATTCCAGTGGGACTCCAAGAGGGGAACTGTACTTGCTTTCACTGGATAGAAATTGTCTGCACAAGAAACCTTATCTGCATGGGCTTGAGCAGCCAAACAGACCTTCTCCTTTTCCTCAGGGGTGAGAGTAGAGGGAAGAATAACACAGAGGTTGTGCTAGACTGGGTTTGAGTAAGGCTCCTGAAGTCTTTGGTGAAGTTAGCAGGATCCGCAGAGAAAGGACCAAGGGCCTGTCTATCTGGGAGAGGTTAGCCATAGAAAAGGGACGTGGACATGAAGAAGGCTCTTAGGACCTGCCACTTGCCATAGCAGGTAAAGGCCATCGGTCCCAGAGCAGGTGGGAGCTGCAGGAGGTGATGAGGGGAATGTATTTGAGGTTGAGTTAGACTGGGTCAGGGAGCTGGCTGAGAGGGTGCCAGAGAATGAGGTTGAGGCTGAAGAAGAGTCAAGAAGAGTGGGAGCAGAGGGACCCAGACTTCAGTCAGCTCCAGGAGAGGGTTTGGTTTTTGCCAGGAGAATGTGTTGAACCTAGCATGAGGTACAGAGGGAAGGATGAGACTGGAGATAGAAGAGAATCTGCACACAGAATCAGACCATTTGCCCATGTGTTGGCAGTGTTTGTCAAGATTGGTGAGGGGCTGTGTCAGCTTTTGGCCATTGAGACTCACTGTCAAGTTTGAACTGTGGTCAGTCCGTGTTTCAATAAAAAATGAGATGTCAAGGCTTAATGACATTGCCAAGTCTGAGGGCGTGTTAAGATTTGTGTAGGCAAGCAAGTGGAGTTGAGGAGTTAGGCTTTGTTTTTGTTTTTGTTTTTGGTTTTTTTTTGGGGGGGGGTTCAAGACAGGGTTTCTCTGTGTAGCCCTGGCTGTCCTGGAACTCACTCTGTAGACCAGGCTGGCCTTGCACTCAGAAATCCCGCCTGCCTCTGCCTCCCAAGTGCTGGGATTACAGGTGTGCGCCACCACCACCTGGCTCCAAGGAGTTAGGTTTTAAGTGAGAAGAGCCCATGGTCAAAGAGTGAGAGAGGTAGGTGGAGGCGCGTGCGGGGGGAGGGGGGTGTCATCCTTAGTTTCCTCTGTAAAGGGAGTAGAGGTGGGTAAGTGCAGGGACAATAATTTCAATCCCAGGAGCCCCCAAGTGGACTGAGAGACTTCTCAGGGAGAAATGTTCAAAATTACAGATGAGAGGCATCCTTTTCCATGCAATGGGGGCTGAGTAGAGCAAGAGGAAAGCTTCCTGGCATCCCAGTGTGGCTTCCATAGTAAAAGCAGACAAATCAGAGCGCACCTTGAAAACACTCACCCGTGGAAGGGGAGAAGCACGTGGTTAGAGCAGGCAAAGGAGAAAGCAGCTGAAGAGATGCATTAGGGAAAGGGAGGATTCCAAGCGCGGGAGATGAGCAAGTGTCTGAGTAAGTAGAATTGTCTGTGTGGTGGAGCCCGAAGGACATAGAAGAGAGATGCCCACATGGTGCGCAGGCAAAAAGGGTGTAGAAGGGCGATTGGTTGCTTATTAAGTAGGAAAGAACTGTGGTTAGAGCAGGTGGAGGGACCAGACTCTAGAATTTGGAGCTATGTATGTTGGGTGGCAGAAGTCAGCACAGGTAAGTGGTCCATACCCAGGAGGGCAAAATTGGCAGTGTGATTCAGCCAAGAGAGGCCAAGCCCCTTGGGGTGGGTGGTGGGAGTTCTTTTATGTCCCTCTTGGGTTTTGAGCACCAAATGGATGAAAATGAGCACAGTAAAGAAACCAAAATAGCCAAAGATCAGGAAAGAACAACTTAAGACAGCCAGGGCTTTACTGGGGAAAACCTTGTTCTTTGTAAGACTCAGACCTGTCATTGGTTTACAAACTGTTATGCTTGCAGAAAGGTGTTGTGGGAAACATTAAAAAAGGATCCCACCATCTCTCTCACCCCGCCAGGCCACAATATCATGTCCTGACAGGGTGCTACTCAGTGAAAGAAAGCCACTGCCGAGCTACTCTCTCCCAGGTAGCGCCCACAGCACTCAGCTGTGTTCCCTCTCCATCATCAGCAGACCCACACTCCAGTAAGCAAGTAAAGCTTAATTAACCAACCAGATTCATGTATAAATAATATTATAATTTGTAAGATGCCAATACAGATAATGATGTAAGAGCCAGTTGATAATGATGAACGCTTTATCTCAATATTTTTAACCTTATAAGAACTTAGCTATTTGTGGCTAGTAAATATCACACAGGTTCACATTCCAAAGTTATCTCTGTTCATCCTTTCTTCTCCTCCTGTCTGTCTGTTTTTCCAACTCCTAGCTCCACCTCCCCTTTCCTGTCCAATCACAGGCTTTCCACTTCCCCAATATGATTGGACAGGAAATATTTTGTAGCAGAAAGGTGGGCTGAAAAGTTTCTCTTTGGCCTTGAAATTAGTCCTTGCTAGAAGAGAAAAAAGATTGGTGAGTACTTCATAAAAGATTGTCAGGAGATTGATAAACATCTTCAGAACCTGCCATCATTAGGGGATCTGCAGAGGATGGTGACAGGAATCTAGGAAAACAATCCTGGAATACTGTTTACTGCGGTTTTGGGAAATTGGCACCATTTACCCAAAATCGAGAGACTTTAAAGGAGGGTGTCCCTGGCTAACAGTGTATTTCTTACCTAAAATATGTGCCATTTTGAATTATCTAACCACAAAAGAATGTGAGGTTTGTTAATCCCAAAGATGGGAGGAGAAAGACCACTAACCCAAATCGTCACAACTAAATTAATTGAATCAAGGAACTAATTCAAGCAACTTTTTCTCTTCATGTACAGGGGCTGCCTCCTCCAAGGTGAGATTGTAGAAAGGTTTTCATGTCTCACGGGTATGAGGTTTCCAATCAGAGAACTTGGCAGGCAAAATAGGTGGGATCACAGGAAGAGAGCCTAAGCATAGCAAGTTAGTCATAACAGCCTCCTGAAAAAAGATACAGTTGGCAAGGTGGTCCCTCTGAAACAAAGGCATGATTGCAAGGTGCTCATAACAATCTTTTAAAGCAAAGGTAGGCTTGCAAGATGGTTATAAACTTTTTGAAACAAAGACCTGGTTGTCATTCCCTGGAACAGACAGTACAGAACCATTAGTATTAAAATTACAGGTAGGGTGTAGCCAAATCCTTGGAAAACAGAGCTTTAATCAAAAACAAAAATGAACCTTGTTTGTCTTTAAGATGACCTTCCTTAGGAATAAACCCTTGCTAACTTAAGTGTAGATACACACCCTTTACAGTATCAAATAGACACCTCAGCCACTTGTCCTGGGTTTCAGAACCAGATGAATGGAAAAATAAAATAAAAAGGAAAGGACAGGACATGACATGGTGGAGGTGAAAGTCTATTATAGATATAAAGAAAACATAGCTAGAGGCAGAGACATCTGGGAGAGTCCAGAGTGATCATGATCCTGAAACATGTGGGAAGTGGAAGTGGTGCAGGGGAAGAGAGGGAGAATTAAGTAGGAGCCAATGGTGAACAACAACAACAACAACAACAACAGCAGCAGGAGCAGCAGCAGGTATCCAAAGTGTCTGGGTCATGTAAAGAAGAACCTCTGGGGAAGGGGAAGCTGGGCCCTGGGGTTGGAGAGTATAGGGTAGAGGGTGGGGTGGAGGGTTTTACTAGCCATACCCTTTAACTGGTAAGGAACTGAGGGATGCTGGGAGAACCTGGAGATCAGGTCTGTTTTGATATGCTAAATAGGTATCCCAGCTGCTTGTCCTGGGTTGGAAACTTAATAATATCATGCTATCTCAAACAATAGGCACAAGAACTTATTAGTATATAAGTATTATAATAGTTGGGATACTAAAAACTGATCTTGAGGTCACCACTGTTGCTTGCACTGTGGCCAGAGAGCGCACTGGGGACTTCAGCCTCCTCTGGCTTTTGTGCACTGAGGTCAGGAGAAGAGTTGGAACTACTATCTCCTCTGGTCACACTCCCAGGTCAGGGACTGCTTTGAGACTTGGGGACCCACTGCTAGCTGCTTTGTGATGTCAGTAGGTATGGGGAGACTTTAGTTCCTCACTAAGTGCCCTCTGAGGTCAAAGTGTGTGCGGGGAGAGTCATTCCTCTACTAACTGCCCAGTGAGGTCAGGCTGTGGGTGGAGACTTGAACTCTCCACTATGTGATCTGTGAGGTTAGCCCGTGTGTGGAAAGTTCAGCAGTCCACTAAGTCAAGTTATGCGGTGTGGAGGTTCCCACCCCAAAGCCGGTAGCCGTGAAGCTGGTCCTCCTCTACATAAAAGGGCAGCATAGGTGGTGTCCCATGGTTGTGTCTCTCTTTTCCTCCACTTTCTCTTCTTTCTCCATATGTTTTCTTTCTTTTACATCTGAAATGGCCTGTGTTGGCACTAGATACCCCAGGACCAAGTTCTCTGTACAAAGGAGATTTATTTGCCCCAGAAGGACAAAGGAGTAGGAATAAGAGACAGAAGACAAGAGGACAGGGAGAAGGAAAAGGAACAAGGGAGGGATGGGAGGGCTATTGCTCGGGACAAAGGATTGCCTTTGCGTAGAGAGGAGACAAATATGGCCCTTGGGCAAATGACAGTTTATAAAGGGAAAAAGGGAAAACCCATGTTAGGATGAATTGGAAATGGTTCCAAATATACTTCAGTCATTTGTTCTACATGTCTGTGGAGTGGAGTTCTCAGGGCTAGTTTATAAAATCAAAATATCCACCTACTGAAAAGCACGGAAGATACTCTGTCCTGAATTAACAGTCACTTCAACAAAATTAGCTCCTTATGTAAAATAAGCAAGCACATCTACCACTTTAGTTGTAAATTTACCTTAATCTTACATAAGTGATAAAATTATATTTATACCAAAGAATTGTTTAAAAACAAAATTATGAACACCTGCCTGACCCTTTAGATGTCCCAAAGCCTGAATCGGGCCAGGCCTCCCTGCAGCTCTCTCTGCAACAGGCTTAAGCGACTGTGCTGTGTGACTTGAGAACTCTAAATTTATGAAAGCTGCTCTATCAAACATGCTGCGTTGAATAGATCACTTCCTGTCAGCCCTCCAAAATTTAGAAAAGTTTGATTTCTTGTTTGTTTTGGGGATTGTTCTAGAGAATTATCAGGGAGATTCCTTAGAAGACTCCTCATTGGAACTTTGATCCCTAAGCCCTAAACTCCACTCCTCTCATGGTGATTTATCAATTCTCTACTGGAGAAATAAGCCAATCCAAGACAGATTAGATTATATTAAACACAGCTCTGTGAAGAAGCTACTCTCAGGCGAGTTCACTGGCCCTGAGGACCCAGGCAGGGAAGTCCCCATTGGAGGGTGAGGTGTGGGGAAGGGGAAGAGAAAGGGAGAAAGACTGCATGCACAGAGAGAGAAGGAAACTAGAGAGCAGGAGAGAGAGGAGACAAATATGTCTGGAAGATGTAGGGAAGAGCCTTTGGGGTAAGGGCAGCCCATTCGGGTTTGCCAGGTAGAGACTGAGGGATTCTGGGAGAGTCTGTAGGCCAGGTCTGCTTTGATATGTAAAATACGCAGCTCACTCCCTTATCCTTGGGTCGGAAACCAAACTCACCTGTCTCTTTTCAGGCTTGAACCCTTACTTTAGTTTTATGCCGCACACACACTTAAATTTATTTAGATTGGTTTATGGGCAAGAGTGTTTTACCTGAATGTATGTACATGAACGTCACGAATGCTCTGTGTCCTTCCTTACTACTGATGGTTGTGAGCCACTGGGCTCTTACCTCCTGAGGAATCTCTCCAAACCCCCTTATTCTTGCTCCCTCATGTTTTAAGTGAAAGCCCATTTAAGCTGTGTCTCTCTCCAACCATTGTTCCTTCTCAAGTATATTGTATCATCTTGCCTAATCAATGTAAGAGACTTCACTCAAGGAATTGTCAGCTTCCTTTCTGGGCAGAGTGCAGCTGTCTTTCTTTCTCTTTTATTTAAATGCTATCAGTAACAGGTATTACAGGAGAAGCCCTGGGCTGCCATCACTACCTACCATGTGCAGCGCAGGAGCCAGAAGGTTAGTAAATGTTGACACCTACTGGCAAGTTTGGGGAATTACAGCCTACGTCACATTACTGGAAGCTGCTTACACCATTAATTCTTAAAGAGCTTCTTGGGTTTGGAATATTCAGTTGCTATCAGATATGAATTCCTGTCACCAGTCCACACTGTGTGTTTGGTATAATTTTACTACCTTATGATCTTGGTAGTTAAATAGTCTTGATTTTATATTCTAGAGGCAAAATCCCTAGGGATGTAGGAATAAATCTGTACCCGACACACAGCATATTATGGTATTAATCCTTTTCAAGCTATCTTCTTTTTTTAATGATTTATTAATTTTATTAATGAGTACACTGTAGCTGTCTTCAGACACAGCAGAAGAGTGTATCAGAACTCATTACAGACGGTAGTGAGCCACTATGTGGTTGCTGGGAATTGAGCTCAGGACCTCTGGAAGAGCAGTCAGAGCTCCTAACTGCTCAGCCATCTCTCCAGCCCCTCAAGCTATTTTCTTATATATGAAAACCAGAGGCAGTTGCTTTGATGAACCTAGGTAGTTAACTGCTCCAAGTCCTACTCTTAACTTTTTAAAACAGGTGTTGATTAATTCACACACACACACACACACACACACACACACACACAGACACACACTCACACAGAGACTTATTATTATTATTATTATTATTTATTATTATTATTATTATTATTATAGGGTCCTGGGGGGCTGAGGATCCGCTTTACACTGACAGTTTAATTGTATAGTGTTTACTACATGGCATTGCCCTTTCTTAAAACTCTTAGAGTACTTTGAGATGAATTAGTCCTGTGAGGATCAAACTGCAGGCTTGTTCATTAGTTGTTTTCTTTGTCTTATTTAATATAGTTGCTAGAAGGGGCTGGAAGGAATTATGGGGTTTTGCAGAAGATTCTAGCAAACCGTACTGCTTCATTTATTCTATTCCGAACAGGCTGGAAAAGTAGAGTAGAAAAAAAAAAAAGCAGTGTTTCCAAAACGCCTGCAATGCACTACAATAGCCGTGGTTAAATACCAGACAGTGGCTTCAGGTCTTTGGTTACTGCTTTCTCAATCTAGGCTCAGGATCATGGAGTCTTATCCACCCAATCATGATATGCGCCTCTGCCACAGGTCCAGAGGATATGGATTAGGCCCCAGTTGTGACATGGAGGGCATCTTCCATCACGGAGTTGAAGTAGGGTAGAGCTAAGCCAATGAATCTTATAAAAAATACCAAGTATGTTAATTCTTTAGGGTCAAAGAAAGGTATGGGAAGAAGCCTAGGGAGAGAGAAGATGCTTATTTCTGGTGAAGACCGTAGGCATCATCGGGTGAACTGTCTTTTCGTACAGAAATTTATGAATTCGAGGATGGAGATTTTGTTGCCAGTGCTCAAATGCCTATGACAATATTCCAACCATCTTGATCTGAGTTCATAACTTCAGCTATATACCTGTACATTGTTCTTGTCCAAGAAGAGTGAGAAGTTGTACTTCAGAACGTGTCAGCCTCGGGATCTGGTTCTGAATACTGAAGCAAGGGTAAGTGTGCAAAGCAACTCCTCACTCTTCTTGGACAAGAACAATGCAGTGAGTGTAGCTGAGGCTCTGAATTCAGATCAGGACAGCTGGACTATTGGCTTAGGCCCTCGAGAGCTTGCGGCAAAATCTTCATCTTCTTCAGACTCAGGCCCTCCCATCCTCATAGCTCTACTCAGTGGCAAAAGAAGGGATTGTTTCTCATGTCATAAGGCACATTATAACAACCTTGCAAATAAATAAAAATACAACACTCCAAAATTATCCAGACCCAGAGTCTGCATGACTCAATAAGCTTCTGTAGTTAGCCCAGGCATTCGGAACATGAGCTGTGGATCTTTACTTGCTTGTACACTCTCATCAATATATAAAATATGCATAAAATCTATCCAGCACTGAAAGTGTAAGAAAAAACAGAGGCAAGGATTTTTTTGAAATCACTTTCTACACTAAGATTCCTCCCTAAAATAACCTAACGAGGTGTACATCTATTAAAAAAATTGTATAAAGAAATTGGCTTATGGGACTTAGGCAAGTCCAAAGTCTACAGCAGTGTGGAGACTCAGAAGTGATAGAGACACAAGTCCTGTGGGTGTCTGCAGGAGCATCACTTCCTGCTCACAGAGACTGGCTCTTCTGTTCAGGCCTTCAGTTGAGGGAACAGCCTCACTGGGGAGAGGGATGACAATCTGCATTATGCTGTTTAAAGGATTTAAATGTTAATTTCATTCAACAAATTCATTTTGTTCATTTAAACAAAAACACCTGTCAAGTGACACAAAGAGCACTCTAATCTTTTCCCTTTGACATTGTGAAGCTTACTTTTTTTCTTTTCTCTTCTGATTTTGAGTATCACCTTACTTTTATTCTTCTCATACTTGCAGTCCTGCTTCCCATGTCCTGGTACCTCAGGCATGAAACACCAGGCCCGCCTGCTGTCATCATTTTTGCTCTATCATGTGTATTATATACTTAACATTTTCTTTGATCTATTGTTAATTACTTAAAAATATAGCTTGGTATTCAATAATAACTGAGATTACAGGTTTATTGTAATGGGTGCTATTTATTTATTCATTCATTTATTCATTTATTTATTTATTTACTTATTTAGCAAAATGCACTAGAATAACACTTAAACAGATATGCAGCACCTCTAACTGTTTTCATAACTGTTTTCCTACTCAGTTGTCTGGATAACCAGGGTGCCGACGGGTCCGGCTTGTCACCAGGGGGCGCCACTGTCTCCTTCACGGGAAGCTAGGATGGAAGTAGAGGAAGTTTTGAAGCTGCAAGCAGCACAGAGCAGAGAGCTTCCTCAGCTTTTTCCAATCAAGAGAGCCATTTCTGTCAGGAGCCAGCAGGTTTATCAGGACACTCCCCAGGAATGCAGAGGCTCCAGTGCTCACAGGCCTTCTAAGAGGGCTGACTGCTGTGGGGTGACTTAGTTCTGTCCGCGCATGTCCATTACTCTGTGCAGGACAACTGGAAAAGGCAAGGGTAGCAGCCTTGGGGCCCCCAACCCTCTGAGTAACTCGCTGTAACTGAGGGAAATAGAAAAGCCACTTCCGGGCTGAGGGGCTGCATTTCCGGAACCGTGCTTGTGTTTACCGCAGCTTTCAGCTCCAGCGGTCCTGCGCTGGTTACCAGGTACAGTGTTCTCTGGTGAAGGTCAGGAAAGCAGTACACTGAGGTCTACACAGTAAGTTCCCGGTAATTCAGAGCTACAAGGTCTCCCTGTCTCACAACCAAAACTAAAAGAAATGAAAGAGCGAACTTTGGAACCCCGAGCCCAGTAGCCTTGTTGTGTTTGGTGTGAGGTCTGACTTGGCGGGTCAAGAGTAGTGTGAAACATAAATTGGGTGTCTTAGTCAGGGTTTCTATTCCCGCATAAACATCATGACCAAGAAACAAGTTGGGGAGGAAAGGGTTTAATCTGCTTACACGTCCATACAGCTGTTCATCACCAAAGGAAGTCAGGACTGGAACTCAAGCAGATCAGGAAGCAGGAGCTTATGCAGAAGCTATGGGGGGTGTTTCTTACTGACTTGCTTCCCCTGGCTTGCTCAGCCTGCTTTCTTATAGAACCCAAAACCACAAGCGCAGGGATGGATGGCACCATCCACAAGGGGCTAGGCCCTTCCCCCTTGATCACTAATTGAGATTGAGAAAATGCCCCACAGCTGGATCTCATGGAGGCACTTCCCCAACTGAAGCTTCTTTCTCTGTGATAACTCCAGCCTCTGTCAAGTTGACACACAAAACCGGCCAGTACATTGGGTATCATAATATTGGCCAGCAGGTGTGCCTCAGTACCTCCCAAACAATCCATGCACACCTTGTCTTTCATTTTCTTATTTAATGTTTTAGTTTAAGTTGTGGGTTTTGATGTTACTTTTCAAAGAAATGCTCACCTATTAACTGATGACAATACATCAATGGACTGGATGTGAGGACTGAAGGAAGGAATATATAGACGTGCTTAAGTTAATATCTGCTACATAAGACCTCAGTGCAAGGACTTAACTGTTATTGCTATCCTTCACAGAATTAATTATCCCCGCCCCTTCCCCCTCCCCTCTCCCTGTACTTTTGGAGATACCTGATTTTCAACATTAGCATACTTCCTGTTTTTACTGGCAAAGCCTGGTTGTCTTTATTGGGGAAAGTAAGTATTCCCTGTAACTCTTACCTCACTTCAGTTGCTTAAGGGAAGACTAAGCAGGGTTGTCAGCAGGTGGCCCGGGAATACTGTTGGATGTTTGCCCTTGCTGTCTCCTAACTTATTTAATAAGTTCAATAAGCTGGTCTACATCCACCTCCTCATTTTCAGTCACATGGCTTCTCCCTTTGTCAGGAAAGCAGAGCCTCTAGTAAGCCTGTGCTGTTAATAACTTGTAAGCTTATGTTTCTTGCCATACCTCTCCCTACTGAGTGATGCCCCATGTGTCCCAGGTCTTTCTTTATTATGTAATCTGTATGTATATTTAATTTGCTAAGTAAGGGCTTTGAGTGGTGGAAATGAGGCACAAGGTAAGGCTGCTTCCTTCAAAGGACTAATTTATGCATAAACAGTTCTGTCCTTCATTTTTCTCTCTTTCATTCACCCGTTCGTTGTTCGTTTCCCCTCTAACAGGCCCACTAACAATCCTCCTCCAGTTTGCAACTAGGCAAGGCTCTAAACTTGTTTTCCATTCTTGGTTTCTGAATTTTTCTCCAAGTTCCTTCTGCTACCATTTGTTAACTGATCCTCTCAGTTTCCCAAGTTAATAGGTCTTGACTCCCTCTACCCTGTGCAGGAGCAGTCCGTCAGGCTGGGTTGATGCTTGGTTTTCCACTCCTCAATTATATGTTTCACTTGAATCCTCTTTAGCCCCATACTCCACTGTCACTGGTGCTCTTAGTTGTTGGATTCATTTTACTTGATTAGGGACGCTGTGTCCTTCTGTTTGGAACTTGTGTCTCTTGGATACTTCTTGGCCCATTTTGCTTGGTGGGGATGAGCCTGAGTCATTTCTCTGCCTCTGGCTGTGAGAACTGGAGTGCCGACTCCCTTTCTCTCCTGCCTACACATTCTGGGAGGAGAGTGTGTGGTCCCTTATGTTAAAGTCAGAGTCCCAGCTGATGGCGTGTGTAAAACACCAGAGGGATAGGGCAGTAAGTTTTAGGTAATTGTCAGAGAAGGAGTAGATGAGGAGAGAGCTTGGGAACTTAGCACAGAAGAATGAGGAAGATGGAACTTCCTGGCCTTGAAGAGTAAACAGAATTAAGAAGTGTAAGGGGAGGAACAACAGGGTGGGAAGGTGGGTATATGTGGGCCAATGAGAAGATTAACTTAAATGGAATGGAGAGGGTGTGTTTGGGAGTGGAGGTGAAAGAGGATAGACGGGCAGGTCTGAACTAGAACAGGCCCTGGGGCCCAAGGTTGAGAAGCCTGCATTGCAGAATCATGAATGTTCTTAAATTTGGAAGTTCCCGGGAATCTGAAATGAAGACATAATAACAGGTGTCATTAGGACCTGTGTATCTACCTCCCTGGCTTTGAGCACTTCAGAGTTATTATGGCTTCCCATGTCCTACATAAAAGAGATTTTGCCACAGTGTCCCATTTCTTACCCACTGTTCATTTGCTGCTCCGAGTCTCTTCTTGCTTACCTTAACGAGTATATGCTGCTCGAAGGAAACACTTGAGTTGGCTCCCCACCAAATGTCAGAATCCAGCACAGCATCCGATACATAGTCCATGTTCCAAAAATATTTGTGAGGAAATTTATTTCTCCAAACTTACTCTGTTTTTTACCTCTGAGTACTGAAATTCTGATCCTGCAGATACCACTTGTCTATTAAAGTCAGAAATGTAGGTTTCATCTTGATGAAGACATGCACACAGTACTTGGCTGTGGAGACTGTATTCCCACGGAGGCCCTGCTGTGTACTCTAGTTTGCTAAGATGACCCCATTTGCACCCTCTTGGATTTCAGATATAAAGACTGAAAACATCAACGTGAATGAACAGTGAATGTAAAGCAGCAAGAAGCCACTTCCAGCGTGCCACTTGGAAGCTGTACATGTGCATTTCTGAGTAAAAGAAATTGGTTGTTTTGTCTTTTAGGTGCCAAATCAGGTAAAGGTTAAAATAGTGACTCTGCTCCCCTGTGACTGTGTTTGTGCTTATCAAGACTGTTTCACACCCTGCCATTTAACTGCCCCCCATCTGGTTCTGTAACACATGTGTAAGAATAACACCTCAAAGAGTTAGTGTACAGGAGCTTCTTAGAGTAGAGCTACCGCATGGTGCTTTTAGCTATAAGTGCTTAATGAACCATTAAGTATTAATGTGTTTTCATCTGGGGCTGCTAATCACATAGAGAATGACATTTGCAAGGTGTGACAGTTTGTAGTGACAGGGTGTAGTTTGAAGGGCAGTTGAGGTTTGTTGAATGAGGACTGAGTTCCTGCTGGAGATGGCAGTTGCTCCAGAGGGAGACTCCAGATGCAGATGGGATTATTTTCATTGGAATGTAGACCTGAACTGACATGCTTTTCTCTGCAGGCTGCTCAGAGCCAGACAAATTATGCATGTTATTGGTCTTTTTCCATCATTCCTCTGCTCTCTTAGCTTCTCATTATTGTGTTTTTTCTTTATTGATGAAAACAAATCAGCTTTGTGTATATTATTGTTATAGAGTTGGGGAGTTTGATTTTTATCCAATTTGGCTAACTTTAAGTTAGTTAGCTACCAGTTAGCTTGAGGAATGTCACCCAGTGGTAGAGCCTATTTGGGATGTGTAAGGTATGAGGACATCTTAGCTTCTGTTCCTACCATTACAAAGGAAAAAAAAAATCCACCTTTTCTTCTTGTGCTGCTGCTTTAGTCTTGCTGCCTTATTCTTTAGCAGAACGAGATGAATTTTACTTCAAAAGTTTTTTTTTTTTGGTTTGCTAAATTTTCAGGTGCTTGGAAGTGAAATGTTTTAGAGCTGTAAAAATAGCTGTGGCCACATACATGTACTATTTTGAGGTTGTTTCCAGCCCGTTTCTCTGCTTCATGTAGTGTACTCTTAGGGTCCCCAAACAAGGGGAAAGGGGAATTTGAAGAAAAAGGAAAGGTGTAATGTGAGGGACCTACGTTCTTCACATGCTCTAGTTGAGAAGTAGTAACTGGGTACAGGGTGAACCTGCCTTGAAGTATAGGGGTTTCCGCACAGCAACGATGTATGTCGCCTCTTCGTAGGGTTACTAACATGATCTCATCCTTGTAGAGAGGTCCTTCAGGGCAATGGAATTGCAGAGAATTTGGCATACTTGGTATTAATGTTAGAGAAACAGTCCTGACGTGGGATTGAGCTGGGAAGTATCATTGAGTCGTTTTCTCTTGCATCCTGGCCTAGCTTTCCCATTCTAATGGTCTTACTCTTCCAACTCTTAAAAAGATTGAAGTTGCAGTGTATGGGTTGCCCCTTTCTCTGGGTCCATTTTGGACTTTAAAACCTTAACTCTCTTCTTCTTCTTCTTCTTCTTCTTCTTCTTCTTCTTCTTCTTCTTCTTCTTCTTCTTCTTCTTCTTCTTCTTCTTCTTCTTCTTCTTCTTCTTCTTCTTCTTCTTCTGTTTTAGATTTGGTTTTTGTTTGTTTGTTTGTTTGTTTTGTTTTGTTTTGTTTTGTTTTGAGACAGGGTTTCTCTGTGTAGCCCTGACTGTCCTGGAACTCACTCTGTAGACCAGGCTAACCTCGAACTCAGAAATCCACCTGCCTCTGCCTCCGGAGTGCTGGGATTACAGGCATGCGCCACCACCACCAGGCAACTCTCTTCTTAGGTTGGTCATTCTCTCTAGTTATTTTTTGCATCTTAGCAAGAGCTGTTTCCAAAACTAAAGCCATTTTCTGAACTGATTCATCCCTTCATGTAAAATATTTGAAACTGTATCTGCACCCTCAGGTCATTTCACTAGGTGGTAACTTTATTTTCCAAAGTTGAATATCTTATAGATTGGCCTTTAGCTTTT
Organism: Apodemus sylvaticus; assembly: GCF_947179515.1. NCBI lineage: Eukaryota > Metazoa > Chordata > Mammalia > Rodentia > Muridae > Apodemus > Apodemus sylvaticus. Next base: position 71,698,840 of record NC_067475.1, read on the forward strand.
TGTTATTTTGTTTTCTGTGATGCAACTGGTAGTTTTATTTCCAACACAATATGGACTCAAATATATATACATAACATATATACTATATATGTAAATATATAAATATATTTATATGTATTATATAAATCTGCTCTTTTATGATTGCACACATAGTTGTGGGTCAGTGAATTAGAAAATTAGAGTTTCAATGGGATTTTCTGGTACTGGAGTTACAGATGGTTTTGAGCTGCCACATGGATGCTAGGGAGTCAAACCTGGGTCCTCTGGAACAGCATCCAGTGCTCATAACTGCTGAGCCATCATACAGTTCCCACAATGGGATTTTTGATGTAACCATCTCCTCACTTTGCCTAGTATTAGATTTTTCCTGAATCAGCAGATCCAAGTACAGGTATTTCTTTCTCACCTCCATCATGTGGCGTGGATATGTTGTTGTTTTTTCTTCTCACCACTGTGCCTTCTTTCAACAACTACTCATACATTGATGCACACTCCACCCTCTTTATCCTCACTTTTCCCTTCAATTAATATCCTTATCCTATAATCATATTCGGTGATGACTTTGGCAATTGACTCTTCCCACCCTGGCTACCATCGTCATTCTGGAAAATCTTAGCAACCATGTTGGTGACACATCTGCATTATTCATTTTTTCCACTACACCAGATTCCACCTCCACTCCACAGCAGCCAGCCATTCAAATGGCTATACCCAGGGCCTTGTCATCATCTATAATTGCTCTACCTCTGAAGCTGTGAACTCTGAAATTCCACTTTTTGATCAGACAGCATAACTTCCTAACTCTCTTATTCCTGAGGTGTTTTTTTTTTTTTCTGGGTGTGTTGGAACACACTTTTAGTCTCAGCACTCTGCAGTAGTGACTGGCAGAGCTCTGTGAGTTCTAAGTCTATGTAGTCAATTTCAGGCCAGCCAGAACTGCAGAGTGAAATTCTGTTTCAGGAGATACTTTTTAGGTTTTTTTTTGAGTAATTGTATGCCAGCATTGTATGTAATTGTACATAGGCATCTTGTCATTTGTTTCAGGATATATACTAAAATGAATAAAACAGTGCAGTCGTATATAAATCCTTCATATTCTGTCCCCAAGCTCTAACATCAGAAACAATTACCATTAGGAATTTACTGAACATGCTTACATGTATATATATAATTTTTGTTAGTTTTAGGATTTATGCCATGTACTATTCATAATTGGTAATGACTTTTATTTGATGTTTGTTTCAAATTCTTACATAATCACAATATTTTCTTTAATTCACCATAGAATATTGCATATTTTATCAAATTTCAGTGTTCAAAAATACATTGTCTTCTTATATAGAATATAGTGCCATGGTTAAGGTAGGACCATACCTAGACTGTACCTAGACGGAGACAGTATATCGTCTCAGTATAAAGTATGGCTAGCCTGAATATATGTCAGACTGACCTTGAACTCAAAGTGATCTGCCTGCCCCTGCCTCAGTGCTGGGATTAAATTGCACATTATGCCCCAGATTTGTGGTGTTTATGTGAATAAAAATGACTGTTGCACTGATCTAGTAATTTTGGGCATATAACTTTGTGAATGGAAGTTACCTTTCATAAGATATAAATATAAAATAAAAATAAAAGTATAGTCAGCAGTCAGTGTGTGAGCTCCGCAATAATCCATTCAGCTCTGTGGGTTGCCCATCCACCCATCCAGCTTCAGATAAGAAAAAGTACTTGAGATACAATAATATTTATACTGAATATGTGAATCATCTTATTATTATTATTCTCCAGCAGTGGTTAATAAGTATGTATGCAGCATTTACATTATATGCAGAGCTATAAATAACCTAGAGATGATTTTCGATGTAAACAAGAGGATGCATATAGGTTATCTGCTGTGTTCCATTACTTTCTGTAAGGGACATGAACATCTGCAGACTTCAAAACCTGTGAGTCCTGGAACCAATGGGCTAAGAATACTGGAGGACAGTTATAACTGCCCACATTGGTGAGTGTAGTTTTGTATTAGGACTAGAAGGATAACTAAATGAATTGGATTTTTGTGCCAACTGGCTCCCAGTGAGACCTCTGAGCAATGGAAACCTTACATAGTTATGTGTGGTCTCTACAGTGTTTTCAGTTTGTCAGCCCTCTCCCATCTGCTTTCATGTAATAGATACTCTAGATCCTATCCTAACACTTTTGGAATTGTGGGCCCCAATCCTGTTGCATTGTGGTTGGTGTCAGCAGTAGGTAAGCCTGCCGCTGCAGAGCAAATTGTGTCACACTAGTCATTTTCGAAGGCAGGGAGGTGAAAAGAGTTTTTGATTATAGATGTAATGACAGTAACCTGTCATGAAGAGTGACTCTCTTCACCTAGACAAGTCCTGTTCAAAACCTCTTTCTGCCCACACCACCTCCTTTGAGAGATCACAGATAATGATGATAAATGGACTAAGCTCAAATTTTTCCCTGTCACTTCCTTCTCCACCCAGCTCCTCCCTCTTATTCCTGTCCATCCCCATGTTACACTCCTTCAACTAGCAATCAGATAAAATAGTCAGGGTTACTTTATAGTGTTTGCAGTATAACAACGACTTCTGCATTACCTTTCTCATCTCTTTAGTTACAGTGCCAAGAAGGTTTCTTACATGATTTTTCTTTTTTCTTTTGAATCTGTGCCGCAGGCCCTGGCTTTACTGCGGGTCTGGTTTTCCCTTATTGACTCTAGTCTCCCTTTATCTATACAGCTTTGCTCTTTGCTCTTCCTAGTGGAGTTCAGTTGTTCATGATGCCAGTGTGGGCTAGTGAATGTGACTGAGAATGAGTTTTTAAGGTGATGCATGTCCTTGGCTCTGAAGGTTAAGGAATTTTGTGAAGGCAAAAAAAAAAAAAAAAAAAAAAAAAAAAAAAAAGGAAAAGATAAAAAAATAAGTATCTGGATATTGATCTGTAGCTCCTAGTGTGCCCCATAGTTTCCTTTAATCTTGCACATAGCAAGGCATCCCTTTTCTGTGGTAGTTGAATACATGAAGTTTGGGCCTTGTCTAAGGAGAATGACTCTGAAGTTATCCTTCTCTTCACAGCAGCAGTGTGGGCTTGAGGGTAGCTTCTCTCTTCTGAAACTCTCAGTAGAAACCATTGAGCGGCCTTGCCCCTTCCCTGACAACCTTAAATCTGGGATTAATTTAGATTTATTTATTTCTTTTGCCAGGCTTTTGGGTGCTGCTTAAGTTATCTGATGGTGCCTTAACTTGTCTACAGGCTTCAGACATACTACATTTCTCAAACCTCCTTCAACCTTCCTGAAACCACCACTGTAGGGTTTTCAGAGAGTTCTCATTCTTTTCAAGCTTCCTTTCTTCCCTTCCCCAACCCTCTCTCCTTACCTTGTTTTTGGGGGATGACTTTACTACCTTGCTAAAAAGGGAGATTGTTTAAAAAGCACTACGAGCCCTGTCTTGAGAGGAGTGCTTATGTGGATAAATGACATGGCATTCAAAGAAAAAAGACACTCACACACACACAGACACACACACACACACACACACAGACACACACACACACACACACACACACAGAGAGAGAGAGAGAGAGAGAGAGAGACAGACATAGAGACAGAGAAGAGAGAGAGAGACAGACAGACATGCACTCACAGAGACATGCATGTACACTAATCCCAGTAGGTTTTACTGAGGTTGTGATTAGTTTTTCTTAGAAAAGTCAAATAGCAAGTTTTCCACATGATTCTCAGAGTTGCATTACAAAAACCAGAGATAAAGTCCCTTATATTAGCAGGTTATAGGAAAGGCCTCAAAGCTTTACTGTTTTTTGGAAGATTACTGTTAAGTAGAATCTTTCTCCCATTTTTAACTTATCTCAGAATATAAAGAGATTGTTCCCTCTTTACCTCTCCCAAACCTTGTGAGCTGCCCTTTATACTGACTTCTGTAAAAAATAAAATTTGACAGCTTGATTAGAAAAAAAAAAGATTTCTGTCTCTCTAGTGGTGATGGGATTTGGTGTGCAGAGTCATAGCAGTGTCCAGGCAGGGGGGGCAGTTTTGTTTTCTCACTAGGGATAAATGGGTAGGAAAATCCTTTATTTTTCTTCTTCCTGAAGAGATTGAAGGGGATATAAACTACTGAAATTCAGATTCCTGGGTCCATCACTAGATACAGACTAGATACATCTGGGATGGTGTCCAAGCATTTTCCTTTTAAAGTAATTATCTTGTGCAAAACTGTTGAAGCTCATCCCAGGGAAGACTTGCCTTTAGAAAAAACTATCAAACAAACTGATAACTAATCTGTCTGTCTGTCTGTCTGTGTTGTGTTTGTTTAATAGGGCAGGGTCTCACTTCTATGAAACCTGTTGGGAACTCCATTTGTAGCTTACATCAGCCTGGGACTCATGCTCCTGCCTCAGCCTCCTATGCTGCAAGTGTTTTTCACTGGTACCCCCTTTTGTCTCAGCAAGTGTGGGACCATTTTCTTTTTCCAAAGCTGATTTTTCTATGGATGAACTTAATTTCAGTTTTTAAAACAATAGTGCCTCACTGTGTATCCCTGCTGTTCTCAAGCCCAGGGTTCTCAAGCCTGCCTTAGCTTTCTTAATGCTCGAACTACAGGAGTGCACCACTATGCCTGCCTTTGATTTCATTACTGTAATTTTTTTTCTAGTTCCTTGAGTTGGCAAACTTTCCTCCCTGGTATTGACAACCCCCTTAATTCTATAATCTGTTTCCCTTAGGTTTATAAGCATTACTTATTCACTAATTCTTCACCCAGTATCCTCTGTGTTTTGGTCACATTATTTTTTATACATTTTCCTTCTTCCTTGCCTATAGTCATGCTTCTTGACCACTAAATTTTCCAAATAATATTTTCTTTCCATACTAATTTGTAATGATTATAAGCAGTGGTAAAGATAGTCATTAATACCTACGACATGAGAATACTTTTTAAAAATATCGAGCATGTATTGTGTGTTTAGCATCCATATATGCATGAGGATACAGACATGGCAGCTGGCTAGAAGGAGCCAGGAGTCCTAGCCACCATTCTTTACATTTTTCTCCTGACAATGGGGCTTTCACTGAACTGGAGCTGTGCTAGCTAGCTCCCCAGCTATCCTCTTGTCTCTGCTTCCTATGATGCTGAGGATGCCCAACGTTTTATATGTGTGCTAAGGATTAGAACTTAGGTCCTCGTGTTTGTGCCTCAAGGACTCTAATCTGCTGAACCATCTCCTGACCTCTGATTATGTATTTCCAGGTGCTTTACATAGCAGCTTTGTATCAGATAGACTACAAATCTATAAAATCTGTGTGTGCATATATGTATCTGTTTATGAGCTACTTATTCAGTTATCTACCTACTATTTACCATTATGTTATGGTGTTATTGTTACTTTATAAAATGTTTTATTTTATCTTGACAATTTCTTAGCATAATTCTCTCTGAAATACTCGCTTTTCATTCTTCTGTGATTCATCTTTTCAGTGCTTTTTAATGAACTTTTCTTCTTTGTCTATCTAAACTGAATCTATTTAAAATCCTCTAAAGCATTCTAAAGCGTGCTTTTCCAGTCACACTTTTGGATATTTTCCCCCTATATGCTTCATCCTCAAAGAAAACATTCTTTGATTCCTGAGCTCACTTTCTCCTAATGTTTTGAGTGTGGGGTTTCTTTCTTTGGCTGTGAATTAAAAGAAATGTGGTATAATTGATCCGTTGGTATCTGTGAGCACCTTGTGATTTAAAATAGTCAATATCTGGGATGTTCTTGTTTTGACTTGTAAAAAACGACCAGCTAGGGATGGGATTGCTGCTCAGAGATCCTCCTGGGTGGAATTCAGTTCTCAGAGTAGGGGAGTCTGGGAGTTCAGGAGTAGATAGGAAAGTGAGGCACAGATCTTGGCTACTAGGACAGTTGGATATAGGATCTTTCAAAAAAAAAAAGAATACAAAGCTCTGTATTATTACAGAGCTTTATTAATGTACTCTCATAGCAACCCAACATAATGTAGTAAATGTTGAGCTTCAAATAGAGCATGCACTGAGGACCAGGTCACAAAATGTCACCTGAAATTAATGTTAATGAGTACAATTAATGTGCTAAGTTAAATAAAATGTGAGATGAGTTATCTCCAACTCGGTTCCACCCTTGGAAATTATTAAATGAACTGTCATTGAGTAAAGTTGTTTCTCAATGTTCCCTCAAGGACATTAAGTATATGAAGGTAGGAAGAGGATGGATACTAATTAGTGTTGCCAGAAAGAGGAGGCTGCTCTGGCCTTAGATGTTTCTACTTTAAGTACTGGAATGAAGACAGTGTAATGGAAGCAGACCTGTGTAGGTAGCAGACAGGTTTAAATGTAAAATTGTTGTTAATAAAAGCAAGTCACTTAACTTTTCGGAGTCTGTTTTCCCTTTAATAAAATGATTATAATACCATGAAGCGTTGGGTGGCTATGAGACTAAAATTAAGTGATAAGTCGTAAACCAAGCATAGGGCACAAAATAATCCTCCGAGCTTATAAGCATTACTTATTAAACAATAAAATTACTTTTGTGTTATTTCTTCTCTTTATGAAAAATCGTTGTCAGGCTACCATAATGTGGTAATGAAACATTAGTACTGAAATACCTTTGCTCATCTAATAACCATTGATTTTTTTAAACTAATTGATCAAAGGGGAGACAATATCCTATGATAACGGTTTTCAGTTTCTGGTTTATAGTTAGCAGAGTGGACAAATTAAGTTTTTCCTTAGTACGAATCTGCCTTTCAGATTGCATCTGGGTATGTCAGGGCAATAAGCCTGAAGGATAGTACCTCTTCCCTTACCTTCAGAGGTGAGATCCAGACCCTGGTTAAAGTTTCATATGCTGCCCAAGTTACTTAGCCTTTTCTTGTTTTAGCCATTGGTTCTGAGATTCTGAGATTATGGAATCATAACAAGAAAAGAGAAATATTGTGACAAACTTGACTTAATTATACAGTTAAATATTTACTTGAAATTCTTTGCTTTATTTTTTTTATTTTTTATTTTTTATTTTTTTTTTTGCTAGAAAGATTTTCTCGATACCTACCTTTTAAAATTTTAAGGGCAAAAAATAAGGTTGGAATGTTGTGTAGAAAATGCCTGGGTTTGGGCGTGCTTTCCTTGTAGACCCAGAAACACACTAATATTAGTATCCTGGACTTGGTGAGATTCAGAAAATCTCTTTCACTGTAACTTACTGCTCATGTAAGTGGAAGTATGAAAACAATCAGAAGTGAGTACTTTTTTTTTTCCCTTTGGGAAAATGATGGGCAGATGGCCCAGGTAAGTTGCAGGACAGCCAGAATGTTTGTTGTGTGACTCAGCTGATGACTATCGTCATGAATTGATGTGGCTAAAAATTTATGTAAAAATTACAAGTCTTGTAATTGCTTTTGGCCTTTACAATGTAAGCTAACAGAATACACAGTATGTGTGATACACACAGTGGTAACCACTTTATGTACTGCAAATCACAGTTTTCATCAGCATCTTCTATCTGTTTATCTTTGTCAGCCATTTGTCTTGGTGCAAAAATTTCTCCTGATGTTTCAACATCTGATGCAGATTTGCCAAAATTCAATGTCCTAATTTCCCAGGAGCCAGAGCTGTGATGTAATGAGGATGTTCTGCTAGAGCTGAAGTTAGCCATGGGGTGAGCTATTGGGTTCTTCCATTGGCCCTTTATGGTCAGTGGAGACTCAAGGGCATAAATGGGTTTTACCATTTTCCCTAGAAGAACCTTCATAAGATGCTTTGAAACAACCATATTTAGCTATAACATTTACTAACAAAGATGTATAACTGCTATGCAGATGCCCTTGCAGAAGGATTGTTGGGTAAGGTTAAGGTGTATAGGTTGTAGTTCTGGCAGAGTCTTTTATGGTAATTATTATTAAGTTACCACATGTGAGACTCTTCCCTTATAATCTTCTGGCTTAAAAAAAAGTATCTGCTTATGGAGAGAATGGTTAAATATTTTTCCCAAAAAAGGCTACATTTACTTGAGTAAGATGGAATCTCAAATTAGCTTTGATTTGCATTTCCCCTAAGGCCAAAGATGTTGGACACTTAAAAAAAATGTTTATTAGCCATTGTTATTTCTTTGTTTGAGCATTTTCAGTTAATTCCATAACTAATTTTTAAAAAAACTAATTTTTAAAATATAGTTTAAAATTCCAAAACTAAATTTTAAAATAATTTCTTGCGATTTTAAATGTTAAATTCCTTGTATTGTTTAGGTACGAATCCTCTGTTAGATCTATAGAGATAGCAAAGATCTATGGCACCTACTCTGAGGCCCAGGGAACATTGCTGAAGAGGGGGTAGAAGAACAGTGTGAGCAAAGGGTGGTGAGGGCATACCTTACCAGGCCAGTCTTCAGGGTTCACACCTGTGTAAGACTGATGCTTTTCTCCCCCTCTGGAAAAATGATTTGTTTCTAGTTCATCTAGTTCATTGTTATATATATTTTTAAAGACTTTTTTATTTATTTTACACTTATGAGTAAACTGTAGCTGTCTTCAGACACAACAGAAAAGGGTATTGGATCCCATTACAGATGGTTGTAAGTCACCATGTGATTGCTGGGAATTGAACTCAGGACCTCTGGAAGAGTTTGAAACAGCGGAGCCATCTCTCCAGCCCCCAGATTTCATTTTTTAATGGGTAAATTCATTGCTTTTTCTTCAGTTAATAGACATTTAGACTCTTTCTATTTACTGGGTATTATGAATAAAGAAGCAATGACCATGGATGAACTAGCATATTTGTAGTAGGATAGAGAGTCCTTTGGGACGTGCACAATGGTAGTTTAGCTAGATCATGTGGTAGATATATTTCTAGCTTCCTGATGGGCTTTCACACTGATTTCTGTAGTGGCTATGTCAGTTTGCAATCTAGCCAACAATGAATAAATGTTCTGCTTTTCCATATCCATGCCATAATTTGTTTATCATTTGTTTTTATCAATCTTAGACATTCTGACTGGTGTAAAGTGAAATCTCAAATTAGTATAAATTTGTAGAGTTCTCTGATGGATAAGGACATTGGACATTGATTTTTTTCTCACTCATTTGAAAATTCTTTTTTGAGAATTCACTATTAGTTCCATGTCCTGATTTTTAATTGATTTATTTGTTTTCTTGATTTTAGTTTCCTGAGTTTTTTGTGTAGTTTATACATGAATCCTTTGTGAGATGTATAGTTGTTGAAGATTTTTACCTTTTCTGTAGGCTCCTTTTCATTCAGATGACAGTATTCTTTGGTGTATAGAAGCTTTATAGTTTATGAGGTTCCACTTCATTGTTGGTCTTAATCCCTGGCTAGTGGAGTCCTAGTCATAAATTCCTTTTTTATGTTTGTGGTTGGCACACTTCATTGCTTTCTCCTCTCTCTCCTTACAGATTCAGTGTGGGATCTTAATTTGATGTCATTTATCTACTTGGAATTGAGTTTTATACAGGGTAAGAGATGATCTAGTTTCATAATTTTAAAGGTTTTTTTCATGTTTAATTATGTGCATGTGTGTGTGCTTGTGTATGTGTGTGTGTATGTGCGTCTGTGTGCATGTGGTTATGTGCATGTGAGTACCAATCCTGGAGGAGCCCAGGAATTCCTCTGCACTGTCTCTGACCTGCCAGCACCCAAAGTAATGATACAGAGACTTATTTATTTAGCTCAGGCCTTAGCTTAGGCTATTTCATGACCAGCTCGTATAACATAATTAATCCATTTATTCTAATCTAAGATCTGCCATATGGTTCATTACCTCTACTTTAGTCCTGACACCTCTTCCCTCTTCCTTTTCTTGCTGGTGAATTCCCACACCTGATTTTTTTCCCAGAGTTCCTATCTCTGCCAGGAGTTCACCTATTCTCTCCTGTTTCATCTCTTCATAAAACCAACTAGAAGGTGATGGAGAAAGATGTTTATAAAACACTGAAACAGATGATGGTTCATACAAAAAACAAAACCAATGTCCAGCCTGTACTCGAATCTCTGCCAGTACAGAAAACAGCATTTGAATAATACAAAGACAATCTTTACACAGTGTATAAGAGATTATCCTAACATCTCTCTTCTTTAGTCCAATAGAAGGGTCTTTCTCTAGTATTAATAAACTATATGCCATAAGAACAATTATGAGACCTATCAGATAAAAATTACATTCACTATGTATAGTCCATTCGTATTTGGCAAGCATGGAGAAAGTACTCTACTATGCATCCTATTTTGGTGAGGCCTAAGTTCTGTACCTAAATCACTTTGTATCATATTTATCAACCTAAAAACTAATCTTTTTAGAGCTATAAACAATTTCTTAAATCTTAAACAAGTTAAGTATATATGTGAGACTATTATTAGTCTTCAACCCCATCAGACATCTGAGAAGGATAAATATTATCTGAGTAAACTGGAAGTGCAAGGCAGGTAGCTTCCAAAACTACAGAAATGATAAAGAGTGTTGATTGCTTGGTCAGTTACCCTAGATTCCTCTGCAACATTGAACATCCAGCTTTGGCCTCCTGGCCCAGAATATCTGACAGACTTATCTGGTAAGCAGGATGAAGGGCTGGCTTACCTTGTCTTGGCACAGTTTGACAGTTGACTTCCTCGGTTTTCAGCTTGTCCACAGTTTGGACAGCATGCTGTCAACAGTTGAGATAAGGGTATTTTTGCCCAGTGTCCAGCTTTGCCACAGAGGTTCTTTGGTGCCTATCATCTTCTTTGAAGTAGTATGGGCTGCTGCCAGAAGCTGAATATCTCACTGTCATGAAAAACCCTATGTTATTAAAACATCCTAAATGCCATATTCTGCAGATCCCTGAAGTGTTTAGAGATTATCAGTCTAGATCGGAATAGGCAAACATTGCTTGTTTCTAGTTATTTACTATCTGCTTAACTTTGAAAACATATACAGGAGATTAAATAAAGCTTATTTTACTAATTAATTAAACTAATATCTATCATGACCACAAGTTTGATTGACTACTAACTTGCATTGCTTTTTTTTAAAGATTTATTTATTTATATATATGAGTGTTTTATTTGCATGTGTGCCTGCATGACAGAAGATGACCTCAGGTCCCATTACATATAATTGTGAGCCACCATGTGGGTGCTGGGAGTTGAACTCAAGAACTCTGGAAGAACAGTCAGTGCTCTTAACCTCTGAGCCATTCCTCAAGCCCTAACTTGCATTTCTTAATTATCCTAAACAGTTTGTAATAGTAGCTTTCAAGGACTAGAAGTTTACATTACATTTTTAAATGAGTTACATATGTACAATACTTTAAATAAGAGTTGAAACTTATAAACAGCATGTTGTAACAAAAATAATCTTCATTTTTTATCAATATACAAAAATCCAAAATATTTTTCATTGGTTTACATTGGCTTGTTGTTGCTTTCTAGTCTAAAAGTGGGTTCAGTGATCTATCCCTTCATTCTGTCTCTCCTATTTCCCCCTTTTTCTTCTCATCTTCTCTCCTCACCCTTCCCCTGTCACTAAATAGGAGAAAAAGGATAGAGAAGAGAAAGAGATCCTCAAATCTAAGCTCCTTTACTTTGTTTACTCCCTGACCAAGATCAATAACAACTTGTGACCAACTCCACTTAAGCAACTACAAATATCCATCACCCATTGAATGACCAACCTTCCCCCCTAAAGTCCCCTCCCCAAATGAGGTGTCATTCTCTTAAAATGCTTCCTGCTATCTGGGGCTGACAACATGTTTTGCAGACCCTCAGAAAACTGGGATATTTGTAGGCTTAGAGTTTTCAAAACCTTCTTTAATCATGGTTCTTTAGTGCCTCAATCTCCCTCCCAGCCCACCTACCAGATTAGGGGAAAAGAAAGGTTAATAGGAAATGGAGACTGTGCACCTATTTAGAAGTAGTTCTTTGGGGGTGATTCTAATCTTTGTTGTCAGCATAACAGCAGTCCAGGTCAAATATTCAAACATGAATCAGTAGCAGCAGTCCAGTGCAATGGGTAAACACCAAATACGAATCTGTCTTATTGGCTCAACCCAGAAGAAAAGGAACCATAAGGCTCTGCTTCTCAGCACGAGTCAGCAGAAGTGGCAAGAAGCAACCTGAATACTGTGAGAAGTTCCTTGGCACACTTCTCTCTATGAAGTTAGGACAAGTAAATATCAGCAAAGACTAGTAAAGAGTTGTATGGCATACCAATGCAAGAGTGTTGTCTGTGAAGACCAGTGAAGCATTGTAAGGAGAACTAATGACAGAGCATCATCCACTATCTGTTGGGTTATACTTACAGTCTTCCATCCAAACATCATGCATTCTCTTAAGTTGTTGGAGACATCCCACATTAAGCTCGAGATGCCTGGGACCCCTGATGACAAGGAAGAAAAACCTGGCGGGTACCATGTCTCAAAGTGCGAGGCTATGGCCTCTTGTGGGCACCAGTATGAGTACCAAGAGGCCCCAAGGCCTGCTTCTTTGGCACAAGCACCTCATGATGTCATTTCTGCAGCTATTCTTAATATTTACCATTCTCCTTATCTATTTACTGTGCCTTCTCTTTCCTCCTTCCTTGAGTAAACTCGTACTTGGTGACCTGGAAAGACCTAGTAGGAGCCTGCTTGATATCCAGGAACTAGATGTTCCGACAATTTTAAAGTGAAAGCTGTTCATAAATTCAAGAGAAATGTTAACTGTAAAAGAAGCTCTACAAATTCGGGAAAATTGCACCCAATGTAAAATTGGATATGGTGATAGTTACAACATCTTGAGAAAGTTTGATATGTTACAGTCACTCACTAGAGGTGGAAATGAAGATAACCTAGAGCCACAGGCAGAGATGAGTAAATCTACAGCTGTTCCCTAGTCTTAGTCTCAGTTCGTTCTAGTTGGTTTACAAAGAGTTAATGAGCTCCAAGCAGCTCACAGGCTAAGAGCTTCTCACTTTCTAATCCCCTGCTGCAACCAGCAGGAGTCAATTGGCAGAAGTTTTCAGTTCTGGCCCCCAAAGAGTAAAAGACCACCAAATTGTCAGGAACTATCACTTTTGGCCCCCACCTTTACTCTTGGTGTCAAAATGGTCTTTGACAGTTTTCTGACTTATAACCTACTGTTCCTGATTTAATGGCATCTATATAAAATGTAGGAGCTTTAGAAATTGGTGTTCTTCTTACTATACAAGGAAGAATTCAATTAGTTCATTTGATAAACTGAAGTTGTTTGTTTGCTTTGGGTTTTTGTTGTTAATTCCTCCCCCTGAAAGCTTTTTTGCCAATATCTGTTTTCTGCCCACAGTGAGGCAATTTCACCATTAGTAAAAGGTACCATAATTTCTTCTGGGTCTCTTCCTGTTAATTGGCAAAATCTCATTTTTCCTTTCAAAATTAATTTAGGAACAAGTCTACATAGGTCTTTAATTTTTCACTCTGTTTATGTGCTGAAATATCCATTCTAAGATATTATCTTCTCTCTGTATCAGAATCCCTGTGGGAGAATGAGCAGATGGCAAAATAACTAAAATATAATCCATCTTTGTATCCAATTTCTCTCAGCAGCTGTTGTTTTGATCATAAGCATTTAAAAAATTTATAGCTGACAAAGTACTATTTAATCTATCTCTTGGGGGTATTGGCTACCCCTTTCTGAATTAACTACTCAAGAGCTAAGTAATTTATTTCAAGCATTACAAGGTGGTTTATACTTAAGAAGTCGAAGAAAATTATCAGCTGAAGCTGAAAAAGAATTAGTTCTGTTAGAACTGCCCAGATATCCTATTTTTCCTCTCTTTTCCTGCTAAAGGCCATTTGGCTCTTTATTAAACCAGTAAGAAGGTGGATGATGGAAAAGATGTTTATAAAACATTGAAACAGGTGATGCTTCATAAAAATAAATATGGCAAAGTCTGGCCTGTGTTCAGTTCTCTGCAGGTTCAGAAATCTAAGTTTTATTCTTCTAAATATAGCTATCCAGATTTTTGAATACCACTTAGTGAAGATGCTATTTTTCTTCAGTGTATATTTTTTGCTTCTTTGCTTAAAAAAAATCTGTTGACTGAAGGAATGTTTGCTTATATGTGGGTCCTCAATTCTATTCCATTTTATCCCCAAAACCATGCTGTTTTCATTACAGTACTCTGTATTGTGACTTGAAATTAGGGATGATGATACCCCTAGCAATGTTTTTATTGTTTTGCTTGTCCTAGGCCTTTTGTGTTTCCATATGAATGTTAAGATTGTTTTTTTTTTTTTTTAGTTCTTTGAAGAATTGTTTTAGATTTGATATTGATTATGTTGAATCTGAGATTACTTTTGGTAGGATGGCTCCTTTCATAATATTGATCCTACCAATCCATGAGTATGGGAGGTCTTTCCATTGTCTGTTGTCTTCTCAAATTTCTTTCTTCAGTGTCTTAGAGTTTTTATTGAATTAATATTTCATTTACTTGGTTAGGTTTATTTCAAGAGTTTTGTTTTTGGAATTATTGTGAATGGGATAGTTTCCCTGATTTCTTTATCATTCTGTCTGCCATTTATATATAAGAAAACAACTGATATTTTTGTTAATTTTATATCCTGCTACTTTCCTGTGGACGTTTTCTGGTAGAGTCCCTAGAGTCTTATATGTGTAGAATAAGGCCATCTGGAAAGAAGGATAATTTCTTCCTTTCCAATTTGTATCTCTTTTATCTCCTTCACCTGTCTTTTTGCTCTAGCTAAGACTTCAAGCACTGTATTGAATAGGACAGGACTAGAGAAAGTAGACATCTTTGTTTTGTTCCTAAGTTTAGTGGAAATTTAGCATGATGCTGTCAGCGAGCTTGTTGTATCTTGCCTTAATTATGCTGTGTTATATCCCCAGTATCACTATATTCACTAGAATTTTTAACCTTATAAAGGGACCTTGAATTTTATCAAAGTAAATTTTTGCATCTGAGGGTATGCTCATGTGGTTTCTGTCCTTGTGTCTATTTGTGTAGTGGATTACATTTACTGATTTATATGTTGAAAGAACACTGCTTTCCTGGGACAAACTCAACTTGATTGTGGTAGGTGGTCTTTTAAATGTTCTCTTGATTTTGGTTAGCAAGTATTTTTTTGTTTTTATTTTTATTCAATATATTTTTTATTTACATTTCAAATGATTTCCCCTTTCCTGACTCCCTACTCCCTGAAAGTCCCATAAGCCCTCTTCCCTCCCACTGTTCCCCCATCTACCCCTTCCCACTTCCCTGTTCTGGTATTGCCCTATACTGCTGCATTGAGCCTTTCCAGAACCAGGAGCCACTCCTCCATTCTTTTTGGACATCATTTGATATGTGTATTATGACTTGAGTAATCCAAGTTTCTAGGCTAATATCCGCTTATCAGTGAGTGCATACCATGATTGATCTTGTGAGACTGGGTTACTTCGCTTAGTATGATGTTCTCCAGCTCCATCCATTTGTCTAAGAATTTCATGAATTCATTGTTTCTAATGGCTGAATAGTACTCCGTTGTGTATATATACCACATTTTTTGTATCCATTCCTCCGTTGAGGGACACCTGGGTTCTTTCCAGCTTCTGGCTGCTACAAATAGGGCTACTATGAACATAGTGGAGCATGTATCCTTATTACATTGCTGGAGAATACTCTGGGTATATGCTCAGGTGTGGTATAGCAAGGTCCTCTGGAAGTGACAAGCCCAGTTTTCTGAGGAACCGCCAGACTGATTTCCAGAGTGGTTGTACCAATTTGCAACCCCACCAGCAGTGGAGGAGTGTTCCTCTTTCTCCACATCCTCGCCAGCACCTGTTTTCTCCTGAGTTTTTGATCTTGGCCATTCTGACTAGTGTGAGGTAAAATCTCAGGGTTGTTTTGATTTGCATTTCCCTAATGATTAATGATGTTGAACATTTCTTAATATGTTTCTCAGCTCTTCGAAGTTCTTCATGTGAAAATTCTTTGTTTAGCTCCGTACCCCACTTTTTAATGGGGTTATTTGGATCTCTGGGTTCTACTTTCTTGAGTTCTTTGTATATTTTAGATATTAGCCCTCTCTCAGATTTACGGTTGGTGAAGATTCTTTCCCAGTCTGTTGGTTGACGTCCTTTTGACGGTGTCCTTTGCCTTACAGAAACTTTGTAGTTTTATGAGGTCCCATTTGTCAATTCTTGATCTTAGAGCATAAGCTATTGGTGTTCTATTCAGGAACTTTTCCCCTGTGCCTATGTCCTCCAGGGTCTTCCCCAGTATTTTTTTCAATTAGTTTCAGTGTGTCAGGTTTTATGTGGAGGTCCTTGATCCATTTGGAGTTGAGCTTGGTACAAGGAGATAAGAATGGATCGATGCGCATTCTCTGCATGCTGACCTCCAATTGAACCAGCACCATTTGTTGAAAAGACTATCTTTTTTCCACTGGATGTTTTCAGCCCCTTTGTCAAAGACCAAGTGACCATAGGTGTGTTGGTTCATTTCTGGGTCTTCAATCCTATTCCATTGATCCGCTTGCCTGATATTGTACCAATACCACACAGTTTTTTATCACTATTGCTCTGTAGTAGAGTTTAAAGTCTGGGATATTGAATCCCCCTGAAGTTCTTTTACTGTTGAGAATAGTTTTAGCTATCCCAGGTTTTTTGTTATTCCAGATGAATTTGAGAATTGCTCTTTCTAGCTCTATGAAGAACTGGGTTGGGATTTTTATGGGAATAGCATTGAATCTGTAGATTGCCTTTGGCAAGGTGGCCATTTTAACTATATTAATCCTGCCAATCCATGAGCATGGAAGGTTTTTCCATTTTCTGAGATCTTCTTCCATTTCCTTCTTCAGAGATCTGAAGTTCGTGTCATATAGGTCTTTCACTTGTTTGGTTAGAGTCACCCCAAGATACTTTATGTTGTTTGTAGCTATTGTGAAGGGGGTCATTTCCCTAATTTCTTTCTCAGTCTGCTTATCCTTTGAATATATAAAGGCTACTGATTTGCTTGCATTGATTTTGTAGCCAGCCACTTTGCTGAAGTTGTTTATCAGCTGTAGGAGTTCTCTAGTAGAGTTTTTAGGGTCACTTAAGTATATGATCATATCATCTGCAAATAGTGATAATTTGACTTCTTCCTTTCCAATTTGTATCCCTTTGACTTCCTTCTGTTGTCTAATTGCTCTAGCTAGGACTTCAAGAACTATATTGAAAAGATATGGAGAAAGGGGGCAGCCTTGTCTAGTCCCTGATTTTAGTGGGATTGCTTTAAGTTTCTCTCCATTTAGTTTGATGTTGGCTACTGGTTTGCTGTATATTGCTTTTACTATGTTTAGATATGGGCCTTGAATTCCTGTCCTTTCCAAGACTTTTAGCATGAAAGGATGCTGAATTTTGTCAAATGCTTTTTCAGCATCTAATGAAATGATCATGTGGTTTTTGTCTTTGAGTTTGTTTATGTAGTGGATAGCATTTATGGATTTCCATATATTGAACCATCCCTGCGTCCCTGGGATGAAGCCTACTTGATCATGGTGGATGATCGTTTTGATGTGTTCTTGGATTCAGTGGGCAAGAATTTTATTTAGTATTTTTGCATCGATATTCATAAGGGAAATTGGCCTGAAATTCTCTTTCTTAGTTGGGTCTTTGTGTGGTTTTGGTATCAGCGTAATAGTGGCTTCGAAGAAGGAGTTGGGTAGTGTTCCTTCTGTTTCTATTTGGTGGAAGAGTTTGAAGAGTATTGGTGTTAAGTCTTCTTTGAAGGTCTGATAGAATTCTGCACTGAAACCATCTGGTCCTGTGCTTTTTTTGGTTGGAAGCCTATCTATGACCCCTTCTATTTCTTTAGGGGTTATGGGTCTGTTTAGATGGTCTATTTGATCCTGGTTTAATTTTGGTAATTGGAATCTGTCTAAGAAAATGTCCATTTCCTCCAGATTCTCCAGTTGTGTTGAGTACAGGTTTTTGTAGTAGGATCTGATGATTTTTTGAATTTCCTCGGTTTCTGGTGTGATATCTCCGTTTTCATTCCTAATTTTGTTAATTTGGATACTTTCTCTGTGCCCTTTGGTTAGTCTGGCTAAGGGTTTATCTATCTTGTTGATTTTTTCAAAGAACCAGCTTTTGGTCTTGTTGATTCTTTGTATGGTTCTCTTGGTTTCTACTTGATTGATTTCAGCCCTGAGTTTGATGACTTCCTGTCTTCTCCTCCTCCTGGGTGAATTAGCTTCTTCTTGTTCCAGGGTTTTCAGTTGTTCCTTTAATCTTCTAGTGTAAGCTCTCTCGAATTTCTTTTTGAAGGCACTCAAAGCTATGAGTTTTCCTCTTAGCACTGCTTTCAATGTGTCCCATAGATTTGTGTATGTTGTGCCTTCATTTTCATTAAATTCTAAGAAATCTTTGATTTCTTTCTTTATTTCTTCCTTGACCAAGGTATCATTGAGTAGAGTATTATTCCGTTTCCATGTGTATGTGGGCTTTCTGTTGTTTTTACTGTTACTAAAGACCACTTTTACTCCATAGTGATCTGATAGGAGGCATGGGATTATTTCAATCTTCTTATATTTGTTGAGGTCTGTCTTGTGACCAACTATATGATCCATTTTGGAGAAGGTACCATGAGGTGCTGAGAAAAAGGTATATTTTTTTTGCTTTGGGATGAAAAGTTCTATATATATCTGTTAAATCCAATTGGTCCAAAGCTTCAATTAGTTTCACTGTCTCTCTGTTTAGTTTCTGTTTTCCTGATCGGTCCATTGGTGAAAGTGGAGTGTTGACGTCACCCACAATTATTGTGTTAGGTGCAATGTGTACTTTGAGCTTTAGTAAAGTTTCTTTTATGAATGAGGGCGCCCTTGTATTTGGGGCATAGATGTTCAGGATTGAGAGTTCTTCTTGTTGGATTTTTCCTTTGACCAGCAAGTAGTTACCTTCCATGTCTCTTTTGATGACTTTAGATTGAAAGTCAATTTTATCTGAAATTAGAATGGCAACTCCGGCTTGTTTCCTGGGACCATTTGCTTGTAGAATTGTCTTTCAGCCTTTTACTCTAAGGTAGTTTTTGTCTTTGACATTGAGGTTTGTTTCCTGTAAGCAGCAAAATGTAGGGTCCTGTTTATGTAACCAGTCTGTTAGTTTATGTCTTTTTATTGGGGAATTGAGTCCATTGATGTTAAGAGATATCAATGAGTAGTGGTTATTGCTTCCTAACATTTTTGATTTTAATTTTATATGTGTGTGGTTATCCTCTTTGGGTTTGATGAAAGAAGCTTAATATCCTGCTCTTGCCAGGGTATAGTTTCCCTCATTGTACTGGTGCTTTCCCCCTATTAACCTTTGTAGGGCTGGGTTTGTAGAAAGATATTGTGTAAATTTGGTTTTGTCGTGGAATATCTTGGTTTCTCCATCTATAGTAATTGAGAGTTTCGCTGGGTATAGTAGTCTCAGCTGGCATTTGTGTTCTCTTAGAGTCTGCCTGAGCTCTGCCCAGGATCTTCTAGCTTTCATGGTCTCTGGTGAGAAATTTGGTGTAATTCTGATAGGTCTTCCTTTATATGTTACTTGGCCTTTTTCACTTACTGCCCTAAGTATTCTTTCTTTGCTTAGTACATTTGGGGTTTTGATTATTATGTGACGGGAGGTATTTCTGTTCTGGTCCAGTCTGTTTGGAGTTCTGTAGGCTTCTTGTATATTCATGGGCATCTCTCTCTTTAGGTTAGGGAAGTTTTCTTCCATAATTTTGTTGAAGATATTTGCTGGCCCTTTAAGTTGTAAATCTTCACTCTCATCAATATCTATGATCCTTAGATTTGGCTTTCTCATTGGGTCCTGGATTTCCTGGATATTTTGGGTTACAAGCTTTTTGCCTTTTGCATTTTCTTTAACTGTTGAGTCCATGGTTTCTATGGTATCTTCAGCATCTGAGATTCTTTCTTCTATCTCTTGTATTCTGTTGTTGATATTTGCATCTATGGTTCCTGATTTCTTCCCAAGGTTTTCTATCTCCAAAGTTTTCTCCCTTTGTGCTTTCTTAGTTGTTTCTGCTTCTGTTTTTAGATCCTGAAAATTTTTGCTCAGTTCTGTCATTTGCTTGTTTGTGTTTTCCTCTAATTCTTTAAGCGATTTTTGTGTTTCCTCTTTCATGACTTCTGCCTGTTGATCAAGGTTCTCCTGTATTTCTTTAAGTGATTTTTGCGTTTCCTCCTTATTGGCTTTTGTATTCTCCTGAATTTCTTTCAATGATTTTTGTGTTTCCCTTTTAAGGGCTTCTAATTTTTGATCCATTTTCTCCTGAATTTCTTTAAGTATGTCCTTCATGTGTTCCTGTACTAGCATCATGACCAGTGATTTTAAATCCAAATCTTGTTTTTCTGGTGTGTTGGGGTATCCAGGACTTGCTAATGTTGGAGAATTGGGTTCAGATGCTGCCATAATGCCTTGGTTTCTGTTCGTAACATTCCTATGTTTGCCTTTAGCCATCTGGTTCTCCCAGGAGTTAGATGGTCTTATTGTCACTGGCTGGAGCTTCAACCTACTGTGGATCTTTAAGGTTATTTCTGCAACACTGGATGACTGGGTTTCTTCTGACACAGATTATTGATATGATGGCTTCCTCTTTTGTGCCTTTGGAGCCCTTCTCAATCTTGCCTCAAGCAATGCTATACTTAGGTTGTCAAGGTCAACCAGGTGTTCTCTGTCTGCTCTATTATGGAGGGAAGAAGTTGTGGTGGGGGTCACTCCCTCTGTTGATTCTCACATAGGACGCAGGTCCTATGATGGACTGGCTTGCAGATGAACCACCTATGTGCTCAGTTCCTGAGTGCAGGCAGACCCCTGGCGGTTTGCATCACCAGAAATCTAAAGCTCAGGGTGTTACAGTACCTAGAAATCCTTTTGTGTCCCTGCAGACAGCGAGTTTGGCTGCGGGGCTTCTCTCCTTCTACAGCTTCCTGGGCAGGACATAGGCCCAGAGCCCGGCGGGCTGGCAGACAAAAGCCGCCTAGGTGCTCAGTTCCTGAGTGCAGGCAGACCCCTGGCGGTTTGCACCACCAGAAATCTAAGGCTCAGGGTGTTTGTTACAGTACCTAGAGATCCTTTTGTGTCCCTGCAGACAGTGAGTTTCACTATAGCATCTCTTAATGTTTAAATGTGCAGTTTTCTGATGACAAATGGCATGTATGGGTTTTTCAGCTCTTTGATTTGTTAACAGATTACCTTACCTTTTATATTACTTGTGTTTTTGTGATGAGACTTGGGCATGTGGATGTTGTTGGTTGTGTGTTTGATGTGTGATTATTTATTTATTTATTTATTTAGTCCAAGCATGGTTGATTTCATGTCAGGTATTGGAAATTTGTAGGTTAACCCTTCAGATACTCTGTGTTGAATTTTTATTAGACTGAGTCGAGTTCTGCATTAAACAAAAACACATGTGTGTTGGACAGATGGCTAGATCTCATTTGGCTGACATACCATCCTTACTGCTCAAGATTTATCTGGGAATATGAAGATTACATGCGTGGGCTGAGGAATTGGTCCTCACCAACTTAGGGTGGCATACAGGTTGTGGAACTAAGATGAAGGTTTGGGACAGCATGGATATATGAGCTTCCAGGGAATTAACTGTGTGACTGAGGCTTAACCTGAGGATTGGGGATAGGGTGAACAGCTGAGGTTCTAGGGGCTCATTAGGCTTTGCCAGCACACAAATATATACCCCAGGTAAGGCCTGGAGGCTGAATGTGGTACAGGCTGTGTAGGATCCAGGAGACTTACTAGAGTGGACCAGCACACAGATTGTGTGAGCTTTACTAAGTCTGGAGATTGGATATAGCATGGGTGGGATAGACTCTAGTGACCTCAGCATCTGGGCATGGCACATAAGGTTTGCTATTGGGACCATGTCTGGAGATTGGGAATGCTATAAGGCTCTTCAGACTGAGCTGGGACACTCAGTGTGAAACCTGGTTGGGTATGGGAACTGGGGGAGGATATAGGGAGAATAGGGTCTGGTGGACTTACCATGCTAGGCCAAGATACAGGATGTGCAGTATGGGCTGGTCCTGGAGGGTACTATTAGCATTTCTTTCTTTTGTATTTTTTTCTTTTTTCCCTTTCCTTTTCTTCCCTTTCTTTTTTTTCTTTTTCTGTTTTTGAAAGATAGTCTTGCTATTACTCAAGGCTGAGTCCTCTTGTCTCAGCCTTCCAAGTGCTAAGATTAGAAATACGCTGGCCACAGGCCTGTCTAATTTTGTTTGCTTTTACATACCTGTTGTCTACTTGTTTTCTTTGGAAAATGCCTCCTCAGGGCTTTCCAATTTTGAAATTTGCAAACTTTGTCCTTTCTTTTGGGTCTTTTTGAGTTTATCTTAGATATCAACTTCTTATTGGCTTCTTTAGACACAATTATTTCAAATATTTTTCTCTTGCCCTTTAATATTATTTTACTTCTTAGTTTGATATAGTCTTAACTTTCTTAGTTTGCCTTTGCTTTTTGTGTCACATAAAAAGTTATTGTGATGAACAATGAGGTGAAGTTGGGCATGGTAGCACAAGCTTGCAGTCCCAGCATTCAGGAGGCTATGGTAGGCAAATGAGTTGAGCCCAGGCAAAGCTAGTCATGAGACCCTGTCCCAAACCAAACCAACCAATCAGCCAACCAACCAACCAACCAACCAACCAACGGACCAACTAACCAACCAACAAGCCAACCAAGCAATCAACCAACCAACCAGCCAGATCACACACAACACTGAAAGGCATGAGTTATCCTTTTTTTTTTTAATTAAATAGTCCATATTATTAAGATTTTAAGGTATTGTAATCTGAATTGTTTGTGAGGTATGAGATTTTTGGAAATAGCTCCTTGTATTCGTTTCTAGATTGAACATTTGTATTAAAGATGTAAAATGAAGCAGAGGCAGAACAAAGCTCAGTAGTAACCACCAATTTATTGTCAGTATTAATGCAATCCAGTTATTAGAACCCAAAGACTTGAAATAAATACAGTACAGTCAAACAAAGGCCTATATAACAATGGCAAGCGTCCTTTCCATCTTGTTATTGATGATATCTCTACATGGGAAGAACAGTATACTACTTATATTTCAAAGCTGTTTGTAGTATGTCTAAAATTTTCTTATCTAAAACAATTTCTTATAAATGGAAGCCAGGATATCTCTTGCTGAAATAAAGACCCACACTTGGATCCATTGGTCCTGCACCTTTTTTGTATTGGCTAGCAATAAGCATCTGGAGCAAAATTTTAGTGTCGCTTGTTCACTTACTGATTTAAACTGTGCCAAAGTATTTTAGTAATTTGGGTATGAATAGAAGCACACATACATATGCATCTTGCTCTTGCCATCTAACATGTTATACATTAAAAATTAGACTGTATATTAATGTAAGGTAAAGCTTTGGCAACTGGAGTAATAATACATTTATAATATATTGCCCTTTAAAACTATAAGCTGAGCTTTAGCATCATCCTTAACTAAATAATAATTTTTCAGATAAATACCTTAATTAAACCCCAAACTAATTATTTTTCTAATTAAATTCTAATTAATTTAATTAAAGAATTTAATTTCTAAATAATTAAATTCTAATTATTTTTCCAAACTTATCCTCTGTAATAGATCCTAACTAAGTACCCCAACTATCATAAATTATTTGGAAGCAATGCACTAACTAGGAATATATACTAATTTTCATTTTAAATGGATGAGAGCAGATATGTCCAGATTGAGAAAGGAATTTCATGATGAGCTTCTTATCTGCAACATTTTCTCATTTCTTAAATTAACATTTAAGTTAATTTTACCAGAGTTCTTTATTTACTATGAGAATTAGCGTCTCTGCTCTTGGACATACTCATACAGTGGAGTGCTACTATTGAAGCTATGAGAATCTGAGACTACATTTCTCATTCCAAAGTTATTTTCCTTGACTCTCTGATAGTCAGAGTTACCTTGTCTATTGTCCAAATTACAAAGTGACAATTTACCAGTAGTTTCAGATCTAATCTGTCCATGTGAAGGTGAAAATTGTCCAAAGCCACAACCTGAGGTTTCTATTTGTCTATGTACTCTTATTGATTGATTTTCACTACAATTTGAGGGGCTACAGCCAGATTCCCACTGGTTTCCACATCGCTTATTTGTATGAGGTTGCTCAAAGTTAGAACATTGACCATATCCAGAACCACATGAACCAGTGCTAAATGAGTGACACGAACCAGACCCATATTGCTGTGAAGTAGGGCACAGACCAGATCTTGGACAATTTTGTCTAGAGATAGAAGAGGGATAGGAACCAGACCCATATTGATCAGTATTAAAATCTTGACTACACCCAACTCCATGTTGGCTTTGGCTAGAGTAATGACTTGAGGGACATCCATATTGGCCATAGTGAGAAGACTGACTAGAACCAAGGCCCTGTTCTCCATAGCTGGAAGATTGGTTTGAATTAGATCCACACTGACCACCACAGTATGACTGTCCTGATGTATGATTATATTGTCTATAGCCAGAAGGTTGATTTCTATTAGATTCATTTTGCCCATAAGTAGACTGACCTGATCTAGAGGCTTGGTTACCAAACCCAGAACACTCTACTGAACCAGATCCACATGGTCCAAAGCTAGAATACCCTTGAGAGGTAGACCCTTGAGTAGTACAGGGATAAGATTTATGTGATCCATGCATTTGCTCGTCAAAACCAGAATACTGACATGAAGTAGAACCATGCTGACCACAGTTAGATGATGGAACTGAGCCTTCAGACTGACCAAAGTGAGGTCGATCCTGAGCATGACAAGATGACTGTTCAGAGAAAGGACCATATTGACCCCTGTGAGGAGACTGACCTTGCCCAGATCCATGTTGATTAAAACCAGAGTATTCTCCTGAGCCACCTCTATACTGTTGAGAGTTAGAAGAGCCCCTTAAGGTAGACCTGCCTCTCCTGGTGGTAGATGACTCACGTGATCCTGAATCTTGTTGACCATAAGTAGTGGACTGCCGTGACCCACAGCCTGAAGACTGTCCTGAGGAAGAATCATAATGTCCAGTCACAGAGGTATGACCTTGTCCAGAACCCTGTGTAGTGGAACCAGAAGTTTGTCCTGTTGTCGATCCATATTGATCAAAACCAGAAGACTGTCCTGAATGAGAGCCATGTCTCCACTGGTTGGAAGACTGGTGAGACTGTGTGTTACAAGTCCCAGAGCTGGAAGACTGGCCATTATGAGAGCTATGCTGACCAGAACTGGAAGACTGACCATATTGAAAACCCTGCTGCCCAGAACAGGGATAATGACCTGAGCCAGAACCATAGCTAGAGATAGATTGATGCTGAAGTCTACCTCGTGACTGTCCAGAGAAAGAACCACATTGTCCACTACGAGAAGATCCACCTTGCCCAGATCGACCTTGCCCAGATCTACATTGACTACAGCCAGAAGATTCTCTTGAGCTAGATCGATACTGTTGAGAGTTAGAAGACCCCCTTGAGGTAGACCTCCCTCTGCTAGTGGTAGATGACTCATGTGATCCTGAACCTTGTTGGCCATAAGTGGTAGACTGACCTGACCCACATCCTGAGGACTGTCCTGAGGATGAACCACAGTGTCTACTTCCAGAGGAACAACTTTGTCCAGAGCCCTGTGTAGTGGATCCAGAATGTTGTCCTGATGTTGATCCATATTGATCCAAACCAGAAGACTGTCCTGAACCAGAGCCATGTCTCCACTCTTTAGAAGACTGGCTTGACCCTGAGTTATGTGTGCCAGAGCTAGAAGACTGACCATACTGAGAGCCATACTGAGCAGAGCTGGAAAACTGACCTGAGCCATATTCTTTTTGACCATATCCAGAAGACTGACCACAACATCCATGCTGTTGACTGCGTCGTGACTGTCCAGAGAAAGAACCACTTTGTCCATTATTAGAAGATGGACCTTGCCCAGATCTACCTTGCCCAGATCCACGTTGACTAAAGCCAGAAGATTCTCTTGAGCTAGATCCATACTGTTGAGAGTTAGAAGACCTCCTTGAGGTAGATCTGCCTCTGCTGGGGGTAGATGACTCATGTGATCCTGACCCTTGTTGGCCATAAGTGGTGGACTGACCTGACCCACATCCTGAAGACTGTCCTGAGGATGAACCACAGTGTCCACTACCAGAGGAACGGCCTTGTCTAGAAGCCTGTGTAGTGGATCCAGAAGGTTGTCCTGATGTTGATCCATATTGGTCCAAACCAGAAGACTGTCCTGAACCAGAGCCATGCCTCCACTCTTTGGAAGACTGCTGGGACCCTGAGTTATGTGTGCCAGAGCTGGAAGACTGACCATACTGAGAGCCATGCTGAGCAGAGCTGGAAGACTGACCTGAGCCATATTCTTTTTGACCATACCCAGAAGACTGACCACAACATGATCCATGCTGTTGACTGCTTTGTGACTGTCCAGAGAAAGAACCACTTTGTCCACTATTAGATGATCTACCTTGCCCAGATCTACCTTGCCCAGATCCATGTTGACTACAGCCAGAAGATTCTCTTGAGCTAGATCCATACTGTTGAGAGTTAGAAGACCCCCTTGAGGTAGACCTGCCTCTCCTGGGGGTAGATGACTCATGTGATCCTGAACCTTGTTGGCCATAAGTGGTGGACTGACCTGACCCACATCCTGAAGACTGTCCTGAGGATGAACCACAGTGTCCACTACCAGAGGAACGGCCTTGTCCAGAACCCTGTGTAGTGGATCCAGAATGTTGTCCTGATGTTGATCCATATTGATCCAAACCAGAAGACTGTCCTGAACCAGAGCCATGTCTCCACTCTTTGGAAGACTGCTGGGACCCTGAGTTATGTGTGCCAGAGCTGGAAGACTGACCATACTGAGAGCCATGCTGAGCAGAGCTGGAAGACTGACCTGAGCCATATTCTTTTTGACCATATCCAGAAGACTGACCAGAACATCCATGCTGTTGACTGCGTCGTGACTGTCCAGAGAAAGAACCACTTTGTCCACTATTAGAAGATCGACCTTGCCCAGATCCACCTTGCCCAGATCCACGTTGACTAAACCCAGAAGATTCTCTTGAACTAGATCCATGCTGTTGACTGCGTCGTGACTGTCCAGAGAAAGAACCACTTTGTCCACTATTAGAAGATCGACCTTGCCCAGATCCACCTTGCCCAGATCCACGTTGACTAAACCCAGAAGATTCTCTTGAACTAGATCCATACTGTTGAGAGTTAGAAGACCTCCTTGAGGTAGACCTGCCTCTGCTGGTGGTAGATGACTCATGTGATCCTGAACCTTGTTGGCCATAAGTGGTGGACTGACCTGACGCACATCCTGAAGACTGTCCTGAGGATGAACCACAGTGTCCACTACCAGAGGAACGGCCTTGTCTAGAACCCTGTGTAGTGGATCCAGAATGTTGTCCTGATGTTGATCCATATTGATCCAAACCAGAAGACTGTCCTGAACCAGAGCCATGTTTCCACTCTTTAGAAGACTGGCTTGACCCTGAGTTATGTGTGCCAGAGCTGGAAGACTGACCATACTGAGAGCCATGATGAGCAGAGCTGGAAGACTGACCTGAGCCATATTCTTTTTGACCATATCCAGAAGACTGACCACAACATCCATGCAGTTGACTGCCTCGTGACTGTCCAGAGAAAGAACCACTTTGTCCACTATTAGAAGATCTACCTTGCCCAGATCCACCTTGCCCAGATCCATGTTGACTACGGCCAGAAGATTCTCTTGAGCTAGATCCATACTGTTGAGAGTTAGAAGACGCCCTTGAGGTAGACCTGCCTCTGCTGGTGGTAGATGACTCATGTGATCTTGAACCTTGTTGGCCATAAGAGGTAGACTGACCTGACCCACATCCTGAAGACTGTCCTGAGGATGAACCACAGTGTCCACTACCAGAGGAACGGCCTTGTCTAGAACCCTGTGTAGTGGATCCAGAATGTTGTCCTGATGTTGATCCATATTGATCCAAACCAGAAGACTGTCCTGAACCAGAGCCATGTCTCCACTCTTTGGAAGACTGCTGTGACCCTGAGTTATGTGTGCCAGAGCAGGAAGACTGACCATACTGAGAGCCACGCTGAGAAGACTGACCTGAGCCATATTCTTTTTGACCATACCCAGACGACTGACCAGAACATCCATGCTGTTGACTGCCTCGTGACTGTCCAGAGAAAGAATGACTCTGTCCACTATGAGAAGATCGACCTTGCCCAGATCCACCCTGCCCAGATCCACGTTGACTAAAGCCAGAAGATTCTCTTGAGCTAGATCCATACTGTTGAGAATGAGAAGACCTCCTTGAGGTAGACCTGCCTCTCCTGGGGGTAGACGACTCATGCAATCCTGAACCTTGTTGGCCATAAGGGGTGGATTGACCTGACCCACATCCTGAAGACTGTCCTGAGGATGAACCACAGTGTCCACTACCACAGGAACGGCCTTGTCCAGAACCCTGTGTAGTGGATCCAGAATGTTGTCCCGATGTCGATCCATATTGATCCAAACCAGTAGACTGTCCTGAACCAGAGCCATGTCTCCACTCTTTGGAAGACTGGCGTGACCCTGAGTTATGTGTGCCAGAGCTGGAAGACTGACCATACTGAGAGCCATGCTGAGCAGAGCTGGAAGACTGACCTGAGCCATATTCTTTTTGACCATATCCAGAAGACTGACCAGAACATCCATGCTGTTGACTGCGTCGTGACTGTCCAGAGAAAGAACCACTTTGTCCACTATTAGAAGATTGACCTTGCCCAGATCTACCTTGCCCAGATCCACGTTGACTAAAGCCAGAAGATTCTCTTGAGCTAGATCCATACTGTTGAGAGTTAGAAGACCCTCTTGAGGTAGACCTGTCTCTGCTGGTGGTAGATGACTCATGTGATCCTGAACCTTGCTGGCCATAAGTGGTGGACTGACTTGACCCATGTCCTGAAGACAGTCCTGAGGAGGAACCATATTTTCCATTCCCAGAGGAACGACCTTGTCCAGAACCCTGTGTAGTGGATCCAGAATGTTGTCCTGATGTTGATCCATATTGATCCAAACCAGAAGACTGTCCTGAACTAGAGCCATGTCTCCACTCTTTGGAAGACTGCTGTGACCCTGAGTTATGTGTGCCAGAGCAGGAAGACTGACCATACTGGGAGCCACGCTGAGAAGACTGACCTGAGCCATATTCTTTTTGACCATACCCAGAAGACTGACCAGAACATCCATGCTGTTGACTGCCTCGTGACTGTCCAGAGAAAGAATGACTCTGTCCACTATGAGAAGATCGACCCTGCCCAGATCCACGTTGACTAAAGCCAGAAGATTCTCTTGAGCTAGATCCATACTGTTGAGAGTGAGAAGACCTCCTTGAGGTAGACCTGCCTCTCCTGGGGGTAGACGACTCATGCAATCCTGAACCTTGTTGGCCATAAGGGGTGGATTGACCTGACCCACATCCTGAAGACTGTCCTGAGGATGAACCACAGTGTCCACTACCACAGGAATGGCCTTGTCCAGAACCCTGTGTAGTGGATCCAGAATGTTGTCCCGATGTCGATCCATATTGATCCAAACCAGTAGACTGTCCTGAACCAGAGCCATGTCTCCACTCTTTGGAAGACTGGCGTGACCCTGAGTTATGTGTGCCAGAGCTGGAAGACTGACCATACTGAGAGCCATGCTGAGCAGAGCTGGAAGACTGACCTGAGCCATATTCTTTTTGACCATATCCAGAAGACTGACCAGAACATCCATGCTGTTGACTGCGTCGTGACTGTCCAGAGAAAGAACCACTTTGTCCACTATTAGAAGATTGACCTTGCCCAGATCTACCTTGCCCAGATCCACGTTGACTAAAGCCAGAAGATTCTCTTGAGCTAGATCCATACTGTTGAGAGTTAGAAGACCCTCTTGAGGTAGACCTGCCTCTGCTGGTGGTAGATGACTCATGTGATCCTGAACCTTGCTGGCCATAAGTGGTGGACTGACTTGACCCATGTCCTGAAGACAGTCCTGAGGAGGAACCATATTTTCCATTCCCAGAGGAACGACCTTGTCCAGAACCCTGTGTAGTGGATCCAGAATGTTGTCCTGATGTTGATCCATATTGATCCAAACCAGAAGACTGTCCTGAACCAGAGCCATGTCTCCACTCTTTGGAAGACTGCTGGGACCCTGAGTTATGTGTGCCAGAGCTGGAAGAGTGACCACACTGAGAGCCATGCTGAGCAGGCCTGGAAGACTGACCTGAGCCATATTCTTTTTGACCATATCCAGAAGACTGACCAGAACATCCATGCTGTTGACTGCCTCGTGACTGTCCAGAGAAAGAACCACTTTGTCCACTATTAGAAGATCGACCTTGCCCAGATCTACCTTGCCCAGATCCACGTTGACTACAGCCAGAAGATTCTCTTGAGCTAGAACCATACTGTTGAGAGTTAGAAGACCTCCTTGAGGTAGATCTGCCTCTGCTGGTGGTAGATGACTCATGTGATCCTGAACCTTGTTGGCCATAAGTGGTGGACTGACCTGACTCACATCCTGAAGACTGTCCTGAGGATGAACCACAGTGTCCACTACCAGAGGAACGGCCTTGTCCAGAACCCTGTGTAGTGGATCCAGAATGTTGTCCCGATGTCGATCCATATTGATCCAAACCAGTAGACTGTCCTGAACCAGAGCCATGTCTCCACTCTTTGGAAGACTGGCGTGACCCTGAGTTATGTTTGCCAGAGCTGGAAGACTGACCATACTGAGAGCCATGCTGAGCAGAGCTGGAAGACTGACCTGAGCCATATTCTTTTTGACCATATCCAGAAGACTGACCAGAACATCCATGCTGTTGACTGCGTCGTGACTGTCCAGAGAAAGAACCACTTTGTCCACTATTAGAAGATCGACCTTGCCCAGATCTACCTTGCCCAGATCCACGTTGACTAAAGCCAGAAGATTCTCTTGAGCTAGATCCATACTGTTGAGAGTTAGAAGACCCTCTTGAGGTAGACCTGCCTCTGCTGGTGGTAGATGACTCATGTGATCCTGAACCTTGCTGGCCATAAGTGGTGGACTGACTTGACCCACGTCCTGAAGACAGTCCTGAGGAGGAACCATATTTTCCATTCCCAGAGGAACAACCTTGTCCAGAACGCTGTGTAGTGGATCCAGAATGTTGTCCTGATATCGATCCATATTGATCTAAACCAGAAGACTGTCCTGAACCAGAACCATGTCTCCACTCTTTGGATGACTGGTGTGACCCTGAGTTATGTGTGCCAGAGCCAGAAGACTGACCATACTGAGAGCCATGCTGAGCAGAGCTGGAAGATTGACCTGAGCCATATTCTTTTTGACCACACCCAGAAGACTGACCACAAGAAGATCCATGCTGTTGACTGCGTCGAGACTGTCCAGAGAAAGAACCACTTTGTCCACTATTAGAAGATCGACCTTCCCCAGATCTACCTTGCCCAGATCCACGTTGACTAAAGCCAGAAGATTCTCTTGAGCTAGATCCATACTGTTGAGAGTTAGAAGACGTCCTTGAGGTAGACCTGCCTCTGTTGGTGGTAGTTGACTCATGTGATCCTGAACCTTGTTGGCCATAAGTGGTGGACTGACCTGACCCACGTCCTGAAGACTGTCCTGAGGATGAACCACAGTGTCCACTCCCAGAGGAATGACCTTTTCCAGAACCCTGTGTAGTGGATCCAGAATGTTTTCCTGATGTTGATCCATATTGATCCAAACCAGAAGACTGTCCTGAACCAGAGCCATGTCTCCACTCTTTGGAAGACTGGCGTGACCCTGAGTTATGGGTGCCAGAGCTGGAAGACTGACCATACTGAGAGCCATGATGAGCAGAGCTGGAAGACTGACCTGAGCCATATCCTTTTTGACCATATCCAGAAGACTGACCACAACATCCATGCTGTTGACTGCGTCGTGACTGTCCAGAGAAAGAACCACTTTGTCCACTATTAGATGATCTACCTTGCCCAGATCTACCTTGCCCAGATCCATGTTGACTACAGCCAGAAGATTCTCTTGAGCTAGATCCATACTGTTGAGAGTTAGAAGACCCCCTTGAGGTAGACCTGCCTCTCCTGGGGGTAGATGACTCATGTGATCCTGAACCTTGTTGGCCATAAGTGGTGGACTGACCTGACCCACATCCTGAAGACTGTTCTGAGGATGAACCACAGTGTCCACCCCCAGAGGAATGGCCTTGTCCAGAACCCTGTGTAGTGGATCCAGAATGTTGTCCTGATGTTGATCCATATTGATCCAAACCAGAAGACTGTCCTGAACCAGAGCCATGTCTCCACTCTTTGGAAGACTGCTGTGACCCTGAGTTATGTGTGCCAGAGCTGGAAGACTGACCATACTGAGAGCCATGCTGAGCAGAGCTGGAAGACTGACCTGAGCCATATCCTTTTTGACCATACCCAGAAGACTGACCACAACATGATCCATGCTGTTGACTGCCTTGTGACTGTCCAGAGAAAGAACCACTTTGTCCACTATTAGATGATCTACCTTGCCCAGATCCATGTTGACTACAGCCAGAAGATTCTCTTGAGCTAGATCCATACTGTTGAGAGTTAGAAGACCCCCTTGAGGTAGACCTGCCTCTCCTGGGGGTAGATGACTCATGTGATCCTGAACCTTGTTGGCCATAAGTGGTGGACTGACCTGACCCACGTCCTGAGGACTGTCCTGAGGATGAACCACAGTGTCCACCCCCAGAGGAACGGCCTTGTTCAGAACCCTGTGTAGTGGATCCAGAATGTTGTCCTGATGTTGATCCATATTGATCCAAACCAGAAGACTGTCCTGAACCAGAGCCATGTCTCCACTCTTTGGAAGACTGCTGGGACCCTGAGTTATGTGTGCCAGAGCTAGAAGACTGACCATACTGAGAGCCATGCTGAGCAGAGCTGGAAGACTGACCTGAGCCATATTCTTTTTGACCATACCCAGAAGACTGACCACAACATGATCCATGCTGTTGACTGCTTTGTGACTGTCCAGAGAAAGAACCACTTTGTCCACTATTAGATGATCTACCTTGCCCAGATCTACCTTGCCCAGATCCATGTTGACTACAGCCAGAAGATTCTCTTGAGCTAGATCCATACTGTTGAGAGTTAGAAGACCCCCTTGAGGTAGACCTGCCTCTCCCAGGGGTAGATGACTCATGTGATCCTGAACCTTGTTGGCCATAAGTGGTGGACTGACCTGACCCACATCCTGAAGACTGTTCTGAGGATGAACCACAGTGTCGACCCCCAGAGGAACGGCCTTGTCCAGAACCCTGTGTAGTGGATCCAGAATGTTGTCCTGATGTTGATCCATATTGATCCAAACCAGAAGACTGTCCTGAACCAGAGCCATGTCTCCACTCTTTGGAAGACTGCTGGGACCCTGAGTTATGTGTGCCAGAGCTGGAAGACTGACCATACTGAGAGCCATGCTGAGCAGAGCTGGAAGACTGACCTGAGCCACATCCATGACTAGTGCCAAATTCTTGCTGATTTCTACCTGCTGACTGTCCAGAGAAGGTACCATTTTGCCCATTATTAGATGTTTTTCCTTGCCTGGATCCATTTTCACTAAAGGCAGATTCTTCTGCTGAATTAGATCTATTCTCTGGGGAGCCAGCAGAGGTTCTTGAGGTAGACCTGCTTTTCCTGTTGTTTGATGACTCACTTGATCTTGTTCCCTGTTCACCATAGGGGGTGGACTGTCCTGAACCTGAGACTGATGATCCTCCTGATGATGAACCCTTACTAGAAGACTGACATTCACCAGATTCTTGTTTCCTGGAGCTTGAAGATCGTCCTGATTCAGAGCCACGTTGAGGAAAGTCAGAAACTTTTCTTGAGCTAGCTCTCCTGTTGTTAGATGAGTGGGACAATCCTGACCCAGGCTGGCCTTGTTCATAATCCGCACTATTTTTGTATTGACTTGTATTTGATTTTGTCCTTTGTTCAGAACTTTGCTCCTTTTCTTTTCCTGTTTTTCTGGATTTGTTTTTAATGCTTCCTCTTGAGCCCCTGGAATAAGAGTCATTCTCTCCTGCACTAGAACTTGAATAACTTGAAAAGGCTTCTTGTTGTTTGTTTCCTGTTTCTTTTTTACTCTGTTCCTCTTGGTGTTGCTGACTGTGATCTTTCTGCTTTGACCCTGAAGCTTGGCAGTAATCTTTGCCAATAATATTATTACAAGCCTTTGCCAGCTTGAGTATCATTAGAAGATACTCAGTAAAATCCACTTTGTGGTTATGATCTCGATCCAGACTTTGCATGATGATATCTACGGTGTCTGGATCATCTGGATTCTGTCAAGGAATAAAGTACAAGTGAAGGCTCTGTAACTATAGTATAAAACTAGTTAACCGTTTGTGGGAAGGCTGTATAAATATGAATATTGAATATATTTTGGTTGAAATTAATCACATAATTGTTTGGGCTAGAATGGTGAAAGAGATAGAAAGGGAGAGGAATGGTGAGGAAGAGAGGGAGGGAGAGAGAGAGAGAGAGAGAGAGAGAGAGAGAGAGAGAGAGAGAGAGAGAGACTGATTGTCCTGGTTGTCCCATCCAATAAGCACTCAAGCAGTAACTTGACAAGAAGTAGTAACCAGGAGCAGATGCAATGTTCAAGGATGAGTGCTGCAAGAGAGCTAGTGAGCCTTTTATGTTTGGTAATTAAGATGGTAGCTGAGACCAATGCTTTGGAGGTCAAGGAAATATGATCCTGAATTTGCAGTGTAGGTTACATTGGAAGTTCTTGGCTTCCTTGGAATTAAAAAAGAGTCTTGTCAGAGAAAGGAAGAGAAAGAAAGAAAGAAAAAAAGAAAGAAAGGAAGGAAGGAAGGAAGGAAGGAAGGAAGGAAGGAAGGAAGGAAGGAAGGACAAAAGAAAGAAAGAAAGGCCGGCAATGGTTAATCAAGAGTGGTTAACTAATATACAAATAATAATTGTAGATATCTACTTAATTATATGTAAGTTTTCATTGCCTAGATAGTGTATTTGCTAAGTATTGGTTTTAAAACAGAAATTTTGGCTTTGGGGCTGTAGTGTGCCTCCCACTATGTTGTGGAGGGTCTAAAGCAGTGAATGATTTAAGTGTTATGCTGGGCCTTATGATGTATGCTTGTAATCCTGTTACTCAGGAGGTAGAGGCACTACTGTCAGGAGTTCAAGGTCATTCTCAGCTACATAGTAAGTTTAAGGCCAGACTATATCACAGGAGATTTCCTTTTAATAATAAATGAGTAAATAGATAAAATTTAAAATGTAATGTGCAATTAATGGTTTGATACACAAATTTATAATGTTTATATCAAATATGAGTGCATCAAAAGGGAGTCAGTTTTGATTCAAGGAAGTTTAATGATATGAATGAAGTTATGATTCAAGGAAGAAGATATGATATTCATTGAAGGATGGGTTATAATTAGCTAAATGAAGAAAGGCAGGAGGAACACAGAAACAAAGTTGCAGATAGATGTGATGCTATGAACAGTGTGAAAGGAAAGAGAAGTATAGTTTATTTACGGAATTGATAGAAATTCAAGAGTGCTAAATTTAGTACAAGAAGTAAAGACATTGTGCTAGTGAGATTAATGCAGACTAGATCATAATTCTTAAATCATGTTGGAGAGTTTCAAGTTTTATATTAAGAGCCAATAAGGTTCACTGGAGTATTTTTTAAGGTAAAATTACAATAGCCTGAACCAGAAGACTAGCACTTGTGATGGAGAGAAATGGACTGTTTTAAGAGTATCTTTATAAAGTAGATGGAGATTAGAAGATGGTATTGTCTTCTAAGAATGAGGAAATCAGTACCTACCCTGGGATTCTATATTGGGCTAAAAGAAAAAGAACAAGTTTAAGAGGTAGGATGATTCTCATATTTGATGTAATATAGCTATAGGAATCCAAATGCTATTCAGAAAGCATTTGAGTTCAAGGATAATTTTAAGTTCTCACATGTTTATTTTCAGGGCTGATAAGTTTAAGGTTATTTTTCTCCCCTTTTGATAAATTATAGGTCAATATAAATTTGTTTTAAGAGGTCTTAAATTATCAGAATCTCAGAAATAGGTAGTGATTTGGACTCTACACTAAAGAAATCAAATGTAAGAATATGAATTCATTATATTTTGAAGATTTTCTGACTGTCATAAGGATTACTCTCACAGGCAGGAAAAATTTTAAATCTGTGTATTGTTTGTTTGGATCATTTTAATCTAATCACATTATAAAACATTATTAATCCATGGTTTATGGATGATTTCAAGTCTGCCAAATTCAATTGTCTATTACCAAATAGGAGATTCCTGTCTGGTATTTGATATATAAACAAAAGGTAAGATAAAATAGAGAAGAGAATTGCTTCAGAATTCAGTCCTGGTGTAGCGTTCTTACCTTCAGAATTTGGTGAAACTCGGTTTCCAGAAGTTCTTTCATCTCTTTTTTGCTTAACATGTCACAGTTACCATACTCAGTGGCATATTGGTAGAAAACATCAATGACAGTGACAATGCCTTGCAGGAGTTTAGGCATCTTGTTGCAAATTCAAGTTAACCTAGATGAGGGAACAAGAGATCCAACTCTAACTTACTGCTTAAACACATAAATAGTTCCAATCATTTGTAATTATTGTCAGCATGATTAATTTCTTTCTATACTAGTTGAGAATGAATCCAGAGTGGAATAACTTGTTCCAGCTATGTAGGAAGAGAGTGATGAAATTAGAACAGGATCCCTATGTCTTACTTCAATTCTTGAATCAATGTAGGGGGAGTTTTTTTTATTGGGCTACCTGATTTGTTCTGGATCTATAGAAAACCCGAATGTGCTAATCACCCACCTCCTAGTTGCTTTCTAAGTCTCAACCATCACACACAGGAGACAGGCATGCCACCTACATAGGAAGCCTAAATCCACCTAAAGAGCACCAGTGGCTAACTTGTATTCTCAAAGTTTTCTAGGACAAAGAAAGAAAAAATGAGCAAAGCCAGCTATAGGGTTAGGAGATAGGAAGCTGAATGAGGCTCCTATCAGATAGTATTTGTGTTCATTCTTTGTGTAGCGACTGTTCCTCCGGTTCTTCTGCTTATACAACAAAGAGGAATAAAAACAGACAAGCTGCTAGTGGCTTACTCAGTTTATATACTCTTGAGGAAAAAAAAATCTCAAAAACAGGAGCTACTGCCAACAGTGTAGTTTTATATCAAGAGTCCCTCATAATATTCCAAAAAGAAAACTTTCAAGCCCAATGTGGACTTTTGTATTTAATAGACCTAAATACTGTGAGTAGAAGTAGGCAGCTGCTCGCTTACCTGGTTCACCAGAGGAACAGTAGGGATGGAGTCTGATGTTGCTTGCAGGGTGCTGCTCATTGGAAGCACTGGCCTTTTTATAATGGTCCATCTGAGGGAGGAGCTGCTTTCTTTGAGATGTCCTAGTTCACTCCTAAACAAGTCTAGCTCCTTCTCCATCTCACTTCCCAGGTGTTTACCTTCTTACTTCCTTACATGTCAACCTGAGATTGCAATAGCAGCTCCCAAATCTGGGCTAGTATCAGCCCCACCTGTTCAACTCTCAGGACACTTTGCAGAAAGGCTGTGTGTGTGTGTCATGTACACACAACACATACGCACTCACACACACACCTACAAATATGTAATGTTGCATTGACAGCCAGCTGTCTAGTTTAATAAAAGTTGAATGGAATGACAGCAGAATCCAAATGTCAAAAAGTAATGGAATTTGATGTTCAGAAGGAACCTGAAATA
The DNA here is from genome assembly GCF_947179515.1 of Apodemus sylvaticus. NCBI lineage: Eukaryota > Metazoa > Chordata > Mammalia > Rodentia > Muridae > Apodemus > Apodemus sylvaticus. The sequence continues at coordinate 71,736,692 of NC_067475.1, forward strand.
TCCTAGTCAGATTAAACTAGTTTTATATAAGAGATGCCAGCCAAGGTTCCATCTATGATTTCATTGCTTCTTGTATTTAGTAGTGGCTGTAGAGTCTCTTTTCATCTTTTTGTCTAACTTAACCTATCTAATTTACACAAGTATTTGTGAATATAGCTTTCATTTTAACCACCATATAATCTTAGCAAGAAGAAACATATATTCTCTAGGTCCCTCATGATCCCTCTAAGTCCCTTAAGGCTTCGCTTAAGTTCCCTTGTTCTGTACATATATATTTATTTCTATGCCCATATGGAGTTAATTACATCAACATGACATGTTATTTCATTTTTTTTTTTACCTTTTAGCAGTATCTGTCTAGTAAATTGCTGTTATTCACAATTAATTTTGGCTTTTCTGTAAGAAATGTTCACAGTATTATTCAAGAGAGAATCATAACTTTTCATTATTTTCAAGTTAATCTGTACGTGTGTGTGTGTGTGTGTGTGTGTGTGTGTGTAGGTCAGAGGACAAATTTAGGTATCACCATCAGGAGTACCATTGTTTTTCTTTTTTATTGAGACAGGGTGTCATTTTGTAGCCCTAGCTGGGACTTTCTATGTAAATCATGATGGTCTTAAACTCATAGAGATCTATTTATCTCTGCCCTCTTGCATGCTGGCATTAAAAGTGTGTGCCATCAAGTCTAATCTGAATATTCCTTTCACCTACTTTAAGACAGAATTTCTCAGTGGTCTGGACCTTGCCATGAGGCTAGATTGCTTTTCCAGGGTTTTTCCTTCCTGTCTTCCCTTCTAGGGAGCTAGGATTACAGGTTACAGACATGCTCTATCATACCCTGTATTGTGACATTGATTCTAGAGATTGAACTCTGGTCTTGATGTTTGTGAGGCAAGCTTGTTACTGACTGCGCTACCACCTCATTCTGATAAAATATTAAGTTAATCATAATATTAACATTGTGGAAAAAACTAGAAGACACAGATATTGTGTTTGTGTCTGTTTGCGTGTATGTGTTTGTGTCTGTTTATGTGTATGTGTTTGTGTCTATGAAGGAGCATGTGTATTTGCTTGTAAAAGCTAGAAGTTAATATAAGGCATTTTTTTTTTTATATCACTTTCTGTCTTGTCTTTTGCGACAGGATCTCCCATTGAATACAGTACTTACCAAGCAGTTATACTGCCTAGCCGTTGAGTTCTGAATCTGCCAGTCACTGGATATACACTCTCCCCATGGTAGGATTACAGACACCCTCCTGACTCAAACATTCCTGGTTTTGAGTGTGTGTGTGTGTGTGTGTATACACATGTGCGCGCGCGCGCACACACACACACACACACACACACACACACACACACACGCTGAAATCTCTATTCAAGTTCTCATGCTTTTATGGAAGGTACTTTATTTACTGAGCCATTAACTCAGTCTCCAAAGTAGGAAGTTAAAAATACTGATAATACTGTGATATAGATTCACAGTATCTATAAATTTACTAGAAAGAAAAATATATCACCAATAATTTGATTTCCTAGTAACTTGGTTAATTATTTTTTCACAGACATATTTGTTTCTCTCCCTTATATAATTTCTAGACAAAACCTGCAGAACTAGAACTGGGCTTTACTAATAATCCCTGTGTCAGTTAGAGATCTAAGCTGTTACGTAGTGTGTAAAGTTTTTCAATAAATATTTGCCACTTTGAGTTGAGTTGAAAAGGAAGGCCATGCCTTCAGACCTCTGCACAGAACAACCTATCTCTCTCTCTCTCTCTTTTTTTTTGGCAGTAGGTCTGTCTCTTTTCTTGCAGTATTCAGCTTAGCAGTTGAATCAGTATTGAGAATGAGCCAGCCACTCTCTGCTCATTCTTGGGGATCTTGTCCTCAAGTTATATTCATTGATAATGGATAACATAAATTTTATTAAAGATATCCTAAGCTAAACGAATCTAAAACGTGTATAATATAGTCATCAAATTTGAAAGCAGGTGGTAGCAATTATTGGCAAATGACAAATTGCATGGTTCCAACTTCAACTCCCTCGAGGGTGAATTCAGTGTCTATTCCATAGTTGTATTTCCCTGGATGCTTGATTTGGGCCAGGTTGTTAGACTGCAGAGGAGCAGTGACCTTCTTAAAGGTATGACGGAGGATGTGGGAGTCAAGGGGAGGTGGAATTTGCTGAGTGAAGAGTTGTTATTTCAGAAGCAGGAAAGAGTTGTAAGAAGACTGTTGCAGATGGACATGCCTTTGAGGCCAGTGTTCTCCTGAACTAGGTGTCAGCACATTTTCTTGAAATGGCTGGACAGCAAGTATGATCAGATTTGTGGGCCAAATGCTCTTTTTTTTTTGTAGCTATTCATCTCTTCTATTAGTAAATAATATATCTTTAAATTGTTTTTATTTTAAAATAGATATTTTGTACCATTTGTGTGTCTGTTGCTAATGGAGGCTAGATGAGGATATCAGTCTCCTCATTCCCAAACACAAGTTACATATGGTTGTGAGCTGCTATGGATATGCTGGGGATCAAACCCTGGATCCTCTGTCAGAACAACCAGCATTCTTAACCTTTGAGCCATCTTGCTAGTCCCCATTGATGATATCTATATAAAAGGTTATATTGTGAAAAAATTCACTTATGGACACTGATCTTAGAATTTTGCATATCACATAATCATTTAGCGAGTTGTAAATGTAGAAAACATCCTTTATGGCAGCAGTTCCCAACCTGTGCATCTGGAGCCCTTTGGGATTTGATGATTCCCAGGGTTCACCTAAGTCATTGGGAAACCCAGATATTTACATCATGATTAACAAAAGTAGCAAAATTACAGTTATGAAGTAGCAGTGAAAATTTTTATGGTTGGGGCTTGCCAAACCAGGAAAAACTGTATTAAAGCGTTACAGCATTAGGAAGGTTGAGAATTGGAGCATTATGGACTTTAGTCTTACATGAACTGTGACCAGCTTGATACGGCCTTAGAGGCACAGTTTTCACTACTTGTTTCCTTTCCTTGTTGGAAGATTTTCCAAGGAGAGTAGACTCTTACAGGAAAAGGAAGGCTAAAGTGTGTGGTACCTCAGAGCCGCTAACTCTCCGGTACCTATTGATCAGTATATATGGAATGGGAACAGACCACAGTTACTCATAAAAGGAAACAATATTTTGACCTGATATAATACAGATACTTTTAATATCTGAATTAAATGAAAAGACAGTGTGTACTTTCTGAAATAGTTTGTTGTCTGGATATTATACTGACTGCCATATGTATTATAAGTAGTACTTTGGTTTCAAAACCACTTAGCCTTTCTGAATGTCCTTATCAAGCTGAATTTTGTCAAATATTACTTACTGCTTTTTATACTCAAGGTAAGATTCATATTGAAATTGTGCTCTGGCTCTTTTTTTGCTGTATTAAATATTACCAGTGTGAGATTTTAATCAGATTGTCCTAGAGGTTCTAAACTTAAGATTCATGATTTCCTTAGTGTGTATTCCACAGTACAAGGTTGGGCATGAAAATTGCTCCCCCATAATTTTAGTTAATGCCTTTCTTCTTCAGTGATAAGAGACTTCAAGAGAAATGATCCTTCCCTCCTTTCCCTTCTTTCTGATAGTGTAGGACTTCATAACACTGACTATTCTAGAACGTGTTATATATAGTCCAGGCTGGCTTTGAATCTCTGTTCTCTTGCTTTTCCTTCCTGAATGTTGGTATTATGGGAATTTGCTACCATACCTTGAATAAGAGAAGGTTTTTATGGTATGTACCAGAATATGTTTTTTTATTGCTCCTTATATGTTGAGAGGAGAAAAGACATTATTTTATCCTTTCTGCAAAAGTACAGTACATTGTATACTGATGTACAGCATTTCATTAAACTATATGACTTACTTCAGAGTGGTTATTAAGTGGTTCAAGATTCAAACTTAGATCTGCGTATTCTTCGGACGTGGCAAGCAGGCACGTTTTAGAAAAGGTAAAGTTTTAGATATAGTTCTTAGGCAATAGAATGTTTCATTCAAAGAACTTTGCTCCCTAGACAGATAGAATGTAAGAGACAAAGTTTGGTGATGAAATCATGTCTTCTGCACATGATGTAGGCATTTCAGAACTCACTGCAGCTGTGTCTGGCTACCTGTACAAAATTGGGCCTATCAGCATTTTACTTTGCATGGAGGAAAGGCTCATCAAGGTTCACACCTCACTGACGGACTATGTGAAGTTACTGTGTGTTGGTATGTGTGTGTGTGTGTGTCTGTGTGTGTGCGTGCATGTATGCCATTTTTTCCAGTAGTATAGCCCTTGAGAAGTTGCTCATTTTCTAATAAATAACCTCCAATTCATGATCACACAAGAATATGTCAAACCATAATTAAAGTCAGCAGGTGTTAAAAGGACATCAAAACAAGACAGGGCTTACTGGGGAAAAGTAGGAAGAAGAATTTTAGTGAAGAGAGGAGAATCAAGAGAGCAATAGAAGGTGACTGTGAGCAAAAATGTGTGTGTGTAATTGTCATATAATGAAAAAACAAGAGTCAACATCAAGTCACATTCAGAACTTGTAAGTATATAAAAGAATTATATACTGAAAAACCTTTGCCTCCCCAAAGCGAAAATTTGCTTAAGAATAATGTGAAACTCATTCTTGGTCTGGAAGCCTTGAGGTGTAGTGTAGCACCATCTACTGGATACAGAGATGAATACAGGAGATCCAGAAGGTTCTCTCCAGTCTTTCTCCCCTGTTGTTTCCAACAATTCTTTCTAGCTTAAGCTCTATGCATGGTACTTCTGAGACAGATAGATGATACTAGATAGATGGATGAATGCTAGGTGGATGGATAGGTAGATAGATAGACAGACACACACAGAAAAATAGAATATTTAACAGACCATGATTAAGAGATAGTTTGTATTTCTTCTCCTCAGTGTACTTATGTGGTATAAGTTAAATGTTAATATTATATAAGATTTATGTTGTCTGTCAATAACTGTGAAATATGAAGTTGAAGTAGTATCTTTTTGCTGATTTTATATTTCATACATTCAAAACAATGCATTAGATTTTCTAGTATCGAGATCACTGTGGCTCACAAGAATCTTAGTGTTAGAGACAGGGCTTCTGAGTTCCTCTTTCAGCCAGTATAACTGCATGAGAATTTCCAATAAAAATTAAAAAAAAACCTTGAGCAAGTAGTGCATTTTGCCTCTTTGGCTGGAAACAGATTTACATAGGCAGATAGAGGACAGAGCTTTAGGGAATAAAAACATGTAAGTACAAAGGCATGTAAGTAAGTATATAGAGGAGGAGAAGCCAAGAAAACCTGAAAGAAGGTATTAAAGACATCTTTTAAAGGGTTGAAGAGCAAATGGAAGATAGGAGAGCCAGTAACAGATAGCCTCATCTTTTTTCCCCCTTTGGTTTTTGGTTTTTTGAGACAGGGTTTTTCTGTGTAGTCCTGGCTGTCCTGGTATTCACTCTGTACACCAGGCTAGCCTTGAATTCAGAAATCTGCCTGCCTCTGCCTCCCAAGTTCTGGGATTAAAGGCGTGCGCCACCACTGCCCAGACAGACAGCCTCATTTTAAGCACCCTTGCTTTTCTCCTATGATGGATTGTGAGGCTCCATGGGCAGAATCAGATCATCAGTTAGTGTTATCTGGCTTTTTTTTTTTAAATTTTTATCGATTCTTTGTGAGTTTCATGTCATGTACCCTAATCTTCATCATCTCACAGTCCTCTCATATCTGCTTTTTGTTCTTGTAATTCCTGCAAATAAAAAAGAAACACACACACACACACACACACACACACACACACACACACACACACACACACAAGAGAAATAAACAAAAAACCCCAAAGCATAGAAAACATCTCATTGTGGAATCTATAGTGTGTCACAGTATAGTCCCTCTGTCCACACATACTCACTTGTAAATGTTCATTGAAATGAGTCATTGGTCTGGTTTGAGGCCCTCTGGCTTCTATGACACCATCAATATTGGATCCTCACTGGGACTCCTCCTGGTTATCTTCTTGTTGCCCTTTGTCATGGAGATCCCACAGCTTTGGATCTACAGGATCAGCCCTTTCACTGTTCCCAAATGTTTGCAGATAATACAGATTTACAGATTTTGGGGTGGTAGCAGAGATGATCAGGTCACAGCCTCTCTGCTCTGGCTTGACCACCCAATGTCATCCTTGGCAGGAGGCAGGATCAGCTCTCTGTTTCCCAATTCTCATGCCCTCAGGACAGCTTACTGTATCCAGCCTTCAGGGCCTAGTTAACTGCCCAGTTAAGTGGGGCCCACTCTTAAGCATGTGAGGGGCTGGGCCAGGTCTCCTTTTCTCACTTGTGGGACTAGCTTAGTTTAAACCCTTCTTAAATATCCCCATAGACATACTCAGAAATGTGTTTGTACAATGCTTCTAAATCCTTCCTAGATGACAGTGGAGATTAATCATCACACTTGTCTTCTGCTTGTGTTGAACCATAACTGTTTATAACCACACTCAGAGTGACTATGCACAAAAGCTGACAGCCCATTTCAACTTCCCAAGTACCTTTTACTATCACTATAATGAATCTGACTTGATAGCTATTTTCTGCTTATTTTGTGTGCATATAGACCACAATTTTTCACTTTTAAAAACAATGGATAGGCCCTTGTCTTGTTTCTCATAGACCCAAGCCTTTCATGGGATGTTAATGATTCTCTGTGTATTCTCTTAGGGTTTTGGTCTCTTTGTACAAGCTCCAGACAGTTGCTGAACTTGTCTCTAAGCATCTGTATTTATCTTCGGAGTGTCCATGGTTCTGTATGACTAGAATCAAACTATCTACGAGTTTATGTCTAGCCTTGAGAATATACTTATAGCCTTTGGACTTTTCAGAACCTACTTTAATAAGGGTTCTTAAATGATTCATCCTTCCTTCTAACCCAGCCAACACCCACCAGAGATAGAGGAGAAGAAGAGTTAATAGAAAATCTGGGGTTGTGAACCTGTTTAGAAATAGTTTTGGGGCTATTCCAATCTTCATTATCAGAAGTCCAGTATACTCAGCAGTCACCACCCATGAATCAGCAGCAATAGCCCAGTTTATTTGGCAATCACCACTCACATATCAGCAAGGGCAGTTTGATCCTGAGCTAACTGCAAGGCTCCACCAATTTGCCAAGTCCTTGAAATCAGTCGTAGTAATATGAGAAGTTCTTTGGTGAGTTAGTCTCTACGAAGTCACAGCAAGCCAAGATCAGTGACATGATGTAAGGCAAGCCAATACAAGACTGCTGTTAGTGAAGACTATCAAGGCAGAGCAAGGCAAACCAATGCATGAGCCTCCTCCCACTGTCTGTGGGTTCATATTTATATTCTTTCTAAACATCTCATGTCCTTTCACATGTCTACTTCAGCAAAACATCCTCACGTGTGCCTCCTTCACCAAAACATCTCATATGTGTCTGCTACAGTAAAACACTCTTTCACATGCCTGCTTCAGCAAAAACCTTCTTTAACATGTCTGCTTCAACATTCTTACGTGTATGCTTAGCAAAACATCCGTTTTACTTGTATCTGCTTCAGCAAAACATCCTTTCACCTGTCTGCCCAGAAAAATATCACAATATCATGATATAACTGTTTCCAAAGAAACCAGAAATTTCCGCTTCATATACTATTTGTCTAGAGCTGCCTTCTGTCTATTCATAGCTGCATATTTGACTATTTATGATGTTGTATCTGGATGAGCTATATGTAGATATCTGGATTGCCAGCTAGTAGATAACAATATTTGACCATAGTTTTAAAAAGGAAATTTGCACATATAAGTTTTTATTTCCTGTAAATCAGCAGGGTGTTGAATAGATAGAAACAAGGCCTAGAAACTTAGGAGCTACTCAGTCACTTTCAGACCAGTCTAGAGTTAGACATTAAACTAGATTGCAGATTCTTTAGCCTTGGAAATAAACAATTTTTCCACAAAAAGCAGAATGTATTAAAACTGATTTCTAGAATTGTTCAATTTATTTTAAACATAAGATTTAAGGTTTTGTTTTTGGTACTTCTTTAAATGCCAAATTTTCTTTGAAAAGTCTATTCAAAATGCTGTATTTCATTTCAGAGGTCTGTTTACCCAGCAGAGTGCCATAAGTTGATATCCTATATGCTCTAGTGGATTACATGTATATCTTCATTGCATTGTCATTCTCAAAAATATTCTGTAAAGGGCTTAGGGGTATGCTTCAGTACGAGAGTATTTGCAAGCCCCTGTGTTCCATCCCTTGGTCTGATAGCAACGCGGGAACGGAGTAGAGCAAGCAGTATACTCACAGGTATATATGGGTACATGCACGTATGAGAATCATGACTCAAATGCTGCAGATCCTTTACCTAATCCATAGAGATATAGCCTTTCTCTAAGGCTAGGCTTCACATTCTTTTTAGATGTAGCTGGATGAAACTTACAAAACAACAGTTTTCAGCAGCCTCTTCACATCTTTATTGACAAGTATAATCTTCACAAGTCAGTTTTGTCTCTTCGCATTGTTTTTAAAAATAAAAACTGTTCTATAACCAGGCTGTAGCCCAGGCTGGCTTAGAACTCCTGGCCCAACCTGGCCTCAAACTCATGCCATTCTTCTTCAGGCACCCAAATGCTGGGATTGATGTGAACTATCATAACTATATGTATTCTTTGACATCTTGACTCTAAACATTTTGGCTCATTTTGAAAAGTCTTTATTCTGCTGGACCTGCTTTGCCAATTTGGCTTGTTCCCTGTTTAGTATTTTTATTATCAAAATAAAGTGTGATGAATAAAGTGTATGACTCAGTATCAAGTGACTCAAATTTATGAGATATTATTAGAAGCATTTTCAAAGTTATTTGTTCAGATTTATTTTTATTAATTTGTAACCTTTTTGGAATTTCAAATATTTTCTTCTGTTGAAGATATGGATTTATCTGAAAATTGGTTATTTTTGTCATTTTTTTTTTTACTTGAAGTGCTTTACTATACTACAAAAGGAATTAAATGAAAGTCTTCCCTTATGTAAGCTCTGTGGGAGCAGGGATTTTTGTTTGCTAAATACTGTAAATTCAGAATCTAGATTAGGTCCTAATAGATACCTGCCAGTATTTATTGCCTTAATGAATATATACATCTTTTAATATTAGTAGTATCTTCTTCCTTAATTTTTCCTTATAACGATTGTTCACATTTTATCTCTGTGCTTAGCATATCACTCAAATCAATGTACATATTGCACATATACACTTAATTATGGTTGTTGCTTCTTTTAGACTGTCTCAAATGTTGGTGAGTTTTTGGTTTTATTTTAAATTTTTCTCTGTTTTTGTTTTTATTTTTTACATTTCAAATGTTTTTCTCTTTCCAGGTCTCCCCTTCAGAACCGCCATCCCATCCTCCCTCCCCCTGCCTCTATGAGGGTGCTCCCCCACCCACCCACCCACTCCTGTCTTTTCTCCCTGGCATTCCCCTACACTGGGGCATTGAACACCCTCAAGCCCAATGGTCTCTCCACTCACTGATGTCCAACAAAGCCATCCTCTGCCACATATGCTACTGGAGCCATGGTTCCCTCCATTTGTATTCTTTGGTTGGTGGTCCAGTCCCTGGAAGCTCTGGGGTGGTGGTGGGCATGGGGTTAGGGGGAAGACTGGCCAGTTGACACTGTTGCTCCCTCTGGGGGGCTATAAACCCCCTCAGCTCCTTCAGGCCCCTCTCTAACTCCTCCATTGAGGACTCCACACTCAGTCCAGTGGTTGGCTGTGAGCATCTGCCTCTGTATTTGCCAAGCTCTGGCAGAGCCTCTCAGGACACAGCCATATCAGGCTTCCGTCAGCAAGCACTTCCCAGCATCCCTTAGCATCCGGGTTTGGCGAATATATATGGGATGGATCCCCAGGTGGGGCAGTCTCTGGATGGCCTTTCGTTCAGTCTCTGTTCCACATTTTGCCTCCATATTTCTTCCTGTGAATATTTTGTTCCCCCTTCTAAGAAGCACTGAAGCATCCACCTACTTTAAGACAGGGTCTCTTCATTCACTGTGTAAGCCAAGTTAGCTGTTTTTAACCATAGGTTCTTTTTTTGTAGAATCTTTATTTAAGGAACTGTTTCACAATAAATATTCTTTGAAGCATTTAAAAAACATGGACATAAATCCATGGTTTTGCTTTCAAATCAGTGTTAGCTTCTATTGCATTCTCCTCTCCTGCTCTCTCCTTTTGTCTTTAGAGTTCTTGGTTTCTTTTTTTTTTTCTTTCTAACGATTCTTACATGTTGTTTAAAACTTATGATATATCTGATGTTCTTCAGGAGATTGCTAGGATTCTGCCCTTACAATGGCTAGAGTTCTAGGTCTTGTTCAGTGTGAGGTTACTAAAATTTACCTGTTGGTTTTATGATTCAGAACATGTGAAACCTTTGTAGACTGTAATAAAATAGTGGGAATGTCTATCAGAAATGGTCTTAACAGTGATAAGTGTTAATGTGTGAGTTTAGGAATAAGTGTATCAGTAGAAAATATGAAGCTTAGTATCTCTGTCTTTATTATCTCTACATGAAAGATATTGTATGTATGTGTATATGTGTATTAATAAACAACATTTGTGGTAATATATAAAATGTAATATAGTATCCCAGAATTTTATGCAAGGTTTTCACTTGATTTATAAATCATAATATCTGAACAAATTAACTAGTATTCCTTTCTCATTCTTTTACAAATTTAATTAATTGAATGACTTATTTGTTTCTGTCTGCCCGTGCATTCATGGTTGTATATGCTAGTGTAGGCCAGCAGAGGGTGCTGGAGTTAAAGCTGAAGTTAGAGGAGGTTGTGAGCTTCCCATTGTGGCCCTGGTCCAGCTCAGGCTTAAAACCCTGGTGACTCAGCAGGTGACCGTAGCCTGCAAGGAACAGCAGGCATTTGGCCATACTCCTTGGGCCCCTGGCTCCTGTCACATAGTTCCAGCCCCCCCACAGCCCCCGGTAGAGAGGCCTGTGGCCATCAGTCACTTAGGAGCAGCACCCCAAGCCCTCCCACATGCAGATAAGGTATCCCCAAGCTCTCAGACCAAGCCAGTGGGAAGAACCTGTAATCAGACCCTGACCCTCCCCAAAACTGTATATAAGAATCCTAACCAGGTGTGCAAGAACTACCGAGAGCTTCTGTCATAACAGCTGTAACACCACCACGTGGCAAGAGGTCTGTTCTCCCTAGAAGATTGATGACCACTTGTGCCACCAGGGGTCTTATGAGACCAGACGCTCCATGGGGTCTTCCCACCTGTAGGCCTGTTTGTTGATGAATGTGTGAGAGGTACCCCCTATGCCTATGAGCTGGGGCCCAGGGATTAGTTGCCAGTCACATGGGATCTCTTGCTGTCTTAAAATTGTCCTGTCTGCTCCAATATCAATAAGGCACTTGAATGGTTTATTATCTATTTAATGGTTAATTTTGGGTGGGAGCCTTCTGAGATGCTGGACACCCATAAGGCTTCTGTGGAAGTAGTTGTCCCTCTTACTGTTGGGGCTGAGGGCTGCTCTGTCTGAAGTTTAAAAGCTCCCGTGGCTTACCGTATTCAACATATAAAGCAGTGCAGTATCTTCTCCAGTGGAAACCTTTTTTTGCGGCGGGGACAGATTTTTCTTAGGGGCACTAGGATCAGTTATGCGGAGAGAGTTTTGTGGGCATTCATTCCTCCAATGTCCTGCCTCTCCACATTTGAAGCAGATTCCTTCTGTTTTTTACTGCTGTTACATACAAATGCCTGAGTCACAGATATAATCTGGTATGACTCGGTTCCTATGTCTCTGATTGGCACAATCCACCTATCATGATGCTCCTCCCGGAGACCCTGGCAAGCTAGTCTAGATTCAAAGTCATACCTTCCCATACAATAGTTTTAAGAAGGAGGTCTCTGGCTGTGGGGTTGGGAATTTTTCTTTCTAGGCTCATTTTAGTTCTGAGAATAAAATCAGATAGGGGTTCTCCAGGCTTTTGATGGAGAGAGATCAGGAATGTGGTGGGGTCTTGTGGCCCTGAAGGTGGAGTCAGCCTATCCCAAGCTTGGATTACACATAGGCAGACCTGCTCACAGTACCCTGCAGGCTAAGCTGCCTGTTGTGCTCCAGTAGAAACTGGCCAAAGAGTTCATTAAAACCCCATGGGGTGTCGTCTCTGTCCCTGTCTTGCCTGACTTGTTGATGGCATTCATTTCAAAATAACACTTCCTGTTCCAAAATCATTGGGCCAGGAAGGGAAGAAGAACAAATGTCTCTTCAGTCTTGGGGGTATTTAAGTTGGCAATATGCTCTGTAGGATTTTGTCCAGGGTGTGTGGATACCATCTTTCTTTACTGCCTGTCTGAGTTCTTTTAAGTCTGAGACTTGGAGTGGTTACCACTTGAGTGGTTTAGTTTGAGTGGGCATGATATTAACTGGGAATGCTTGAGCGTTGTGGATTTCTAGTTCCATATCAGACTCCTGAGTAGCATGGGTTAGTTTTTGCAAGAAAGTCTCAAAAATTACAAAGTTGTTGGGTTGGGGGTAAGTTGATAGTTGGGGGTAAGGGACTATGGAGTTAGTCAGGGCTGTGTCTATGAGTTTTGAAGGTATTTTACTTTTACGACTTGGAGAAGGAGGAGGAGAGATACCTGTTTCTGGCTGGATGGGGGGAGGTGGACTAAGGGAATAGGCAGGTGGAAGCTCCCTATTTTGTCTGTTTGTTTTTTGAGACAGGGTTTCTCTGTATAGCCCTGGCTGTCCTGGAACTCACTCTGTAGATCAGCCTGCCCTCAAACTCAGAAATCTGCCTGCCTCTGCCTCCCAAGTGCTGGGATTAAAGGTGTGAGCCATCCTTTGTTTTTTGTTTGTTTGTTTGTTTGCTTTTGTTTTTTCTCTCTTCTTTTTTATTATTATTTTCTATATTCTTTGTTTACATTCCAAATGATTTTCCCTTTCCCAGTTTCCCCCTCCCCATAAGTTCCCTAAGCCCTCTTCCCTCCGCCCATTCTTCAATCAACCCTCCTACTTCTCTATCCTGGTATTCCCCTACAATGCTAGATCAAGCCTTTCCAGGACCAGGGACTTCTCCTTCCTTCTTCTTGGGAATCATTTGATATGTGAATTGTGTCTTGGGTATTCAGAGTTTCTGGGCTAATATCCACTTATCAGTGATTGCATTCTATGTGTGTTCTTTTGTGATTGGGTTACCTCACTTAGGATGATATTTTCCAGATCCAACCATTTGCCTAAGAATTTCATGAATTCATTGTTTTTAATTGCTGAGTAGTATTCCATTGTGTAAATATACCACATTTTCTGTATCCATTCCTCCGTTGAGGGATATCTGGGTTCTTTCCAGCTTCTGGCTATTATAAATAAGGCTGCTATGAACATAGTGGAGCATGTGTCCTTATTGCATGCCAGGGAATCCTCTGGGTATCTGCACAGGAGTGGTTTACAAGTAAGTTTTAGGACAGAAAGCACTACAGAGAGAGACCCTGTCTCAAAGCAAAACAAAACCGGTTTTTAAAAAGATTTATTATTTTTATTTATATGTACTGATAATGACTGGTCAAGAGTGTCAGATCTCCTGAAACCGGAGTGACACAGGGTTGAACCTCCATATGAATTCCATAAATTAAGCCCAGGTCCTCTGGTAGAGCAGTTAGGCCTCTTTAACTGTGGAATCATTTCTCTAGACCTCAAATACCTTTTTCATTCTAGGAGATGTTTTTCTCTCCTTGACTGTTCTTTGTCATCCTTTCTTCCTCATTTTTTCCCCTCCCTCTCTCCCTTTTAACCTGCCTGCTTGGCTGTGTTCCTTCCTTCCTTCCTTCCTTCCTTCCTTCCTTCCTTCCTTCCTTCCTTCCTTCCTTCCTTCCTCCCTCCATCCCTCCCTTTGTGATGCTGATTGATCTCAAAGCTTCATGTATACTAGACACAGATTCATATCCTTGAGCTGTATCCTTAACTCTTACTTTGTTCTCATTGAAGATTTATGAATATCTTCATATCAGCAAGCTTTTCTTCAGTGACTTTGATCCCTTGCTATTTTTCTGTGCATTCAGTTTATTCAATGTTTACGCATTGTTACATTGTTAGTAGCATGATTTCTTTCCTATATGTGGTCCTATAACCCACATGTGGGATTCATAAATGTATATCTTAGTTTTATTGACGTTCCCATATCCAATTTAAATATCATTCTCCTATTTTATCATCTTTTTGAGTATTGCATTTAAAACATCATGTTCTTTTTTATTAATTTATTTTTTATTAATTCATTTCTCTGACAGTTTCATGTGTATTATGCATATTAATTATTATCATCCATTCACCCACTCTTAACCTTTTCCTATACCTGTTTACATTCTCTTCCTTGTCAATCTTTCTTAAATTTTTGGAGTTTTTGTTTTGTTTTTTTAATTCTGTGAACTTGACCAGGTCAGCTGTATGACAGTGGGTTTGGAACTGTCTATTAGACCCTGGTAGAGTCACCTGAGGATTTACAAATAAAGAAAAACACTTCCTTTGTCTCTATCAATAGCAAATATTTCAGGAGTAAGGGTATGACCGAATGAGCTCTTTTTTCTTTTTCTTTCTTTTTTTTTTTTCATTTATGATTGATTTGCAGGGCTGGTCATGTAGGGCCTAGAGTAAGTAGCCACAAGTGTAAGTTCATGTACATAATGACTGTGGTGTCTATATGGCATTTTATAGCCCTTTTCTTCTTCCTTAACTTCTTCCTGACAGCTCTTCTGCTGAGCCTTTAAGGAGGGGAGGTTCTTCTTTAAGGCTGGGCCCTCAATGACTTATCCCTAGCACAGCAAGGGATACATATGATTTCGCATACTACTGTTCACTTAGTCAGAGAGTGACTTCTCTAGTTAAGGATGAGAGTAGCGGGCTGGTGAGATGGCTCAGCGGTTAAGAACACTGACTGCTCTCCCGAAGGTCCTGAGTTCAAACCCCAGCAACCACATGGTGGCTCACAACCATCCATAATGAGATCTGACCCCTCTTCTGGTGTGTCTGAAGACAGCTACGGTGTACTTACATATAATAAATAAATAAATCTTAAAAAAAACTACAATCTTTAAAAAAAAAAAGGATGAGAGTAGCATTTATCTATGAGTATAGACACAGATATTTAGAATACAATTTGATGCCATGACGATTGCAGTAGCTATCCTTTGTGCTTATGAGGTCCCAGGCATGAGACTGGGCCTCTGTACCAGATGCAGATTTCATCTGTGAAGTGGGTTTTAAATCTAAGCTGGGAGTGATTGCTTTGCTCACATAACATAGTCATGTGACCACATCCTATCTGACAGTTCATAGGGTTCACAGCTGGCTGAAACCATTGATTCCTTTTCTTCCATTGCTGCCTGCATTGCACTTATTGGCTTGATTTCTCTGTATCTTGCAATTGAAACATGGTATCTTCAGCAATAGGGTCTTGACCATCCATCTAGTTATGATGGACAAATATAATTAATAACAAGAGCCTGCATTGTTTGGGAGGCGTTTGATGCCTCCTTAACTTTTAACTCTTACAGCGATATCTGCAGTTGAGATTTGGTTTAGAAACCCACTGCTTCTATGAATAGCATTACTTTCAATTTTCTTTCTATAGTTTTGAATTGGGATATACTAAAGGAAGTTTCTATATGACCTTTTTATACACTTTATTTGATTTAAATCTTCTCCTACCCCCTCCTCTAAATCCTTCCATTACTCTTCCCACCCCCTAACCAATATTCTATGTTTTCTCTTCCCTTCAGCCATATTCCTCTCAATGTATCCTTACTAGTTTTCTGATTTCCACAGGTACTCTAGGTTAAACAAACAATGCTGAAAAATACATGGTAGGATCTGGATGTGAGAGAGAGCATGCTGTATTTCTCCTTCTGGGCCTGGGCTATTTCACTCTGTCTGATGTGTCTGTCTATCATCTGTGATCTCCAGTTCATCCATTTTGTTGAAATTTTCATTTTTCTTTAGAGTTGAATAAAATTCCATTGTATATGTATACCATGAAATTTTCTTTTTTCTTTTCTTTTCTTTTCTTTTCTTTCTTTTCTTCTTTTTTTTTTTTTTTCAAAATCCAGTCACCAATTGAACATTTAGGCTGCTTCCATTTCCTGGTGTTCTTACTGGGTTTCCGTTGTGATAAATACCATAACCAAAAGCAAATTGGGGAGATTAGGGTTTATTTCTGCCTACAGTTATAATCCATCTTGAAGAAAATCAGGGCAGGAATTCAAGACAGGAACTAGGGACAGAAACTGCAGCAGAAATCGTAGCGGAATACTGCTTATGTGTGTGCTTCCATTGCTTGCTCAGTTTGCTTACCACCCCTAGTAGGCTGGGACTGCTCATATCAATCATTAATCAAGAAAATGCCTGAAAGACTTGCAGGCAAACAATCTGGTAGAGCCATTTTGTCTATTGAGGTTCCTCTTCCCAGTTGACTCTAACTTGTGCCAATTTGAAAAAAAACCCTTGTAAACACACCTTTTATTGTGATAGGGCAGCAATGACCATAGATATTAAAATATCTCTGGAATATAATACAGAGTCTTTTGGGTATATGCCCAGGAGAAGTTCTAGACTGATTTCCAAAGTAACTGTACTGGTTTATACTTATAAGAAGTGGTTCTTGTTTTATCATATCTACACTAGAACTTTTTTGTTTGTATTCTTGATAATGGTCAATCTGACTGGGATGAGATAAAATCTTAAAATAGTTTCAATTTGCACTTCCCTAATAGTTAAAGATGTTGACTACTTTTAAAAAGGTGTTTCTTAGTCATTTTTATTCCTTTCGTCTCTGTTTAGTTGAATAGCCCATTCCAAAATTGGGTCATTTGTTTTCTTGATGTTTAGTTTTATTATTTTTTAAATATTTTTTAAGATTTATTTTATTTATTATATGTAAGTACGCTGTAGCTGTCTTCAGATGTCCCTTCCCCCACAGCATTGAGCTGGGCTCTTCAGCCCATCCCATCAGTCTGCAACATTCCTGGCCCCTACCACCACCTGCCTTCCACTTGTGTTATCCCTGGCCTTTGTTCTTCTGAGAACAATACAGCTGCTTTCTCCTGGAAATCAAGGCTGCCTCAGGGCAGTCTCACCTGGAAACATCAAGGGACTTGTGAGACATGAAGTCCTTTAACCCTAGCAGGCGACCCTCTGAGAAGAGGAGCCAACGGATTTCTCAGATATCTCCTTGAGACTGGGGGGAAGGGTTTGCCCAAAATGTTAAAAAGGTCTGACGGACATTAAAGTTCAGGCCTTGATCAGTGAAACATTGTCTTGGCCCTTCTTCGTGGCCCCTTCCCCATCCATCCCTCAGCTTCTGTTCTAGCAACCCAGTTCATAATAGCTGCAGGCAGTTAAGGTATACAACATTCAGACACACCAGAAGAGTGAATCCAATCTCATTACAGATGGTTGTGAGCCACCATGTGGTTGCTGGGATTTGAACTCAGGACCTCCCAAAGAGTAGTCAGTGCTCTTAACCACTGAGCCATCTCTCCAGCCTGTTTAGTTTTATTTATATATTCTTTTCACAAATATGTGTCTGTCAGATGAATAACTGCCAAAGATTTTCTCCTGTTCTGTGGGTTACCTCTTCAGTTGATTGAAAGTGTTCTTTGATGTAAAAGGTTTTTTGTTTTTTGTTTGTTGTGGATTTGATTTATTGCTTGTATTGTGTTAATTGGGTTCCCCCAAATTGCATGAGAATCCCGCATCTAAGACTCTGTGGGTCCTTGCCTCCAGATGGTTACAATTGGTAAATGTAGTTGTGGGTGGCCAATGGCTGGGCACGGGGACAGAGGAAGAATTTTTGTTTTCCCAGGGAAGGAGACTGAGGGCAGAAGAGGGATTTAGTACTGTTATGCCTGGGAAGCAGAAGGATCAGACTTGAGAGCTGCAGAAGAAAGAGTTTACAATCATGTATACCTCGAGGAAGAACAGCCCCAAGGAACCCCCAGTTGGGTTTAGGGTACCAAAGATGGAATATAGATTTTAGTAAGTGATAATTAAGGAGTATAAGAGGGGAGGTGTTAGCAATGTAGAAATTTATGAGTTGATCAGGAATTGCTCTGTTTAAGGCACAATAAAATAAAAAACTGTGTGTGAGTGTGTGTGTGTGTGGTGTGTGTGGTGTGTGTGTGTGTGTGTGTTTCATTTGAGAATCCAGAGCACTGAGGTGGTCGTGAGTAATTCGTGCCTTACTGCTGGGGAGATTGGAGCAGATTAACCTACTACTGCTACATTTGATATCTGCTTATTATCTTTCAGGAAGCTATTTGTGTGATAAGCTCACATTCGAATTGAGGATGTGTGCCTATGGAGCTATAAAGTATCATCTTTTGGAGAATAAATTCAAGGTATGGTACAAATATTCTATTTATAAAAAGGCTACTTAGCTTTCTAAAGTGATACTGTAGAACAATGATGTTATTGGAGAAATATACACGTATATTATTAAATTTATCTTTAATAATTCCACAGCTGACAGTACGGTATGGTCACCTAGCAATTCTGTTAAGTTGGAAAGATTCAATTCTGAAACACAAAAGAAGTGTTCAAAATTAAAACAGAAAGCATGACAGGAAACAAGTACTGGGTGGCCAATTGTTTATTTTCAAGCATGATACAGTTTATTGGGTTGAATATAGTATGTCCAATGATTTCAGTGATGGATGAAGAAAGGACAGATCCTACCAATTCCAAGGCGTAGACATGCTAAACTAATATTGAAGGTAAGGGATTTCATCCTTTAAAAAAATTCAATAAAAATTTTGAATATTTAATGTCTAAAATTCAGTTGATCAAATAAAATGTTTTGAAGGTGGAAGAATTTATTGTAGCATGAAATGCATAATAGTAAAAATTAGATGATCTGACCTAAGTAAATTACTGCGGGGAAAATTCTTATTTAAGTTCAAAATATTCATAGGATAAAAAGGAACTATCACCAAAAAGAAACACCTAGTGTTAATTAAGCAAAATAAGGAACCAAATAACCTAAAACAACAAGGAAGAAAACTTATATGTGAACAAGCATTTAAGTTTTTTATGTTTCAAATTGCGTTTCATTAATAATATTAGATGTGTGATTATCTAAAACCAAGGTGTTTTGATATAAGAATAGAATCATAACCTCCTTGATCTCCAGCAGCAGCACATTAAACACCTTAATTTGAGCTGGAGTTGGAACTGGAGCCAGACCTCCTGTGGCTGGATGACTTGTGCCCACCTACATCGACTTGGCCTCTAGAATGGCCTTCGCTGTCACTGGACTGGCTGGGGCTGTCCTGCCGGGCTCTTTCCCTCCTGGATGCGGGTTGCCTGTTGCCGTCGGGGGACTGTCCACTTCTCCCCGAGCCTGCTCTTGAGCTGCCCCGGGCAGAGTCAGCTTGTCGTGGGCTGGACTCCTGTCTGCGGCTGGAACCAGGCCGGCGGGCACTGTCTGGAGACTGCTCTGGGTGGGATGTTTGCCTGGCTGCTGCAGAGCCTCTGTGTCCTGCCTGACCATGGGAGGACTCGCTCTCATTCTGAGAGCTTACCTGGACTCGCCTTGACCCGGAGCGCCCAGAGCGGTCTGTGGCTTGCTCCTGGCGCTCTTCGTGGACCCTCCCGGAGCTGTGTCCACGGTTGGAGGCCTCGCCCCTTCTGGACCGGCCTTGCTCAGAGCTGTCCCTGGCGGGCTCTCCGCGGGGCCCCTGGCCCTCTCTGACACCGGATCTGGAGCTTCCTCGTGAGGCCTCATCCCGGGGACGAGAGGAGGAGCTGTGCCCTTGGTGAGAGTCCCGGTGCCTGGCGCTGTCCGATTCCTGTGCCCGGTGGGCTCCCTGTTGTCTGCTGCCACCGGACCTCTGCTGCCTGTGGCCGGACTCGGGCTGCTGGTGCTCGAGTTCCTGCTGGTGCCGGTGTTGGTGCTGCTGCTCCTGTTGGTGCTGGTGCTGCTGCTGGTGCTGCGAATCGGACTCGTCCTCGGTGTATTCTTGCTCATAGTAGTACCCCTGGTAGAGCCCCGAGCCTTTCTGGCCTCGTGAGGGACGCTGCTCGTGCCTCTGGCCGGCTCCGGACCCACCGTGGGCTCCCACTGCCTGGCCTTCTGAGACGTCGGAGTGGCCCTCGCTGTCGCTGGCCTGACTCTGGCTGGACCCCCGAGGCCTGCGATTGTCAGCAGATGTGGCAGAGTGGCCTTGTGCCTGTCCTGACCCGGAGTGCCTGGGGCTGTCTGCTGATGACTGGCCACGATGAAGGCTGCCCTGAGCTTCCCTGTTTCTGGAGCCTGAGTGGGACCCTACGCGACCCTGGACAGATGCCTGGCCTTGGTGGGACCGGGAGCCACTGGAGGAGTCAACTGCCTGGCCCCCGGCGGAGGTGCGCTGGGCCCCTGAGCTGGAGCTGGAGCCGGCCCTCCTGTGGCTGGATGAGGCTTGCCCGCGTCCCACATCGACTTGGCCTCTAGAATGGCCTTCGCTGTCACTGGACTGGCTGGGGCTGTCCTGCCGGGCTCTTTCCCTCCTGGATGCGGGTTGCCTGTTGCCGTCGGGGGACTGTCCACTTCTCCCCGAGCCTGCTCTTGAGCTGCCCCGGGCAGAGTCAGCTTGTCGTGGGCTGGACTCCTGTCTGCGGCTGGAACCAGGCCGGCGGGCACTGTCTGGAGACTGCTCTGGGTGGGATGTTTGCCTGGCTGCTGCAGAGCCTCTGTGTCCTGCCTGACCATGGGAGGACTCGCTCTCATTCTGAGAGCTTACCTGGACTCGCCTTGACCCGGAGCGCCCAGAGCGGTCTGTGGCTTGCTCCTGGCGCTCTTCGTGGACCCTCCCGGAGCTGTGTCCACGGTTGGAGGCCTCGCCCCTTCTGGACCGGCCTTGCTCAGAGCTGTCCCTGGCGGGCTCTCCTCGGGGCCCCTGGCCCTCTCTGACACCGGATCTGGAGCTTCCTCGTGAGGCCTCATCCCGGGGACGAGAGGAGGAGCTGTGCCCTTGGTGAGAGTCCCGGTGCCTGGCGCTGTCCGATTCCTGTGCCCGGTGGGCTCCCTGTTGTCTGCTGCCACCGGACCTCTGCTGCCTGTGGCCGGACTCGGGCTGCTGGTGCTCGTGTTCCTGCTGGTGCCGGTGTTGGTGCTGCTGCTCCTGTTGGTGCTGGTGCTGCTGCTGCTGGTGCTGCGAATCGGACTCGTCCTCGGTGTATTCTTGCTCGTAGTAGTACACCTGGTAGAGCCCCGAGCCTTTCTGGCCTCGTGAGGGACGCTGCTCGTGCCTCTGGCCGGCTCCGGACCCACCGTGGGCTCCCACTGCCTGGCCTTCTGAGACGTCGGAGTGGCCCTCGCTGTCGCTGGCCTGACTCTGGCTGGACCCCCGAGGCCTGCGATTGTCAGCAGATGTGGCAGAGTGGCCTTGTGCCTGTCCTGACCCGGAGTGCCTGGGGCTGTCTGCTGATGACTGGCCACGATGAAGGCTGCCCTGAGCTTCCCTGTTTCTGGAGCCTGAGTGGGACCCTACGCGACCCTGGACAGATGCCTGGCCTTGGTGGGACCGGGAGCCACTGGAGGAGTCAACTGCCTGGCCCCCGGCGGAGGTGCGCTGGGCCCCTGAGCTGGAGCTGGAGCCGGCCCTCCTGTGGCTGGATGAGGCTTGCCCGCGTCCCACATCGACTTGGCCTCTAGAATGGCCTTCGCTGTCACTGGACTGGCTGGGGCTGTCCTGCCGGGCTCTTTCCCTCCTGGATGCGGGTTGCCTGTTGCGGTCGGGGGACTGTCCACTTCTCCCCGAGCCTGCTCTTGAGCTGCCCCGGGCAGAGTCAGCTTGTCGTGGGCTGGACTCCTGTCTGCGGCTGGAACCAGGCCGGCGGGCACTGTCTGGAGACTGCTCTGGGTGGGATGTTTGCCTGGCTGCTGCAGAGCCTCTGTGTCCTGCCTGACCATGGGAGGACTCGCTCTCATTCTGAGAGCTTACCTGGACTCGCCTTGACCCGGAGCGCCCAGAGCGGTCTGTGGCTTGCTCCTGGCGCTCTTCGTGGACCCTCCCGGAGCTGTGTCCACGGTTGGAGGCCTCGCCCCTTCTGGACCGGCCTTGCTCAGAGCTGTCCCTGGCGGGCTCTCCGCGGGGCCCCTGGCCCTCTCTGACACCGGATCTGGAGCTTCCTCGTGAGGCCTCATCCCGGGGACGAGAGGAGGAGCTGTGCCCTTGGTGAGAGTCCCGGTGCCTGGCGCTGTCCGATTCCTGTGCCCGGTGGGCTCCCTGTTGTCTGCTGCCACCGGACCTCTGCTGCCTGTGGCCGGACTCGGGCTGCTGGTGCTCGAGTTCCTGCTGGTGCCGGTGTTGGTGCTGCTGCTCCTGTTGGTGCTGGTGCTGCTGCTGGTGCTGCGAATCGGACTCGTCCTCGGTGTATTCTTGCTCATAGTAGTACCCCTGGTAGAGCCCCGAGCCTTTCTGGCCTCGTGAGGGACGCTGCTCGTGCCTCTGGCCGGCTCCGGACCCACCGTGGGCTCCCACTGCCTGGCCTTCTGAGACGTCGGAGTGGCCCTCGCTGTCGCTGGCCTGACTCTGGCTGGACCCCCGAGGCCTGCGATTGTCAGCAGATGTGGCAGAGTGGCCTTGTGCCTGTCCTGACCCGGAGTGCCTGGGGCTGTCTGCTGATGACTGGCCACGATGAAGGCTGCCCTGAGCTTCCCTGTTTCTGGAGCCTGAGTGGGACCCTACGCGACCCTGGACAGATGCCTGGCCTTGGTGGGACCGGGAGCCACTGGAGGAGTCAACTGCCTGGCCCCCGGCGGAGGTGCGCTGGGCCCCTGAGCTGGAGCTGGAGCCGGCCCTCCTGTGGCTGGATGAGGCTTGCCCGCGTCCCACATCGACTTGGCCTCTAGAATGGCCTTCGCTGTCACTGGACTGGCTGGGGCTGTCCTGCCGGGCTCTTTCCCTCCTGGATGCGGGTTGCCTGTTGCCGTCGGGGGACTGTCCACTTCTCCCCGAGCCTGCTCTTGAGCTGCCCCGGGCAGAGTCAGCTTGTCGTGGGCTGGACTCCTGTCTGCGGCTGGAACCAGGCCGGCGGGCACTGTCTGGAGACTGCTCTGGGTGGGATGTTTGCCTGGCTGCTGCAGAGCCTCTGTGTCCTGCCTGACCATGGGAGGACTCGCTCTCATTCTGAGAGCTTACCTGGACTCGCCTTGACCCGGAGCGCCCAGAGCGGTCTGTGGCTTGCTCCTGGCGCTCTTCGTGGACCCTCCCGGAGCTGTGTCCACGGTTGGAGGCCTCGCCCCTTCTGGACCGGCCTTGCTCAGAGCTGTCCCTGGCGGGCTCTCCTCGGGGCCCCTGGCCCTCTCTGACACCGGATCTGGAGCTTCCTCGTGAGGCCTCATCCCGGGGACGAGAGGAGGAGCTGTGCCCTTGGTGAGAGTCCCGGTGCCTGGCGCTGTCCGATTCCTGTGCCCGGTGGGCTCCCTGTTGTCTGCTGCCACCGGACCTCTGCTGCCTGTGGCCGGACTCGGGCTGCTGGTGCTCGTGTTCCTGCTGGTGCCGGTGTTGGTGCTGCTGCTCCTGTTGGTGCTGGTGCTGCTGCTGCTGGTGCTGCGAATCGGACTCGTCCTCGGTGTATTCTTGCTCGTAGTAGTACACCTGGTAGAGCCCCGAGCCTTTCTGGCCTCGTGAGGGACGCTGCTCGTGCCTCTGGCCGGCTCCGGACCCACCGTGGGCTCCCACTGCCTGGCCTTCTGAGACGTCGGAGTGGCCCTCGCTGTCGCTGGCCTGACTCTGGCTGGACCCCCGAGGCCTGCGATTGTCAGCAGATGTGGCAGAGTGGCCTTGTGCCTGTCCTGACCCGGAGTGCCTGGGGCTGTCTGCTGATGACTGGCCACGATGAAGGCTGCCCTGAGCTTCCCTGTTTCTGGAGCCTGAGTGGGACCCTACGCGACCCTGGACAGATGCCTGGCCTTGGTGGGACCGGGAGCCACTGGAGGAGTCAACTGCCTGGCCCCCGGCGGAGGTGCGCTGGGCCCCTGAGCTGGAGCTGGAGCCGGCCCTCCTGTGGCTGGATGAGGCTTGCCCGCGTCCCACATCGACTTGGCCTCTAGAATGGCCTTCGCTGTCACTGGACTGGCTGGGGCTGTCCTGCCGGGCTCTTTCCCTCCTGGATGCGGGTTGCCTGTTGCCGTCGGGGGACTGTCCACTTCTCCCCGAGCCTGCTCTTGAGCTGCCCCGGGCAGAGTCAGCTTGTCGTGGGCTGGACTCCTGTCTGCGGCTGGAACCAGGCCGGCGGGCACTGTCTGGAGACTGCTCTGGGTGGGATGTTTGCCTGGCTGCTGCAGAGCCTCTGTGTCCTGCCTGACCATGGGAGGACTCGCTCTCATTCTGAGAGCTTACCTGGACTCGCCTTGACCCGGAGCGCCCAGAGCGGTCTGTGGCTTGCTCCTGGCGCTCTTCGTGGACCCTCCCGGAGCTGTGTCCACGGTTGGAGGCCTCGCCCCTTCTGGACCGGCCTTGCTCAGAGCTGTCCCTGGCGGGCTCTCCTCGGGGCCCCTGGCCCTCTCTGACACCGGATCTGGAGCTTCCTCGTGAGGCCTCATCCCGGGGACGAGAGGAGGAGCTGTGCCCTTGGTGAGAGTCCCGGTGCCTGGCGCTGTCCGATTCCTGTGCCCGGTGGGCTCCCTGTTGTCTGCTGCCACCGGACCTCTGCTGCCTGTGGCCGGACTCGGGCTGCTGGTGCTCGAGTTCCTGCTGGTGCCGGTGTTGGTGCTGCTGCTCCTGTTGGTGCTGGTGCTGCTGCTGGTGCTGCGAATCGGACTCGTCCTCGGTGTATTCTTGCTCATAGTAGTACCCCTGGTAGAGCCCCGAGCCTTTCTGGCCTCGTGAGGGACGCTGCTCGTGCCTCTGGCCGGCTCCGGACCCACCGTGGGCTCCCACTGCCTGGCCTTCTGAGACGTCGGAGTGGCCCTCGCTGTCGCTGGCCTGACTCTGGCTGGACCCCCGAGGCCTGCGATTGTCAGCAGATGTGGCAGAGTGGCCTTGTGCCTGTCCTGACCCGGAGTGCCTGGGGCTGTCTGCTGATGACTGGCCACGATGAAGGCTGCCCTGAGCTTCCCTGTTTCTGGAGCCTGAGTGGGACCCTACGCGACCCTGGACAGATGCCTGGCCTTGGTGGGACCGGGAGCCACTGGAGGAGTCAACTGCCTGGCCCCCGGCGGAGGTGCGCTGGGCCCCTGAGCTGGAGCTGGAGCCGGCCCTCCTGTGGCTGGATGAGGCTTGCCCGCGTCCCACATCGACTTGGCCTCTAGAATGGCCTTCGCTGTCACTGGACTGGCTGGGGCTGTCCTGCCGGGCTCTTTCCCTCCTGGATGCGGGTTGCCTGTTGCCGTCGGGGGACTGTCCACTTCTCCCCGAGCCTGCTCTTGAGCTGCCCCGGGCAGAGTCAGCTTGTCGTGGGCTGGACTCCTGTCTGCGGCTGGAACCAGGCCGGCGGGCACTGTCTGGAGACTGCTCTGGGTGGGATGTTTGCCTGGCTGCTGCAGAGCCTCTGTGTCCTGCCTGACCATGGGAGGACTCGCTCTCATTCTGAGAGCTTACCTGGACTCGCCTTGACCCGGAGCGCCCAGAGCGGTCTGTGGCTTGCTCCTGGCGCTCTTCGTGGACCCTCCCGGAGCTGTGTCCACGGTTGGAGGCCTCGCCCCTTCTGGACCGGCCTTGCTCAGAGCTGTCCCTGGCGGGCTCTCCTCGGGGCCCCTGGCCCTCTCTGACACCGGATCTGGAGCTTCCTCGTGAGGCCTCATCCCGGGGACGAGAGGAGGAGCTGTGCCCTTGGTGAGAGTCCCGGTGCCTGGCGCTGTCCGATTCCTGTGCCCGGTGGGCTCCCTGTTGTCTGCTGCCACCGGACCTCTGCTGCCTGTGGCCGGACTCGGGCTGCTGGTGCTCGTGTTCCTGCTGGTGCCGGTGTTGGTGCTGCTGCTCCTGTTGGTGCTGGTGCTGCTGCTGCTGGTGCTGCGAATCGGACTCGTCCTCGGTGTATTCTTGCTCGTAGTAGTACACCTGGTAGAGCCCCGAGCCTTTCTGGCCTCGTGAGGGACGCTGCTCGTGCCTCTGGCCGGCTCCGGACCCACCGTGGGCTCCCACTGCCTGGCCTTCTGAGACGTCGGAGTGGCCCTCGCTGTCGCTGGCCTGACTCTGGCTGGACCCCCGAGGCCTGCGATTGTCAGCAGATGTGGCAGAGTGGCCTTGTGCCTGTCCTGACCCGGAGTGCCTGGGGCTGTCTGCTGATGACTGGCCACGATGAAGGCTGCCCTGAGCTTCCCTGTTTCTGGAGCCTGAGTGGGACCCTACGCGACCCTGGACAGATGCCTGGCCTTGGTGGGACCGGGAGCCACTGGAGGAGTCAACTGCCTGGCCCCCGGCGGAGGTGCGCTGGGCCCCTGAGCTGGAGCTGGAGCCGGCCCTCCTGTGGCTGGATGAGGCTTGCCCGCGTCCCACATCGACTTGGCCTCTAGAATGGCCTTCGCTGTCACTGGACTGGCTGGGGCTGTCCTGCCGGGCTCTTTCCCTCCTGGATGCGGGTTGCCTGTTGCCGTCGGGGGACTGTCCACTTCTCCCCGAGCCTGCTCTTGAGCTGCCCCGGGCAGAGTCAGCTTGTCGTGGGCTGGACTCCTGTCTGCGGCTGGAACCAGGCCGGCGGGCACTGTCTGGAGACTGCTCTGGGTGGGATGTTTGCCTGGCTGCTGCAGAGCCTCTGTGTCCTGCCTGACCATGGGAGGACTCGCTCTCATTCTGAGAGCTTACCTGGACTCGCCTTGACCCGGAGCGCCCAGAGCGGTCTGTGGCTTGCTCCTGGCGCTCTTCGTGGACCCTCCCGGAGCTGTGTCCACGGTTGGAGGCCTCGCCCCTTCTGGACCGGCCTTGCTCAGAGCTGTCCCTGGCGGGCTCTCCGCGGGGCCCCTGGCCCTCTCTGACACCGGATCTGGAGCTTCCTCGTGAGGCCTCATCCCGGGGACGAGAGGAGGAGCTGTGCCCTTGGTGAGAGTCCCGGTGCCTGGCGCTGTCCGATTCCTGTGCCCGGTGGGCTCCCTGTTGTCTGCTGCCACCGGACCTCTGCTGCCTGTGGCCGGACTCGGGCTGCTGGTGCTCGTGTTCCTGCTGGTGCCGGTGTTGGTGCTGCTGCTCCTGTTGGTGCTGGTGCTGCTGCTGCTGGTGCTGCGAATCGGACTCGTCCTCGGTGTATTCTTGCTCGTAGTAGTACACCTGGTAGAGCCCCGAGCCTTTCTGGCCTCGTGAGGGACGCTGCTCGTGCCTCTGGCCGGCTCCGGACCCACCGTGGGCTCCCACTGCCTGGCCTTCTGAGACGTCGGAGTGGCCCTCGCTGTCGCTGGCCTGACTCTGGCTGGACCCCCGAGGCCTGCGATTGTCAGCAGATGTGGCAGAGTGGCCTTGTGCCTGTCCTGACCCGGAGTGCCTGGGGCTGTCTGCTGATGACTGGCCACGATGAAGGCTGCCCTGAGCTTCCCTGTTTCTGGAGCCTGAGTGGGACCCTACGCGACCCTGGACAGATGCCTGGCCTTGGTGGGACCGGGAGCCACTGGAGGAGTCAACTGCCTGGCCCCCGGCGGAGGTGCGCTGGGCCCCTGAGCTGGAGCTGGAGCCGGCCCTCCTGTGGCTGGATGAGGCTTGCCCGCGTCCCACATCGACTTGGCCTCTAGAATGGCCTTCGCTGTCACTGGACTGGCTGGGGCTGTCCTGCCGGGCTCTTTCCCTCCTGGATGCGGGTTGCCTGTTGCCGTCGGGGGACTGTCCACTTCTCCCCGAGCCTGCTCTTGAGCTGCCCCGGGCAGAGTCAGCTTGTCGTGGGCTGGACTCCTGTCTGCGGCTGGAACCAGGCCGGCGGGCACTGTCTGGAGACTGCTCTGGGTGGGATGTTTGCCTGGCTGCTGCAGAGCCTCTGTGTCCTGCCTGACCATGGGAGGACTCGCTCTCATTCTGAGAGCTTACCTGGACTCGCCTTGACCCGGAGCGCCCAGAGCGGTCTGTGGCTTGCTCCTGGCGCTCTTCGTGGACCCTCCCGGAGCTGTGTCCACGGTTGGAGGCCTCGCCCCTTCTGGACCGGCCTTGCTCAGAGCTGTCCCTGGCGGGCTCTCCTCGGGGCCCCTGGCCCTCTCTGACACCGGATCTGGAGCTTCCTCGTGAGGCCTCATCCCGGGGACGAGAGGAGGAGCTGTGCCCTTGGTGAGAGTCCCGGTGCCTGGCGCTGTCCGATTCCTGTGCCCGGTGGGCTCCCTGTTGTCTGCTGCCACCGGACCTCTGCTGCCTGTGGCCGGACTCGGGCTGCTGGTGCTCGTGTTCCTGCTGGTGCCGGTGTTGGTGCTGCTGCTCCTGTTGGTGCTGGTGCTGCTGCTGCTGGTGCTGCGAATCGGACTCGTCCTCGGTGTATTCTTGCTCGTAGTAGTACACCTGGTAGAGCCCCGAGCCTTTCTGGCCTCGTGAGGGACGCTGCTCGTGCCTCTGGCCGGCTCCGGACCCACCGTGGGCTCCCACTGCCTGGCCTTCTGAGACGTCGGAGTGGCCCTCGCTGTCGCTGGCCTGACTCTGGCTGGACCCCCGAGGCCTGCGATTGTCAGCAGATGTGGCAGAGTGGCCTTGTGCCTGTCCTGACCCGGAGTGCCTGGGGCTGTCTGCTGATGACTGGCCACGATGAAGGCTGCCCTGAGCTTCCCTGTTTCTGGAGCCTGAGTGGGACCCTACGCGACCCTGGACAGATGCCTGGCCTTGGTGGGACCGGGAGCCACTGGAGGAGTCAACTGCCTGGCCCCCGGCGGAGGTGCGCTGGGCCCCTGAGCTGGAGCTGGAGCCGGCCCTCCTGTGGCTGGATGAGGCTTGCCCGCGTCCCACATCGACTTGGCCTCTAGAATGGCCTTCGCTGTCACTGGACTGGCTGGGGCTGTCCTGCCGGGCTCTTTCCCTCCTGGATGCGGGTTGCCTGTTGCCGTCGGGGGACTGTCCACTTCTCCCCGAGCCTGCTCTTGAGCTGCCCCGGGCAGAGTCAGCTTGTCGTGGGCTGGACTCCTGTCTGCGGCTGGAACCAGGCCGGCGGGCACTGTCTGGAGACTGCTCTGGGTGGGATGTTTGCCTGGCTGCTGCAGAGCCTCTGTGTCCTGCCTGACCATGGGAGGACTCGCTCTCATTCTGAGAGCTTACCTGGACTCGCCTTGACCCGGAGCGCCCAGAGCGGTCTGTGGCTTGCTCCTGGCGCTCTTCGTGGACCCTCCCGGAGCTGTGTCCACGGTTGGAGGCCTCGCCCCTTCTGGACCGGCCTTGCTCAGAGCTGTCCCTGGCGGGCTCTCCGCGGGGCCCCTGGCCCTCTCTGACACCGGATCTGGAGCTTCCTCGTGAGGCCTCATCCCGGGGACTAGAGGAGGAGCTGTGCCCTTGGTGAGAGTCCCGGTGCCTGGCGCTGTCCGATTCCTGTGCCCGGTGGGCTCCCTGTTGTCTGCTGCCACCGGACCTCTGCTGCCTGTGGCCGGACTCGGGCTGCTGGTGCTCGAGTTCCTGCTGGTGCCGGTGTTGGTGCTGCTGCTCCTGTTGGTGCTGGTGCTGCTGCTGGTGCTGCGAATCGGACTCGTCCTCGGTGTATTCTTGCTCATAGTAGTACCCCTGGTAGAGCCCCGAGCCTTTCTGGCCTCGTGAGGGACGCTGCTCGTGCCTCTGGCCGGCTCCGGACCCACCGTGGGCTCCCACTGCCTGGCCTTCTGAGACGTCGGAGTGGCCCTCGCTGTCGCTGGCCTGACTCTGGCTGGACCCCCGAGGCCTGCGATTGTCAGCAGATGTGGCAGAGTGGCCTTGTGCCTGTCCTGACCCGGAGTGCCTGGGGCTGTCTGCTGATGACTGGCCACGATGAAGGCTGCCCTGAGCTTCCCTGTTTCTGGAGCCTGAGTGGGACCCTACGCGACCCTGGACAGATGCCTGGCCTTGGTGGGACCGGGAGCCACTGGAGGAGTCAACTGCCTGGCCCCCGGCGGAGGTGCGCTGGGCCCCTGAGCTGGAGCTGGAGCCGGCCCTCCTGTGGCTGGATGAGGCTTGCCCGCGTCCCACATCGACTTGGCCTCTAGAATGGCCTTCGCTGTCACTGGACTGGCTGGGGCTGTCCTGCCGGGCTCTTTCCCTCCTGGATGCGGGTTGCCTGTTGCGGTCGGGGGACTGTCCACTTCTCCCCGAGCCTGCTCTTGAGCTGCCCCGGGCAGAGTCAGCTTGTCGTGGGCTGGACTCCTGTCTGCGGCTGGAACCAGGCCGGCGGGCACTGTCTGGAGACTGCTCTGGGTGGGATGTTTGCCTGGCTGCTGCAGAGCCTCTGTGTCCTGCCTGACCATGGGAGGACTCGCTCTCATTCTGAGAGCTTACCTGGACTCGCCTTGACCCGGAGCGCCCAGAGCGGTCTGTGGCTTGCTCCTGGCGCTCTTCGTGGACCCTCCCGGAGCTGTGTCCACGGTTGGAGGCCTCGCCCCTTCTGGACCGGCCTTGCTCAGAGCTGTCCCTGGCGGGCTCTCCGCGGGGCCCCTGGCCCTCTCTGACACCGGATCTGGAGCTTCCTCGTGAGGCCTCATCCCGGGGACGAGAGGAGGAGCTGTGCCCTTGGTGAGAGTCCCGGTGCCTGGCGCTGTCCGATTCCTGTGCCCGGTGGGCTCCCTGTTGTCTGCTGCCACCGGACCTCTGCTGCCTGTGGCCGGACTCGGGCTGCTGGTGCTCGAGTTCCTGCTGGTGCCGGTGTTGGTGCTGCTGCTCCTGTTGGTGCTGGTGCTGCTGCTGGTGCTGCGAATCGGACTCGTCCTCGGTGTATTCTTGCTCATAGTAGTACCCCTGGTAGAGCCCCGAGCCTTTCTGGCCTCGTGAGGGACGCTGCTCGTGCCTCTGGCCGGCTCCGGACCCACCGTGGGCTCCCACTGCCTGGCCTTCTGAGACGTCGGAGTGGCCCTCGCTGTCGCTGGCCTGACTCTGGCTGGACCCCCGAGGCCTGCGATTGTCAGCAGATGTGGCAGAGTGGCCTTGTGCCTGTCCTGACCCGGAGTGCCTGGGGCTGTCTGCTGATGACTGGCCACGATGAAGGCTGCCCTGAGCTTCCCTGTTTCTGGAGCCTGAGTGGGACCCTACGCGACCCTGGACAGATGCCTGGCCTTGGTGGGACCGGGAGCCACTGGAGGAGTCAACTGCCTGGCCCCCGGCGGAGGTGCGCTGGGCCCCTGAGCTGGAGCTGGAGCCGGCCCTCCTGTGGCTGGATGAGGCTTGCCCGCGTCCCACATCGACTTGGCCTCTAGAATGGCCTTCGCTGTCACTGGACTGGCTGGGGCTGTCCTGCCGGGCTCTTTCCCTCCTGGATGCGGGTTGCCTGTTGCCGTCGGGGGACTGTCCACTTCTCCCCGAGCCTGCTCTTGAGCTGCCCCGGGCAGAGTCAGCTTGTCGTGGGCTGGACTCCTGTCTGCGGCTGGAACCAGGCCGGCGGGCACTGTCTGGAGACTGCTCTGGGTGGGATGTTTGCCTGGCTGCTGCAGAGCCTCTGTGTCCTGCCTGACCATGGGAGGACTCGCTCTCATTCTGAGAGCTTACCTGGACTCGCCTTGACCCGGAGCGCCCAGAGCGGTCTGTGGCTTGCTCCTGGCGCTCTTCGTGGACCCTCCCGGAGCTGTGTCCACGGTTGGAGGCCTCGCCCCTTCTGGACCGGCCTTGCTCAGAGCTGTCCCTGGCGGGCTCTCCTCGGGGCCCCTGGCCCTCTCTGACACCGGATCTGGAGCTTCCTCGTGAGGCCTCATCCCGGGGACGAGAGGAGGAGCTGTGCCCTTGGTGAGAGTCCCGGTGCCTGGCGCTGTCCGATTCCTGTGCCCGGTGGGCTCCCTGTTGTCTGCTGCCACCGGACCTCTGCTGCCTGTGGCCGGACTCGGGCTGCTGGTGCTCGTGTTCCTGCTGGTGCCGGTGTTGGTGCTGCTGCTCCTGTTGGTGCTGGTGCTGCTGCTGCTGGTGCTGCGAATCGGACTCGTCCTCGGTGTATTCTTGCTCGTAGTAGTACACCTGGTAGAGCCCCGAGCCTTTCTGGCCTCGTGAGGGACGCTGCTCGTGCCTCTGGCCGGCTCCGGACCCACCGTGGGCTCCCACTGCCTGGCCTTCTGAGACGTCGGAGTGGCCCTCGCTGTCGCTGGCCTGACTCTGGCTGGACCCCCGAGGCCTGCGATTGTCAGCAGATGTGGCAGAGTGGCCTTGTGCCTGTCCTGACCCGGAGTGCCTGGGGCTGTCTGCTGATGACTGGCCACGATGAAGGCTGCCCTGAGCTTCCCTGTTTCTGGAGCCTGAGTGGGACCCTACGCGACCCTGGACAGATGCCTGGCCTTGGTGGGACCGGGAGCCACTGGAGGAGTCAACTGCCTGGCCCCCGGCGGAGGTGCGCTGGGCCCCTGAGCTGGAGCTGGAGCCGGCCCTCCTGTGGCTGGATGAGGCTTGCCCGCGTCCCACATCGACTTGGCCTCTAGAATGGCCTTCGCTGTCACTGGACTGGCTGGGGCTGTCCTGCCGGGCTCTTTCCCTCCTGGATGCGGGTTGCCTGTTGCCGTCGGGGGACTGTCCACTTCTCCCCGAGCCTGCTCTTGAGCTGCCCCGGGCAGAGTCAGCTTGTCGTGGGCTGGACTCCTGTCTGCGGCTGGAACCAGGCCGGCGGGCACTGTCTGGAGACTGCTCTGGGTGGGATGTTTGCCTGGCTGCTGCAGAGCCTCTGTGTCCTGCCTGACCATGGGAGGACTCGCTCTCATTCTGAGAGCTTACCTGGACTCGCCTTGACCCGGAGCGCCCAGAGCGGTCTGTGGCTTGCTCCTGGCGCTCTTCGTGGACCCTCCCGGAGCTGTGTCCACGGTTGGAGGCCTCGCCCCTTCTGGACCGGCCTTGCTCAGAGCTGTCCCTGGCGGGCTCTCCTCGGGGCCCCTGGCCCTCTCTGACACCGGATCTGGAGCTTCCTCGTGAGGCCTCATCCCGGGGACGAGAGGAGGAGCTGTGCCCTTGGTGAGAGTCCCGGTGCCTGGCGCTGTCCGATTCCTGTGCCCGGTGGGCTCCCTGTTGTCTGCTGCCACCGGACCTCTGCTGCCTGTGGCCGGACTCGGGCTGCTGGTGCTCGAGTTCCTGCTGGTGCCGGTGTTGGTGCTGCTGCTCCTGTTGGTGCTGGTGCTGCTGCTGGTGCTGCGAATCGGACTCGTCCTCGGTGTATTCTTGCTCATAGTAGTACCCCTGGTAGAGCCCCGAGCCTTTCTGGCCTCGTGAGGGACGCTGCTCGTGCCTCTGGCCGGCTCCGGACCCACCGTGGGCTCCCACTGCCTGGCCTTCTGAGACGTCGGAGTGGCCCTCGCTGTCGCTGGCCTGACTCTGGCTGGACCCCCGAGGCCTGCGATTGTCAGCAGATGTGGCAGAGTGGCCTTGTGCCTGTCCTGACCCGGAGTGCCTGGGGCTGTCTGCTGATGACTGGCCACGATGAAGGCTGCCCTGAGCTTCCCTGTTTCTGGAGCCTGAGTGGGACCCTACGCGACCCTGGACAGATGCCTGGCCTTGGTGGGACCGGGAGCCACTGGAGGAGTCAACTGCCTGGCCCCCGGCGGAGGTGCGCTGGGCCCCTGAGCTGGAGCTGGAGCCGGCCCTCCTGTGGCTGGATGAGGCTTGCCCGCGTCCCACATCGACTTGGCCTCTAGAATGGCCTTCGCTGTCACTGGACTGGCTGGGGCTGTCCTGCCGGGCTCTTTCCCTCCTGGATGCGGGTTGCCTGTTGCCGTCGGGGGACTGTCCACTTCTCCCCGAGCCTGCTCTTGAGCTGCCCCGGGCAGAGTCAGCTTGTCGTGGGCTGGACTCCTGTCTGCGGCTGGAACCAGGCCGGCGGGCACTGTCTGGAGACTGCTCTGGGTGGGATGTTTGCCTGGCTGCTGCAGAGCCTCTGTGTCCTGCCTGACCATGGGAGGACTCGCTCTCATTCTGAGAGCTTACCTGGACTCGCCTTGACCCGGAGCGCCCAGAGCGGTCTGTGGCTTGCTCCTGGCGCTCTTCGTGGACCCTCCCGGAGCTGTGTCCACGGTTGGAGGCCTCGCCCCTTCTGGACCGGCCTTGCTCAGAGCTGTCCCTGGCGGGCTCTCCTCGGGGCCCCTGGCCCTCTCTGACACCGGATCTGGAGCTTCCTCGTGAGGCCTCATCCCGGGGACGAGAGGAGGAGCTGTGCCCTTGGTGAGAGTCCCGGTGCCTGGCGCTGTCCGATTCCTGTGCCCGGTGGGCTCCCTGTTGTCTGCTGCCACCGGACCTCTGCTGCCTGTGGCCGGACTCGGGCTGCTGGTGCTCGTGTTCCTGCTGGTGCCGGTGTTGGTGCTGCTGCTCCTGTTGGTGCTGGTGCTGCTGCTGCTGGTGCTGCGAATCGGACTCGTCCTCGGTGTATTCTTGCTCGTAGTAGTACACCTGGTAGAGCCCCGAGCCTTTCTGGCCTCGTGAGGGACGCTGCTCGTGCCTCTGGCCGGCTCCGGACCCACCGTGGGCTCCCACTGCCTGGCCTTCTGAGACGTCGGAGTGGCCCTCGCTGTCGCTGGCCTGACTCTGGCTGGACCCCCGAGGCCTGCGATTGTCAGCAGATGTGGCAGAGTGGCCTTGTGCCTGTACTGACCCGGAGTGCCTGGGGCTGTCTGCTGATGACTGGCCACGATGAAGGCTGCCCTGAGCTTCCCTGTTTCTGGAGCCTGAGTGGGACCCTACGCGACCCTGGACAGATGCCTGGCCTTGGTGGGACCGGGAGCCACTGGAGGAGTCAACTGCCTGGCCCCCGGCGGAGGTGCGCTGGGCCCCTGAGCTGGAGCTGGAGCCGGCCCTCCTGTGGCTGGATGAGGCTTGCCCGCGTCCCACATCGACTTGGCCTCTAGAATGGCCTTCGCTGTCACTGGACTGGCTGGGGCTGTCCTGCCGGGCTCTTTCCCTCCTGGATGCGGGTTGCCTGTTGCCGTCGGGGGACTGTCCACTTCTCCCCGAGCCTGCTCTTGAGCTGCCCCGGGCAGAGTCAGCTTGTCGTGGGCTGGACTCCTGTCTGCGGCTGGAACCAGGCCGGCGGGCACTGTCTGGAGACTGCTCTGGGTGGGATGTTTGCCTGGCTGCTGCAGAGCCTCTGTGTCCTGCCTGACCATGGGAGGACTCGCTCTCATTCTGAGAGCTTACCTGGACTCGCCTTGACCCGGAGCGCCCAGAGCGGTCTGTGGCTTGCTCCTGGCGCTCTTCGTGGACCCTCCCGGAGCTGTGTCCACGGTTGGAGGCCTCGCCCCTTCTGGACCGGCCTTGCTCAGAGCTGTCCCTGGCGGGCTCTCCGCGGGGCCCCTGGCCCTCTCTGACACCGGATCTGGAGCTTCCTCGTGAGGCCTCATCCCGGGGACGAGAGGAGGAGCTGTGCCCTTGGTGAGAGTCCCGGTGCCTGGCGCTGTCCGATTCCTGTGCCCGGTGGGCTCCCTGTTGTCTGCTGCCACCGGACCTCTGCTGCCTGTGGCCGGACTCGGGCTGCTGGTGCTCGTGTTCCTGCTGGTGCCGGTGTTGGTGCTGCTGCTCCTGTTGGTGCTGGTGCTGCTGCTGCTGGTGCTGCGAATCGGACTCGTCCTCGGTGTATTCTTGCTCGTAGTAGTACACCTGGTAGAGCCCCGAGCCTTTCTGGCCTCGTGAGGGACGCTGCTCGTGCCTCTGGCCGGCTCCGGACCCACCGTGGGCTCCCACTGCCTGGCCTTCTGAGACGTCGGAGTGGCCCTCGCTGTCGCTGGCCTGACTCTGGCTGGACCCCCGAGGCCTGCGATTGTCAGCAGATGTGGCAGAGTGGCCTTGTGCCTGTCCTGACCCGGAGTGCCTGGGGCTGTCTGCTGATGACTGGCCACGATGAAGGCTGCCCTGAGCTTCCCTGTTTCTGGAGCCTGAGTGGGACCCTACGCGACCCTGGACAGATGCCTGGCCTTGGTGGGACCGGGAGCCACTGGAGGAGTCAACTGCCTGGCCCCCGGCGGAGGTGCGCTGGGCCCCTGAGCTGGAGCTGGAGCCGGCCCTCCTGTGGCTGGATGAGGCTTGCCCGCGTCCCACATCGACTTGGCCTCTAGAATGGCCTTCGCTGTCACTGGACTGGCTGGGGCTGTCCTGCCGGGCTCTTTCCCTCCTGGATGCGGGTTGCCTGTTGCCGTCGGGGGACTGTCCACTTCTCCCCGAGCCTGCTCTTGAGCTGCCCCGGGCAGAGTCAGCTTGTCGTGGGCTGGACTCCTGTCTGCGGCTGGAACCAGGCCGGCGGGCACTGTCTGGAGACTGCTCTGGGTGGGATGTTTGCCTGGCTGCTGCAGAGCCTCTGTGTCCTGCCTGACCATGGGAGGACTCGCTCTCATTCTGAGAGCTTACCTGGACTCGCCTTGACCCGGAGCGCCCAGAGCGGTCTGTGGCTTGCTCCTGGCGCTCTTCGTGGACCCTCCCGGAGCTGTGTCCACGGTTGGAGGCCTCGCCCCTTCTGGACCGGCCTTGCTCAGAGCTGTCCCTGGCGGGCTCTCCTCGGGGCCCCTGGCCCTCTCTGACACCGGATCTGGAGCTTCCTCGTGAGGCCTCATCCCGGGGACGAGAGGAGGAGCTGTGCCCTTGGTGAGAGTCCCGGTGCCTGGCGCTGTCCGATTCCTGTGCCCGGTGGGCTCCCTGTTGTCTGCTGCCACCGGACCTCTGCTGCCTGTGGCCGGACTCGGGCTGCTGGTGCTCGTGTTCCTGCTGGTGCCGGTGTTGGTGCTGCTGCTCCTGTTGGTGCTGGTGCTGCTGCTGCTGGTGCTGCGAATCGGACTCGTCCTCGGTGTATTCTTGCTCGTAGTAGTACACCTGGTAGAGCCCCGAGCCTTTCTGGCCTCGTGAGGGACGCTGCTCGTGCCTCTGGCCGGCTCCGGACCCACCGTGGGCTCCCACTGCCTGGCCTTCTGAGACGTCGGAGTGGCCCTCGCTGTCGCTGGCCTGACTCTGGCTGGACCCCCGAGGCCTGCGATTGTCAGCAGATGTGGCAGAGTGGCCTTGTGCCTGTCCTGACCCGGAGTGCCTGGGGCTGTCTGCTGATGACTGGCCACGATGAAGGCTGCCCTGAGCTTCCCTGTTTCTGGAGCCTGAGTGGGACCCTACGCGACCCTGGACAGATGCCTGGCCTTGGTGGGACCGGGAGCCACTGGAGGAGTCAACTGCCTGGCCCCCGGCGGAGGTGCGCTGGGCCCCTGAGCTGGAGCTGGAGCCGGCCCTCCTGTGGCTGGATGAGGCTTGCCCGCGTCCCACATCGACTTGGCCTCTAGAATGGCCTTCGCTGTCACTGGACTGGCTGGGGCTGTCCTGCCGGGCTCTTTCCCTCCTGGATGCGGGTTGCCTGTTGCCGTCGGGGGACTGTCCACTTCTCCCCGAGCCTGCTCTTGAGCTGCCCCGGGCAGAGTCAGCTTGTCGTGGGCTGGACTCCTGTCTGCGGCTGGAACCAGGCCGGCGGGCACTGTCTGGAGACTGCTCTGGGTGGGATGTTTGCCTGGCTGCTGCAGAGCCTCTGTGTCCTGCCTGACCATGGGAGGACTCGCTCTCATTCTGAGAGCTTACCTGGACTCGCCTTGACCCGGAGCGCCCAGAGCGGTCTGT
The DNA here is from genome assembly GCF_947179515.1 of Apodemus sylvaticus. NCBI lineage: Eukaryota > Metazoa > Chordata > Mammalia > Rodentia > Muridae > Apodemus > Apodemus sylvaticus. The sequence continues at coordinate 71,774,383 of NC_067475.1, forward strand.
GGCTTGCTCCTGGCGCTCTTCGTGGACCCTCCCGGAGCTGTGTCCACGGTTGGAGGCCTCGCCCCTTCTGGACCGGCCTTGCTCAGAGCTGTCCCTGGCGGGCTCTCCTCGGGGCCCCTGGCCCTCTCTGACACCGGATCTGGAGCTTCCTCGTGAGGCCTCATCCCGGGGACGAGAGGAGGAGCTGTGCCCTTGGTGAGAGTCCCGGTGCCTGGCGCTGTCCGATTCCTGTGCCCGGTGGGCTCCCTGTTGTCTGCTGCCACCGGACCTCTGCTGCCTGTGGCCGGACTCGGGCTGCTGGTGCTCGTGTTCCTGCTGGTGCCGGTGTTGGTGCTGCTGCTCCTGTTGGTGCTGGTGCTGCTGCTGCTGGTGCTGCGAATCGGACTCGTCCTCGGTGTATTCTTGCTCGTAGTAGTACACCTGGTAGAGCCCCGAGCCTTTCTGGCCTCGTGAGGGACGCTGCTCGTGCCTCTGGCCGGCTCCGGACCCACCGTGGGCTCCCACTGCCTGGCCTTCTGAGACGTCGGAGTGGCCCTCGCTGTCGCTGGCCTGACTCTGGCTGGACCCCCGAGGCCTGCGATTGTCAGCAGATGTGGCAGAGTGGCCTTGTGCCTGTCCTGACCCGGAGTGCCTGGGGCTGTCTGCTGATGACTGGCCACGATGAAGGCTGCCCTGAGCTTCCCTGTTTCTGGAGCCTGAGTGGGACCCTACGCGACCCTGGACAGATGCCTGGCCTTGGTGGGACCGGGAGTCACTGGAGGAGTCAACTGCCTGGCCCCCGGCGGAGGTGCGCTGGGCCCCTGAGCTGGAGCTGGAGCCGGCCCTCCTGTGGCTGGATGAGGCTTGCCTGCGTCCCACATCGACTTGGCCTCTAGAATGGCCTTCGATGTCACTGGACTGGCTGGGGCTGTCCTGCCGGGCTCTTTCCCTCCTGGATGCGGGTTGCCTGTTGCCGTCGGGGGACTGTCCACTTCTCCCCGAGCCTGCTCTTGAGCTGCCGCGGGCAGAGTCAGCTTGTCGTGGGCTGGACTCCTGTCTGAGGCTGGAACCAGGCCGGCGGGCACTGTCTGGAGACTGCTCTGGGCGTGATGGTCTCTTTAGTTCTGTAGTACCTCTGTGTTCTGCCTCATCTTGGGAAGATCCCTTCTCGTTTTGGGTGCCTCTTCCTTTTGTTCTTCTCTCTCTTTCTTGTCTTTTACTGTCTTCAGTTTTGTAGTAACAGTCATCATAACTTGCCTCGCAGTGTTCCTTGCATTTTCCACTATAATAGATTTCATCATAGTTTATTTCTTTTGGTTGTTTTTGCTTCCTATTTCTACTACCTCTTCTTTCTGTAGAATCAGAACCCCTCCTGTGCTTTCTGGTCGAGTCATCCTGATGCTTGTGTTTTCCTGATTCTCTCCTTCTGTTTGTATCTCCTTCATTATTTCTACTCTTTGATCCTTGCCTTTTTCCTCCTTGTCCATTTGGACTTTTTGTTCTATCATTTTTTCTCTTTCCATCAGTTCCACCATGCCTCTGTCCAGTACTTTTTTCTTCTTCCTCTTCTTCTAGTCCTTTGTAATCATGTTTACTTCTCTTCTTTGATGCACGTGTTTGGAATCTTTTATTCTGGGCTGCATCATAATATGCTTGTGCCAACTTTAGCACCATTAGTAAATACTCGGTGAAATCTACTTTGTCATCGTGGTCCACATCTATCATCTGCATGAAGACTTCGGCGATATCTTGGTCATCTGGATTCTGTAAGTAGTATAGAAAGGTATTCCTTCAGAATAACTAATTTCAGCTTTATAATTAAAATGCAGTATACATTTATGATGTTTTAGAACCGACATTTCTACCTATTTGTTTAGGTTTTGGTTTTTTAGAGTATTTTTATGCTTTCCCTTCTTGTCTGTGTTGATAGTATTATCTGAATTAATGTTTAAATATCAACTATAAAATATCACTTTTTCCTTGCATCAGCTACCTTTTTTATATTTCATGTGTCTGAATTTTATTCATTTCATGATTTGTTTTCAAAGTATACTCCACTAATTTTGATTTTAGGAAAATTACTGTGATAATTTTTATTGGTAGAATTCATTTCTATTCTTTTAAAATTAAATATTGATTGTATTTGAATTTCAGACACAGTATTTCATGTATGAAGAACACATAGGTACAGTTTTATAGAAAGCTAAACAAAATTTATCTTGTCTTAATTATGGCCATTTCTTTTAGTAATGAAGTACTGAAAGTGTTTTTCTACAATCTTTGGTTAGATTATTGGAAATGCGCAGAAGTGTTTGTCTCAGTGACCCCATATTTCTCACCCTCAAGATGGCCTGTAATTCTCCTTCCAGAAGCTCCTTCAGCTCTTCTTTGCTCAGTGTTTCTTCCTCCTTATCGTTGTTTGAGTATTGTTGGAATATTTCAATCACGCTAGTGATGCTTTCCAGGAGAGTGGACATCGTTTAGCAGAACGTGTGCACTGTAGAAGTGAAAAAAATTTATTTCCTTTTTCCTTTTATTTTATAGGTTGTATTTATCATTGCAATGCCTTTTTATAGTTTAAACTCAGTATTTTTTTAATGAGCACATTTTAGAAATGAAACTTGCTAAAGAACATCTCCAAAGTCTACAGAGTAAAACATCAAGTGACTTTGGCAACTGACACTGCCTATTTTATGACTTTAAATACATTTATAGTACTAGCTTCTTAAACTCTTACTTCTCAGTTTGCTCTTGGTAAGACTCCTTTTTGGTAAATCAGCCATTCCTCCTACCAGGGTAATATAATGGTCCCTTGATTATGTTGTCAACGAATAGAAACTAGTAGGCATTTCAATAAATGAAATAAGTATTTTTCTTATATAAAAGCATTATAATGATGACTTTTGGACTTATATAACAGGCAAAAACAGAATACTATAGGTAACATAAGTTTGTCAAATATGAGTGTAGTAGTATAGTCTAAAGCCTTATGGACATTGGAGTACTGGACAAAATGAAATATGTATGCTGTATTTTGATGTGATTTGTTTGAATATATAGTTTAGCAAGTTTATGGTTACCCAGTGAAAGAGTTGAATTTAAGCCTTATAAACTAATCAAAATGATAGCGAAAAGAAAATGGACAATTAATGCAAATTAAAGTTAGAGATAGAGATTTTGCTTCAGTAGAATGATCTTATCATTAGTGGACCATTGCTGTATTTGACCCTTAATGGAATGGAATGGTGATTTCTGTCAGAAAATGTTCAAAAAGTTTGTTTACTAAAATGTTACTTTGTTTAATAGTTTATTTGAGAATTTTGGATCAGCACTCCTTTTGAGAAGAGAGATAACTGGTGTATGTGTGTGTTGTATTATTACCGTAGAACTATGAAGTTCATTTTAGTTTATTGTGATTTATATTTAAACTGGAAAAGAACTCATCACATGGAAGATGCAATAATGGACAAAGTAAGGGATAATCTTACATGGGAACATAGGGAATCAGCGAAGGATGAGGAATAGTCAACGAATAAATATATGAGGAAATTGTAGTGTATATTGATATAATAAAATGATAATACTAATGTATTTCAGCATTCATAAAATAGGTTGAGATAGTCAATCTAACAAAGTTGGTTGGATTTATTAACTCCATGTGCGTTTTCATAGCTCAAATGAATATATTTTTTTAAAGAGAAGATAAACAAAATCAGTAACTCTAGCCTTCCTCTCAAGAAGATTGAATGAGAACAAGAAAATAAGGCTGACACTATAATGAATGAAATAATAAAGACAACTAACATTAATGAAATAGAAATCTTAGAGAAGTAAAAAAGGCAATGTTCCACCCTAAAAGTATCTAATAAAGCCAATAACCCTACAAATTATTCAGGAAAGAGAAAAGTCCTGAATAACCAGTATCAAAAAAGAAAAGAACAAGACATTGCAGTAGATGCTTCAAACTTTAGAGAAGCAATGGAAACATAGTGTGAAAGCCTGTGTTGCAATCAGTTTGGAATGTAGGTGAAACAGACATTTCTATAAATATACTTTACACCTTAATGAAACAGGCAATAGATGAAAAGTTTAAATAGCTCTCTGCTTATTCATAAAGTTCCAGTTTAAGTGAATATAGTTCCAGTGGGTCTGCAGATGTTAGTCAAGTGGCTTTAATTGTAAATTCTATTAAAATCTAGGGGAGAAATAATCCTAAAATCACAGAAATTTCTCTAAAGAATGAAAAACAGAAAGATACTTTTTTGTGAATCTAATATAAACTTAGTAGTATATTACATGAAGAAATTTTGGGACTACTTATTTCATAAATACATATGCAAAAATATGAAAACATGGTTAACAGATCCAGCATTATTCAAATAAGAATTTACAAGCTAATGTCAAATCTAAGCAAGTTTTATCCACAAATTCATTTGCCTTAACATCAGAAAATGAATTAGTTTAGAAATAGAGTTACTAAGGCTCATTGAGTACTCTAGGCTAAGCAGTGAGTCCCAAGATCTGCCTGCTTTTGTCTGTCTCCCCAGCACTGATTAGAAGCATGTGCCTCTGTGCCCGGATAGGGCTTGCATAATTTCTTAGGTTCAACCTGGGTTCCATGGAATATTATTGTATTATATTGATTCTATAATAATAATAATAATAATAATAATAATAATAGTTGCGTGCTGTCATTGTAGAATCATAGAATAATGATTATAAATTAGAATAGGTTTTGGCTTCAAATAGATGTCTTAATTTTTATTATTCTCATCATAAAGTTTGAGCATTATAAGTGTTTGATATAATAGACATAATTTTTTTCTGATTATACAATCCATAGATGTAATGCATTATATATCCATGTATTATGTACAATTCTATGTTAACCTAAATTGTTATTCAATGCTCAAAGAAAAAAGAAAAGAAAAAGAACAAAGGAAAGATAATTTTTCAGAGTATTCAATCTGCAATACTCCTGCCCTCCCATTATGCTGTTCTATGACTCTCTTTTTTCTCCATCATTCTTGCCATTAGTAGACATATTTATTGCTTGTTGGCTAAATATCTTTCACAACTACATGTAAACTTCTCAAGTATGGAATTTATATAGCTCTTTGATGTAAGATCTGTGCCAATTGCAGCAGAACTGGACAAAGAAAACTAATGAAAACATGGGCAAATCAACAGTATAAAGAGAACATTAGCAGGCCTTATGGAAATAAAATCAGACACATATAATATCAAAAATCATATATACATATGTATGTGTATATATACACACATGCATTTTATACAGGTATCCTCTTGTGTTAACACTGGTCTAGCAAAGTTAACTATATTCCCCTTTACCTTGTTTGGAAGAAGACTGAATCGAATGCAGCTGAAGGAGCTTGCTGGGTACTGCAGTCTGAGTGAATGACCTTTTTATACAGTAAGTCCATCCAGGGAGGAGCCACCCTCTGTGGGATGGTCTGATTCATTCTTAACCAAACCCAGATCCACCCATATCTCCACCTCTATTTCTCCAATGACATGTGTTTACTTCTCAACTTCCTCACGTACTCATGTGTACTTGTTTTAGCAAGCTCCAAGTTTGGATTTAAGTAAGTTCTATAAAATTGGTGAGTTTCAGTAAGGGTCTTTATGAAAGGTCCATGTCTGCAGCACCCATACCTATGTTTTTGTAGCTCCCACTTTGACCTGGTATGTGTAAATTGATCCTTGTTTCTAGACAAATTATGTATATATAAAATGTAACACAAGTACAGTACTTGTCTTTATATTTGTTTTAGCTATGAATGTCATCTCTGGCTAATAAGAGAACTTGCTGCAAGGTAAGTATTAATTCTGTAGTAACTGGGGAAAAGTAGTCACATTAATTTTGATTTCTTAAAATGGAGCAAGAATGTGCATTATTGAGTTAGAAGTCGTGATCCCTAGGAATACAAGTATATTGGTCAAGATCCATTAGCCTGCCATGTTTTCAAGGATCTTGCTCTGAGGTACCCTTCCGTGTCACCACACATGTGGAGTACCATAACAGACATAAATGAGTATGTGAAGAAGATGGAGATAAACTATTATTCTTGTTATTCCTGAAAATACTATCCTGGATCTGTCTTTTGGTATCTACATTAGTATGTTAAACCAGCCATACTTCCATCTACCCTCAATACTTCAGTCCATATTATTTCAAATTGAACTGTATTATATCCCTGACCAAAATACCCTGTCTTTCAGAGTCTGCACATTGGTTAGCTACATCCCCTTCTATTAAACACCTCAAGCTAGATTATATCATATAATGTATATTATTTTCAGCTTATATTCTTTAGGCAGACTTATTCTTCCATGACAGTTTTTAGTTCTGTGATGTAGCATCTGTCAATTGTAATAAATATCACAACTGATCCATTTCTTTTATTCGTCTTTCTGCTTGTAATTTTATTCTCTGTGCAGGCTCCTTGCTTGGAGAGTTCTAAATTTCTTTACTTGACATAAAAGCCTTTTCACAATTATGCATGCATCATATCCTTCAAGCTCCTCTTCCTCCACAAACACTGTGGAAAAGTCATGTTAAAGAAATAAGTCCTGCTAAACATCTTTGTATACTATCCTCACAATGTGAGAGTTTCTCTGTTTTAAGTTCAGTCACCATCAGGACCCTCTTGAATCATCACCTTGTGCATAGAACATTATTTGTCATCTCTAGATAAGTTGCCATTTTCTACACACACTATCTTTACCACTTACAAAAATGTACATTTTTGTTTGTTTGTTTGTTTGTTTGTTTTTTGGTTTGGTTTGTTTTTCGAGAAAGGGTTTCTCTGTGTAGCCCTGGCTGTCCTGGAACTCATTCTGTAGGCCAGGCTGGCCTCTGAACTCAGAAATCCACCTGCCCCTGCCTCCCAAGTCTGGGATTACAGGCGTGTGCCACTATGCCTGGCTGTATATTTTATTCTAATTACTTATATTTGTGTCTGGGTTCTATCATCAATTTTCTGTTTTCTTTCATTTTGGCACTGACTGTGTATAAATCCTGTTTTGTTTTCTTGGGTGCTGTTAACCATGTCTGAAACATGAGCAAATAGGGTCAAACAAGGGATTGCCAATATTGTTTAGATTTTAAAAATTACAATAGTTTAACGCCTTTTATAAGGCTTAATGCCCTCATTCCTAATTCCTGTAGACTACTGGTTCTTTTCATTTTGAACATCATTTAGAACACAGAACACAAGACTTCTTTTTAAATTTTTGGGTGTGATAGTCTTTGTGTGCCAAAAGCTATTGTGTCTTTATGTCTTAACATGGTGTAACAATGATAATCATAAGACTAATCTCTATTGTGTACTTGCTATGTGATAAGAATGTGCTAAGATTTTCAATGCATTACTTCTTAGCCTCAGAGCAGCCCTGTGAGGTCATTCTTGTTATCCCTATTTCAGAGATGAGAGAACTGATACTGAGAAGATGAGCAAGGAGGACTCAACCCCAGGTCATCCAGGCTCCTACTTTACTACCTCATTCTACTTGGAATTTTCCTCCTTTTTTAGCAACCTTGTTTATATGTCTTTTTTTTTTCAAAAAGATTCCCCCAAATCTTGAGCAAAATTATCTGCAGAAATCATTGCAAAACCAACTGAAAGACTAGATCATTATGGATGAGAGAGCAAGGAATGTAAATATAAAGAGTGGCAAGGACAGGCACCCAGAGACACTACATTTTCTCTAAACTCAGAAGACCCAAATATTATAGATTCATATCAATATGGAGGGGAATCTCTGGTGACATGTTCCAGGACTGACTTCTAAAACAATGTCACAGTTAATGTATTTCATAAATAACTGGGATGAATAGGTAAAAAGATGGCAGGTATATTTAGAAGTAAAGATTCAAGATGATTTTTTAGCATGACATACCAATGGTTGAAATGTTATCAAATGAATCTTACAGAAACAAAAGTAAAGGAAAAAAATCTAACCTTGGTTCTAAATTAAACATCATAACAACCTTGGGGATTCACAGAGGAAGTGTTATTGTAACAGTGACACTGATGTGATGGCTAGTAGACAGTGTTATAGTGGGCTACGTTAAGAAAAGCAGATCAAGGAGAACAAAGTCTGTGGTAGCCCTCCTTATTTATTTAGCATTTATCAGATGATTTCTGTAGGATTTTTCGTGCCCCCTTTTTTAAAATAACATTTCAATAAAGAAATGGGTAACTTAATATATATTCTAAGGTGGTACAACCACTGTGGAAATCAGTTTGGAGGTTCCTCAGAAAACTGGACATGAGACTTCCAGAGGACCCTGCTATACATCTCCTGGGCATATACCCAAAGGATTCCCCGGCATGCAATAAAGACACATGCTCCATTATGTTCATAGCAGCCTTATTTATAATAGCCAGAAGCTGGAAAGAACCCAGATGCCCCTCAAAGGAGGAATGGATACAGAAAATGTGGTATATTTACACAATGGAATACTACTCAGCAATTAGAAACAATGAATTTACAAAATTTTTAGGCAAATGGTTTGATCTGGAAAATATCATCCTAAGTGAGGTAACCCAATCACAAAAGAATACACATGGAATGCAATCTCTGATAAGTGGATATTAATTAGCCCAGAAGCTCTGAATACCCAAAGCACAAATTGCATAACAAATGACTCCCATGAAGAAGTATGGAGAGGGTTCTGATCCTGGAAAGGATTGATCTAGCATGGGAAGGGAATATAAGGACAGAGAAAAAGGAGGAAGGTGATTGGAGATGGGATGGAGAGAAGAAGGTTTATGGGACATACGGGGAGGGGGGTTCCGGGAAAGGGGAAATCATTTGGAATGTAAACAAAGAATATAGAAAATAAAAATATTAAATATATATATATATTCTAAGGGAAACAAATGCCATGATTAAATGGATAAGTAGTAAAGAGAATAGGCTTAACTGGATTGATGTATGGATGGGCCAGGAATGAATGACACCATATCTGTCTTCAGTTATGTTGGTGGCTATCATATGGAGAAAAATTTTTTGCTCAAACTGCATAGTGCTAGAGTAAGTAGAACTCAGGGACAAGAGTGATAACTTAGTCTAAGAAAAAAATTGTCATCATTGCAATTGTTAAAATGTTATAGCAATTAATTCTGGAGATAGTAGTTCCTAATTATTGTGTAGGTAACTTAGACTAGATGAGAGACCTTTCTTGGCCATGAGATAATCTAGCTCTTTTATATTATGGAATGAAGACTAGGAATTCTAGTGTTAGATGACTGCTAAATAAAAGAATAAAGACCCTCGTCTGCAATCCAGGACTTTCATCCTCCCTCCTCTTTGCACTGAGTCAGGTTGTATCATTTGCTAGGAAATGAGTCCAAGACAGTGATCTTTCTGAGGTACTTAAGTATGGGAATTTGGGTACACTTTTATTCTAAGAGCTATTTCTCTGTGTTTCAAGAAAATATCTTTACATCATTTGATTTATCAAAACCTCTGTGGTTTAGTAACTGCAGGGGTATCATATTTAATGACACTTTGCGATGTAAAAAGAAGATAGTACTTTGATTCCAACTTCTGTCCCAGTTCACTCTAGCATGGCTGATCTGATCTGCATACTAGCTTTTTAATTTTAGAATCCAAAAGATTTTTTTCTTTGATGTCTTTAATGACATTGTGTTTAGAGTTCTGATATAGGTGATAACTCTATCTCCAGAGAGTCCCTCTATTCTTTGTCTTATTGTTCCTATGCAATGAATGGCTTTAGAGGTGTGTTAGCTGTATGTAGTTATATGTTATAGCTGTTTGGATTTGTTAAGGGGTGAAGAGAACTCCCCCAAGTTATTGACAAATCATAAATTACAGGATTTCAATCACAATCATTCAATTGATTGTCCCTCCCTTTCCCTATCCAGTAGGCTGGAAAGACGGATGTTGCCATATGGCCTCTGGGGTGCTGATGTGGGTCAGGTTGTCACGATTCAAGGGATCAGCCCTTTGAGATGTGTGACTGAGGCTGTAGGAGTGAAGGGGAGTTGGAATTTGTGGTTAGATGATTTCCTACAGGAGCTGTAGTCATCTCCTGGGAGTTGTTCTCTTGGGGTTAGAATTTTTCCAGGTCAATATTCTCTCGGGTTCCTTGGCATGTTAAGAGCTGATTTTCCTGCTTTGCAATTCAGTGATGGAGCAGAAAAGTAACTGAATACATCTGTATTTGATGCTTGACATTTTCAGGACACTGGTAGAAGAAAGTAATATCAATCTCAAGCAAGATTTTCAAGTTGCTTTCAGTTCTCCTCCTGCCTTGTCCTGTCCTGTCCTGTCCTGTCCTGTCCTGTCCTATCTTGTCCCATCTCATCCTGTAGTCTCCTTTCCTTTCCTTCTCCTTTCCTCCCCTTCTCTCCTATCATTTTGTTTCATCTTTCCCTTTTTCTGTGAATTCATTTGGGAGGGGGGAGTGTTGGGTGTTTTGTTTTGTTTTGTTTTATAACATGGTTTTGCAGTTAAGGTGACAAAGTCTTATAACTTGATTCTTGAACCATAAGATTTTTAGGTGTCTAGGTTACTGTAGCAGTGAACACTGCCATCAGTGAAGAACAGACCATTAGGCATTCCATATCTTACAGAAGCAAACAGTGAAATTAGTGACAGTGATGAAGCCTCAGAATATAGAATAAAATAATTCAGCCAGGATGAAGGTGTTATAGAGATGTTTGAGGCTTTAAAAATGTTATCTGTCCAAACAGCGTCTAGCATAGTTTACTAATGACAGGAGAATGTGGAAGATCAAGGAGGTGGGATGGAAATATGCTCCCACTCTCCTTTTGCCTTTTCCCTTGAAGATATTCTGGTAGTATATAGCTAGAAGGATAGAGATAAGTACATAGACAGATATGTAAGAATATATTTTTGAGTGGGAAGCCTCTGAGCGTACTAAGGGAGAGTCAGATGGAGATAAGTCACAATATCCAGGGACAATGCACTCATTCAACAAACACGTGACAGCTTGTCCATCACCATGCTTGTCACAGGACTATAAATGAGTAAGGCATGCTCTCTGTCCTCAAAGAGTTCGTAATTGAATGAGGAAGGCAGACATGTAAGCAGTGTGTGAGAATAAGGGTATCTGAGGATGAATAGAAGAGATGAGAAGGCAACTCATTGTTTAAAAGTCAAGAGGAGCTGATGTGCGATCTGTGGTTAAGGGGATCAGTTTGTGGGAAACTGGAGAGATGCTGAGTGGTTAGAGCACTGGCAGCTCTTACAGGAGCTGGGTTCTAGTCTCAGCACTCACATGACACCCACAATCATTGGTAACTCTAATTCTAGGAGATTTGACACCCTCTTCTGGCTATAGCAAGCACCAAGCACACATGTATTACACAGACATAGAAGCAGGCAAAGCATCCACATATCTAAAAATAAAATAAAATGAATGATTTGTAATGGAAAAGAGCAGAAGGCATTTAGCCCAAAAGGCCATATAAGATGGCTCCAAAAGCCAGGTCAAGGAACGTGAATGTTATCTAATGTGGATATTTGCTTTATTTATATTAGGTAGCAATAGAAGACTTTTTAAAGTAAAATTCTGACAAGATCAGATATTTTCAGTAAAAACGACTTTAGGCATATGGGTGGAAGATTAAGTTGGTTATAGACTATTTAAATAAAAGAAAAGAGATGCAGTCTTTAAGTAAGGCATTGACAATAGAGCCGAAGAAAGAGATGTTTCCTGAAACAGTTCTTACTGAGGCACTGGCTATGAAGGATGAAGCAGAGTGAAGAATAAGAAGCAAGCAGTTAGTTTAAACCCTGCCAAACAGCTGTTTTGGGCAGTTTAGTGAGGATAGTCCATTAGTGTCAGAATTCAGAGGTAGAATAAGAGGTTTAGATAAGCATGTGTTTGGGAGTTGATATCAAAGATACTACATCAATTGCTAGAAAGACATTAGGGCTCATCACATCAAGATTTTAATCTTGGATACAAGCTTTTGAAGAACAAAGAAGAGTTTCTATCATAAAGACAAGGAATCAGATGATAAGTGTGTTATCATGAGTGTGAGGGATCAAGGACAGAGTAGTAGCGTAGGAGACCTGATGCTTGCCCCTGAGTTTCAGGTAACTTCTGTCTTTAACCTCATCCTATGGAAGGTCACTACTTCTTCTGAATGATAGGTGCCTCAATAAACTTCTAGTACTGAAGACTGTGTATCTACTCGGCACTTACTTTCTGTCAGCATAAACTTTATTTTCCCTTTGTTCGTCTCTTGGTTGCTCATACATACAGCACATTGCACCACCTACATGTTGTAGAATAGGCAGATGTTTGATTGATAATCTCCATGATTATTGGTGTAGCCAGCTTCAGCCTTTGGTCACACCACACCCCTCTTACCCAGATGTAGTCTGAGCAGGGACCAGAATAGTGTGCATGGCTTAGCTGTTGTCCAGAAGGGTGGCGTAGTTTAATAGTCTGGGAACTTGTTGAGTTCAGGAGGTGAACATTAGAATAACTCTTGAGTTATTTGGGTATATTATATGCTACTTCTGATTATAACAAAAGTTAAAAACATCAGGACTCTAAATTACCAGGTATATTTTAAAAAGTCACAAAGACCAAAAGATACAGACTAGGAAGATTGACTTTGTGACTTGGCTAATCTGATCATTTGTTTTTGTTGACTTCATAGTTTATGACATCAGTGGTGATGTTGTTGATGTGTAGGTGGACACATTACACCAACATTTCTGAGTTTGTTAGCAGCATCCATTTTACATGAGACTTTCCCAGTTTCTTATAATGTTTGTCTTATTTTAGGATATCTAAACAACTTGGGACAGTTTCTAACATAGCTGGGTCAAATGAATTTTGGCACCATCTCATATGGTAGATGAAAAATCATTGTGCCCATTTAGAACTCTCAGGTCTTTTACCTTGGGTTGTTGTTGTTGTATTTCAAAATGACTTTTCTGCCTTTCTGTGACAGGCAGTATTTGAGAGGCTAAGGTCTGTTAGGATTGAGGTTATGGTCTTTTCAACATTTGTTTAATCATTGAACTCATATTTTCCTAGAATGACCACCCCCTTTTTTAAAATCCACATTCCACCATTTCTCTAACCAGGTTATCCATTTAATTATCATAGCAAAATATAATCTGACAATCTTATATGATATTTATGTTTAAAGTAATTCAGAGAAAACTATACCAGGTGTGGTGGTCTAGGAAGTGCCACCAGGTGTGGTGGCACTCAGGAAGTAGAGGCAGGCCAGGTGGATCTCTGTGAGTTGAAGGCCTGGTTTACAAAGGGATCTCCAGGGAAGCTGGGATTATACATTGAACAGAGAGACAGACAGACAGACAGACAGACAGACAGACAGACAGACAAGAGATTACATTTCCTTTCACATTATGGATTTAATAGACTTCAAGTTATGAAGTTTCTAATTATTAGGACTCTTTGTATGTGGTACATGAAAACTATTTTTATGAAATGAACTGTATTTCTGTGTACCACTAAGTTTCCAATATTGGTCTCCCAGTTAGGGCTAATGCTACAAAAATCCACTGTGGCGATGACATCGCACTCTCACAAACCTCCTAGCCTGGCATTTGAGTACTGGCTCCTCCGGTTATAAGCGTGTGACTGAGTAAATGTCTTAACCTCTCCTCCTTTGTTTCCTCATATTCAAAGTGAGCACACTGCTTTGCATGGTTCTTGAGGGTATTAAGGAATTACAAGTCAATGTTGTGACTCTTGGCCTGATATTTCCACAGGCTGTAAATGGCAATTGTTAGTACTCTATAACTATGAAGTCTTACTGAATTGGTAAACACAACATGAGACACTTACTTTAACTGATTTTTTTTTTTTTGCACATTTGTGTATGGTTATCAAGAGATGTTTCTGAGAAACTGACATGGCTTCTGGAATCCAAACTCAGGTTCTCCGCAAGAACAGCAGGTGCTCTTAAGCACTGAACTATCTCTCCTGTACCACAAACTACCTTTTGAAGTTTGGTAGAACTCCATAGCAATCCAGATATCATGTTTTTGGTTTGGAGATGGAAGAGTACCTCTTTGATTATCAGGTAAATGTTTAAATACTTATTGAGTTGTTGAATTTACCTGTTTCTTCCTGCACTGGGTTTATAGGAAATTTTGTAACTTACATGACACATTTCTTCCCACTGTTTATTTCATCATTCCCAGTTTCTGCCTTGTTAATTTTTTTTCCTTTTCTCACAGACTTCTCATTAGCATCATTGAAAATACTTTATTGTACTGTATCGTGTGCCTGTTATTACTGTAAAATGATATTTGACGACATGGAGTATGTGAAAAAAAATCTCTATCCCCAGTATCTGCAAAATTGGACATGTAGGACCAAATAAGCTTTATTTAATTGAAAACAAGCAAGCAAGCAAGCAAGCAAGCAAGCACACAAACAAACAAGCAAGCAAAGGAAATCCCCATATGCCTTGTATTTCCATGTACCTAACTATCACAGAAGAAACAGTATTCACAGTGATTTTTTTATTTGCATTTTTGTTAGGCAACACAAAGATACAAATGATAAAATTAGTCACAGGTGTAAGCAACTTTGTAAAACTGGCATTTGCAAATGGTGATCAGATGCTCTGTCATGGAGATATTTCAGTTCCCTTTCTGTATTTTAACTATTTTTTTTTTAATTTTAACTCTTTTGAAAACAGAATTCCTCACATCTAAATACCCATGCTAACTAGGACCTTCCAGTTACTTGGACATTGTGAGCAGACACCATGACCAAGCCAAGTTTTATAAAAGACAACATTTATTTGGGGTTGGCTTACAGGTTCAGCGGTTCAATTCATTATCATCAAGGTTAGGAGCGTGGCAGCGTCCAGGCAGGCATGGTGCAAGAGGAGCTGAGAATTCTACATCTTCATCTGGAAACTGTTAGCAGAATGCTGGCCTCCAGGAAGCTAGGATGAGGGTCTTAAAGCGCCCCCCTCAGTGACATGCCTAGTTCAAAAAGGCCATAGCTGCCTAAATGGGGCCATACCTTCTAATAGTACCATTCCCTGGGCTGAGTATATAAAAACCATCACAGACACTGGTGCACTCTTACTGTTGTTGAGAGTAATGTGATCAGATAGAGACATGGAAGTGCAAAATACTACAATATACTACTATAATCAGATAGTCTCTGATGTGCCAACTCCCCCAAGTAATAACACAGAGACCTTTTATTTTTATTAGTTATTTATTTTACTTATTTACATTCCAAATGCCACCCCTCCTGATCCTCTGCAGAGTCCCTCCCTCCTTCTTCCATCTCCTCACCCTGAGAGGATAGTCCTCCCCATTCCCAGCATCCCCCTAACCCTGAGGCATCAAGTCTCTACAGCATTGGGCATATCCTCTCCCACTGAGGCCAGACAAGGCAGTCCTCTGTTACATATGTGCCAGGAACCTTGGATCAGTGCATGCATGCTCCCTGGTTGTGGCTTAGTCCTAGAGGAGCTCCCAGGGGTTCAGGTTAGTTGACACTGTTGGTCTTCCGATGGGGTTGCTGTCCCCTTCAGTTCCTTCAGTCCTTCCCCAGAGGGGTCCCCAACTTCCATCCAATGCCTAGCTGTGAGTTATCTGCATCTATTTCAGTCAACTGTTGGATAGGGCCTCTCAGAGTACAGCCATGCTGGGTTCCTGTCTGCAAGGATACATAGCATCAGTAATAGTGTCAGGGACTGGCTCCTGACCATGGGATGGATCCTAAGTAGGGCCTGTCACTGGTCAGCCATTCACATAGACCTTTTATTAAGTATGAAAACTTGACCTTAGTTCCTAACTAGCTCATATACTTAAATTGTCCCATTTCTACTCATCTATGTTTTGCCATATGGCTCGTTACCTCCTAAATACTGGCACTTGTTTCTTCCTCCACATCTGGCTGGTGAATCTCACTCTGCATCTCACCTGTCTCATACTTTTCCCCAGAGTTCCTAACTCTGCTTGAAAGTCCTGCCTAGCCCTTCCTGCTTTGTTACTGCCCTTTCACCTCTTTATTAAACCAATCAGAGGGTGATAGAGAAGAGGTTTACAAAACACTGAAACAGGCGAGGCTTCATAAAAATAGAAATTCCAAAGTCTGGTCTGTAATCAGATCTCTGCCTGTAATCAGATTTCTGCTGGTACAGAAATCAGCATCTGAATAATACAAAAGCAATCTATACAAAGTGCCCAAAATATCACCCCAAGATTTCCCCCTTATAGTCAAATGAAAGGCTCATTCTTTAACATCAATAAATTGCATACAATAAGAACAATTATGAGAACTATCGGGTAAGAATTACATGCATAATATCTAGTCTATTTGTATTTGGCAATGTTGGAGAAAGTACTCTGCTCACTATCCTATCTTGATGAGTTCAAAGTTCTGTACCTAACTCACTTTCTATAATAACTTGCATTTATCAACCTAAAACCATCTTTTTAGACCTTATATCTTTTTCATAAACCCTTCGAAACTTAGGCTAAATGTGAGAATATAATGATCTAGTCTTCAATTCCATTAGAAAACTGAGAAGGATAAATATTACCAGAGTAAATAGGAAGCTCAGAGCAATGAGCTTTATAGATACAATACTTTAAGCAAGAGTTGAAACATATATAAGGTGTTGTAACAAAAATAACATTTAACTTCTATCAATATACAAAAATCCACACCAGTGCAAAGTATTTGGCTTTTTGTTGCTTTCTAGTCTGAAAGCAAATTCAACAATCTACCCTTTATACTATTATTCTTATGCCCTCATTGTTTTTGTCCCCCTCTTCCTCCTTTTTCCTAACACTAGATATGAAGAAAGCAGAAAAGACAGGAGGAAAAAAGGGATCACTGAATCTAACCTCCTTTACTTTGTTTCCTCCCTGACCAAGACCATTAACAAGTTGTGACTGACCCATCCCCTAAAATGATGACAAACATCCAGTACCCACTGAGTGACCAAAACACACCCATCCTTTCAGAAGTGAGAGTGCTGTTCTCTTAAACAACTCTTAAACCTGCTGTCTGGTGGTTATGACATTTGTTGGTGGTGGGTGGGAGAGGGCTAAGAAAATTAGGGTGTTGGCCAGATGCCAGGAAAGCTGTCCTTACCATTTGTTGTCCAGTCTCAGTGGGATGGGAAAATGGAGTGCTTAGCTGAAATCCTGGCTGCAGCACTCTGATCATCTTTGCTAGATGGTTTCTTTCTTTCTTTCTTTCTTTCTTTCTTTCTTTCTTTCTTTCTTTCTTTCTTTCTTTCTTTCTTTCTTTCTTTCTTTCTTTCTTTCTTTCTTTCTTTCTTTCTTTCTTTCTTTCTTTCTTTCTTTCTTTCTTTCTTTCTTTCTTTCTTTCTTTCTTTCTTTCTTTCTTTTGAGGAAGCAGCTATTATTAAGTCAGCCTGGTCCTTTTGCTCTGAAAGCACACAAACTTTTAAAGGTAATATACATTTTGCACTAACATGTGTGGAATGTGCAGTGTGCATGAATCAGATACAGATGATTCTCTTCTCCTTCTTTGAGCAGGTGAAAGGAGTCAAACTTTATGAGTCTGTTTTCACAGTATAACCAGACTGTACTGTAAATCTCCATCCATGCCATATAAAAGGATGGTATGTAATAATACATACTGAGGACTCTGTAGGCAATAAGATTTATTGGCTATGTAGCAATGTCTCAGCCAGTCGCAACTGTTTCCATGTAGAGCATTCAGCATTCATGCCACCTGTTTTGTTATTCTTCTTGACTTCTTTCTTCATATCTGAAGCCAAGATTTTCACATCTCCCCTGGTCAAATCTAATTTTTGTTAATTTTGAAAGAAGCCACAGCTTTGCATTTCCTGTTGGAACAAAGACAAACATATTTCCTGACTTCCACTCTGAAGTTAACAGAGAAATTCAGTGGAAAATCAGACTATAAAGAGGCCATTGTTTAAATTATTTTTTTCCTCCATTTTTTCTGATATTTTTAAAATAACAAACATGGGAATTCCATGGCTGGTGAACTGTTCTATGTGTTGAGCCTACAACTGTTCATGGATTAGCTCTTCCTGTGCCTATAACTTTTATTAGTCAACCACCTTAGTGGCAGGGCAGTTGGTGTTCTATCAGCAGTGACTCCTCCATATAAAACTCAAGAGCCAACATCTGTTGTGTCCTGCTTATGGACATCTTGGGCAGTCTGTGAATGCTTTTGATGATACCTTTCAATAGTTTCTCAGAAGCATTTTTTTATGATTTATTTCTGAGGTTTACAGAATGTTAATCTGTGTCTTCAATTGTAACCAATCATGTCCCCATGAATTCATGTCTATATTAGCCACATATGACCTTTATTTTCCTATTTGATTTTCTGTCCCTAAAAACTTAATCCATCTTATACTTTGTTTACCAGAGAAAATGTTCCAACCCCTAGAAATTAAAAATTCACTTCCTTAAAAAAACAAACCAAGATTTATTTATTTTATCTATATGAGTATACCATGGCTCTCTTCAGACACACCAGAAGAAGGCATCAGATCCCATCAGATGGTTGGGAGCCACCATATGGTTTCTGGGAATTGAACTCAGGACCTCTGGAAGAGCAGACAGTGCTCTTAACCGCTGAACCATCTCTCCAGCCCCCCAACCCTGAGATTTCACCTTACACCAATCAGAATGGCTAAGATTAAAAACTCAGGAGACAGCAGGTGTTGGCAAGGAGGTGGAGAAAGAAGAACACTCCTCCACTGTTGGTGGGGTTGCAAATTGGTACAACCACTCTGGAAATCAGTCTGGCGGTTCCTCAGAAAACTGGGCACATCACTTCCAGAGGATCCTGCTATACCACTCCTGGGCATATATCCAGAGGATCCCCCAGCAGGTAATAAGGATACGTGCTCCACGATGTTCATAGCAGCCCTATTTATAATAGTCAGAACCTGGAAAGAACCCAGGTATCCCTCAACAGAAGAATGGATGCAAAAATTGTGGTATATATACACAATGGAGTACAATTCAGCCACTAGAAACAATGAATTCATGAAATTCCTAGACAAATGGATAGAGCTGGAGAACATCATACTAAGTGAGGTAACCCAGTTTCAAAGATTAATCATGGTATGTACTCACTAATAAGTGGATATTAGCCTAGAAAATTGGAATACTCAAAACATAATCCACACATCAAATGATGTACAAGAAGAATGGAGGAGTGGCCTGGTTCTGGAATGACTCAGTGAAGCAGTATAGGGCAAAACCAGAACAGGGAAGTGGGAAGGGGTGGATGGGGGAACAGGGGGAGGGAAGAGGGCTTATGGGACTTTCGGGGAGAGGGGTACCAGAAAAGGGGAAATCATTTGAAATGTAAGTTAAAAAATAAATTGAATAAAAAAAAAAAAACAATCCAAGATTTGGTCCAAGTTGAACTGAAAGGACTTGTTTCTTCCCTGGGAATGTGGGGGTCCCAGCTGCCTACCTGCCTACCCCTTAGGAATTCTCAGATCCTTCCTGTGTCCCTGACCAGCTGATAATGCTAGCTCATGACTATCATCTTCTCTATCCCCAAGCATAAGCCACATCCTCTGTAGGGAGGAGGCCAGTACAGGTCATGTTATGTTGGTACTTGTTATGTGTTCCATGCCTCTTCCCTGCCACGATTCTTTTCATTGTTCTTCAGCACTGTGTCTGACCATTACCCGTTACTGAGCCAGTTGCCAGTCCTATGGAGGGTACTAGCCCTTCACCACCCACACTTACCCCTGCATGCCCAATCTGCAGTTCTTCCTCCTCTTGCCTAGTGGGCTATATATGAAAAGCCATGGGGAAAGGGGTCTCCACCTTCATCCCAGCCTTAGAGTTCTGGTGCCTGTCTGCTATCCTAGGAATTGCTGGACTTTTTCCTCCCAGAACCCCATCACACTACAGTTGTTTCATATCCTCTCTCATCTCCTCGGGCCTAGGTATACTGCTGCTTCAGTGACACCATAGCCTGAGAACAGCTATTTTTCAAATGGTTCTTTGTTAGCTAATCGTTTTAGGAAGCCCAGTGTAAATCCTGGAAGGATTCATATCTCCTCCTGTGGTTTTGGTGGGGAAGGAAATAGAGATTATATATTAAAAATAAAAAGTATATATGAATAGGTCTATATATAGCATGACAGAAATAAATCTATGAGAAATCTATGTACAAAAAAGAGGAAGCCAATCTGTACTTCAAAATTTTGGTTAATTTATTGCTACATGTTCTTTTGTGTCAACCAAATCTTCAGTTTTAATATCTAATCTGTTTTATCTATTGAAGTGGCTCTGAATTTGATATCTGGGCCATTAATGTCTATATCTAGAGCAGTGCTGTTTAATTGCTCTGTAGATAAGTTTGTCAACTCTTGACTTAAAGTGGCCAACGTGAATTTCATGCTGGGGCCTTTGAAATTCACCATAGGATATTTTCCCAACAAGGACTTTCCTTGTCTGTCTGCCCCTTCTTGATCTGTGTTCTTTAGTCCAATGCTGGTCTTTGCCACAACATCTGTATTTACTGGGCAGTCAAGGCCTTCTTTCATTTGAAAGAGGGAATTTCAGTTGAGAAAGTGTTCGTTCCCACCAGACTGGCCTATGGGCAAAGCTATAGGGCATTTTCTTGACTAATGATTGATAAGGGAGAGTCCCGCCTACAACGGGAAGGTGGTCCCAGGGTATATAAGAAATCAGTCCAAGCAAGCAATAAGGAGAATCTGTTCCTGTCTTGAGTACACTGCAATTTACTGTGATGGGGAAGTCTACCCTGAAATAAATCCTTTTTTTTCCCCACCGTGTTGGTTTTGGAGAAGTACCTTTGGCATTATCCTGTAATTAGTGTGGTAATATTTTGCCAAGGACCAGCCTTAGCTTGGAGAGGGGTTCCAGAGAGAGGGGGTGTTTGGGAGTGGCAAAAACAAATGACTCAAAGTCAAATCACGAGTCTAAGCTGGTGGCCTAGTTTCTGCTGAAATGGCTTTCCAGACTGCTCTCACTGTGTGTGTTCTGATTTTTCTTGCTATTCTATAAATTCTGATTTAGACAGCTCTCTCTGCTAGTAAAAATTCTAAAAGCTATTTAGATACATCATAGGTTTTCTGACCAAAGTCAGAAAAGCTGCTATAAAAAAATTCAACATCAGAAATCTAGGAAAACAACACCGCTCTTTTAGGAGCAGTGTCACCTCTCTAAGTAATTCTTGGGATTTCTGACCTCGGATGGTATACAATGTATCAATTCATTCAAAAAGGAAATTCTGTAATTTGAAACAGTGTTGCAGGACTGCAGTGCATTATGGAAAAAGTACTAAAATAGATACAGAAAGCCAAACATTGTATGTACATGTGGAATGTGTAAAAGTCAATCTTTTAGAAACAAGTGAAAATAGCTGAGATGGATGGGACTGAGAGGGGCAAAGGGAAGATGCTGCCTAAAGAATCCAAAGCTGATGCTAGAGATCTAGCTATAGTCAAGTGCTTACCTGGCATGAGTAACATCCTGGGTTTAGTCCCCACCACTGTTAAGGGGCACAGTGTTTCAGAGTGGAAGACTTAATTTAGTGATTTGGCACACTCTGTGTGACCATCATGCTTGATATAGTTCTGCATAGTTCAAAATTCCAGTAGATTTAAAACATTCTTACCATGAAATGTAAGGTGGTATCTACTCTAGTTAATTAACTAGATTGACTTGCTGCAATGTATACATTGATGAGTATTTTATAGTATTATTGATAAACATCAACTAAGAATACGTTTTAGGAATACCAGAACAGGGAAGTGGAAGGAGTAGATGGGGGAACAGGGAGAGGAAAAAGGGCTTATGAGATTTTCGGGGAGTGGGGAGCCAGAAAAGTGGAAATCATTTGAAATGTAAATAAAGAATATATTGAATAAAAAAAAAGAATACGTTTTAGGAACATTAGGGCAATATAGATTGCTTCTAGAAAAAATGAAATAAAAGTAAAAGAATAAAAGTAAATTATTTTCTCTTTCAAAAACCTTATTGTCAAGGTATTAATCTAGAGATATAATATGCAGGATTTATTTTTAACAAAAATTCAAAAGAAATTTGGTTGGATTTTTTAATTTACTAGAAATCAGTGTCTAATGAGTTACAACTCCTGTGTCTTCCTTGGTCAGATAAGAAGTTGAACAGGAGTAAAGGTAAAAGAAATTAGCTGTAAAAGTTTGGAGAGACAAATAAGGTCTGAATAGTTTTAGGTAGCTAGTCTGGAACAGAATTTGGTGGGACTTAAAGTCTAGATAATATTCTTAAATGTTCTGTGCTGCTTAAAGAATTACTGAAACTCTCATGAGACAGAAGCAAGTTTGTTGAGTTTGATTGTTGCTGTGTATTCAAATGCTAACCTCTGTAGCTCAAGATCTGGTTGCCCCAAGATGATCATATTCTCACATAGAAGAGTCCTTGTTATAGATGCCTTCTCCTCCCACCCCCCAGTTATATCGAATTGGATAATAAAAGTTGCTGACTGCCTGTAGCTGAACAGAAGGGAGAGGTAACTGGGGGAAAGATTCCCAGTTTTGGGACCCAAGGTAGAGACCATGGAGGAGAACAAGAAAGGGAGGAGAAGAAGAAAGTCACCATGGGGTAGCATGGATCATGGTGAACATGTGATCGTGAGGACTGGCCTGATGGAGCAGAAGTAGCCCAAATGGAATACATGGCAAGTAATATCTAAGGACTTTGACAGGGAAGCAGACAAGATAGCTTAGAGAGTTGTTACCTGCCCAGCTGTAGTGCTTTAAAGCTTATTATAAACCTAACGGTCTCTGTGTCTTTTATTTTGGAACTAAGTAGTTTGAAGTGGGGTAGTTTGAAGTGGGGTAAAAATAGTGCTAATAGATATAAAGGAACAAGGGAGTGTTATAAACTCAAATAATAATAATAACTACTGTACAAGATAAATTGGATTTAGTTAGTTTCCAAATGGTGGGACTATTTGGGGAAGCCATGTCGGACATGAATGTTTGTCTCTGCTTGTTGACTAGATGTGGTTGATAAGTTACTCTAATATGCAGTTTTGCAAAACTGTGGTCTTGCTATTTAGAGCTACAAACATGAGTTCAAACAGACTCATGGCGATGATAAACCCTTAATAGGTTGAGTTTTTACAATGAATATTTCTCTTATGAGAAATAAAACTTCTGTTGGCTTACTTTTAAAGATAGGATCTTGTTATGTTAGCTTTAGCTGGTCTCAAACATATCCTCCTGCTTTAGCTTTTAAAATCCTGGGTTAGCATGCATAGGCTACCATGGTGTGTTTACAATTCAATTGTAAGGAACAATGCTGTATCAGTTATTTTTCTTGCTGTAGCAAAAGCACCTTAAGAAAGTATGATTGTTTGGAGTTCTAGGCTACAGTCTCTGGTTGTGAGAATTAATAGAGTTAGGAACAAAGGCAGCTGGTCATTCTGTACCCACAGTCAGGAAGCAGAGAGAGAGAGAAATGTAGGTGCTCAGTTTGTGTTCAAAACAGGCCTCCAGGATATGATATGATGCTGCCCACCTAATGGCTGTATGTTCCTACTGAACTGAATGTAGAAACACTCTCATAGGCATGCTTAGAAGATTGTTCCCTGAGTGATTAAAATTCTAATAACTAATATGGATCATCACAGATACACAAGTATAAGTATACATTGGAACTTTACTATTAGATCATTATTACACTGTAGTCTAAAAGATGTGTGTACAGATGTTCTTAATTTTTTATTTTATTTAATGTATTCTTGGTGTGTGTGTATGTGTGTGTGTGTGTGTGTGTGTGTGTGTGCCTATACCTATGTGTGTTAGTGTTCATGTGGATGTCAGAGGAAATCTTCAGGAGTTGGTTCTCTCTTTCCACAGTTGCTTCTAGCAATTGAACACAGGTTGTCAGTTTTGTGTGACAAATGCTTTTACCTGCTAATGCATCTTGCTGGCCAAAGATAGGCTCTTTCAACTAAAGATGGAAAAAGATGACCCTCTATCTCCAAATTAATACAAAATTAATAGAATTCCTTCCTAAATCCTTGAACTTTCCACAGAGGTTAGCAAGATGATTCTAAATAGAAATGTACAATAAAAGCCTGTCTGTGTTTGTGATAACAAACAAAGTAGAGAAAGATGGGCTCTCAGAAAGTTGAATGACTAGAAAAAAAAATTGCTTCCTAAGCATGGTGTTGTGGATAGGCAAAGGATGAATACAGGAAAAAGTTCCAAACAAAATTTGTACATGAGGCTTTAGAATGTGACACAGGTAGTACTTTAAATAAAAGCTGCATTGCATACCTAATTACTCAAGACTATATGAGAGTTTTCTGTCAGCATGTCTATATCAATTAAACAGTAGGTGTCTGCTACCCTGTCTCTACTTCTACCTTGGGGTAGCCAGGCCTGTGGTGAACTGAGCTGGAATGGAGGGATAGAACCTTAGCTAGACAAGGTTGAGTGCAGTACAGGATCTTTGTTGCGGATGAGCTCTGGGGGTGGGGTGGGAGGGACAACACAGTGGGAACATTGTCAGAGAACTGGTTCATTTATTGGGGGTGGCGTCCCTGGGGAGGTGGTCAGGGTCTCTGGGGCAAGGTTTTTGTGGCTGTGTACCTTTGCTAGGGCTGGGGTGTTGGAAGATGCTTCATCTACATATTTGGGGTTCTCCGGTAGGGTAGGGTAGCCTTATAATGTCAAACAAGGAGTGAAGCCTGATAATTGTCAGGGTAATAAATTCTTATTCCTGTCATCCTCATATCTGAAGGTCCCTCAGCCCTTCCTCTGTGACCTGGGCCTTGTAGCAAATCTAGTCAGTTTACACAAAAGTAAGTTCAGGTGGACAGATGACCAACCTAAGCCCAAACCAGGGTGAACAAAAATAACCAAATTTAAATTATTTGAAGATGTATAAGAATGAAATATATTTTATTACCATATATTTACACAAATATGGGTTTCACTGTGACATTTTTATACATGAACATAATGCACTTTCACCATATTTATACCCTGTTACTTTTTTGTTCCTTTTACATTGTAATGTCCCCACCCCCAAAGAAGTCACCACTCTTTATGTGAGAAAAACAGGCGTTAGACTCTTTTGGAATTTTGTTTAACTCATTAGACTTAATGGTTTCAAGTTCCATTTTTCCTGAAATTGATATCATTTTATTATTCTTATACCGTGTGCTACATTTCTTCATTTATACATTCATTGTGCAAATTGTTTTGAATAGTGTCTTAATAAACCTGTATGTACAATTGTCTTTGTTACATACTGACTGATTCCGGGAGTAGTATAGTAGGGTGACATGTTAGGTCTGTTATTAGTTGCTGAGGAATTTCTACTGAGGAATTTCAATTTTAGTGGCTGGGCTAATTTATATTTCCACCAAAGGTCCACAAAACAACAGCATAGTATCAGCAGAAAATTAAATTCGTAGACCACTGGATGAAAGGGTCTAGAAATAAACCCATGCAGCCATAGGCATATGTTTTTCAAATAAGGTGCTCAAAATATATGTTGAAAAGTAGACAGACTTTTTACTAAATTATATCAGGGAAAATGGATATCCATATGTTGAAAACTGGAAGCAGATTCCTGACTCTCACTTTGCATACAAAAGCATCAATTTTAAATGTCTTTTAAAATGTATTTTAATGTAAGGCTTGAAACTTTGACTGAAGTAAAGGAAATCATAACACTTTGAAGATATCCCTAGAGGCAATGACTTCTTGAGTAGGAAAATAGGTCAGAAAATAACAGCAAGAATTGTTTAGACAAAATGTAAAAGTTTGTTAACATCAAAGGAAACATCATTAACAGAATCAAGAGACATCCTGCAAAGTAGGAGAAAAAAATCTTTGCCAGTTATTCATCTAATAACAAATTACTATTCATGATCTATAAAAGAACTAAAAAGTATCATTTTATTTTTAATAGGAATTATTTTAATGCATATGTGCTCTAAACCCGTGTTTATGAAGAAAAAAGTACATGAATTTGATTTTTCAGACTTCAGAAGTTCCATGAACAGAAACATTATTAAAATAAAATTTGACTGGGAGAAAATATTAGCAATATATTCAACAAGACTGAAATTCATATTCAAGGTACAGAAATAACTGAAAATACCAAATAGTAGAAGACCTGAACATAAAAATTAAAAATTTTGTATAAAATAAACTCATAAGGCTAATAAGATTGAGAAAAGACTTCAGGAAAACATAAATGGTGAGAGACAGAGGCATATGGATGTATTGTTGATGCTGGATATCAGTAGAACTTCTAAAAGGTGATGCAATTTGGGCTCTGCTGGGGAAAGGTCACTTTCCTACACCTCTATGGGAGTGCCAATCAATGTTAATTAGAAGGCAATTTGGCAATATCTATTAAGATTCAAATTGTAAACACCCTATTGCCAATATTCCATTTCCAGTTACGCCCTTGACAAACATATATATAAACAAAGAGAAACAAGCCCAATATTAATACAGCATTGTTTTTAATTCTGAAAAAAAGACTGAATGTTCACCAAGGGTTGAGTCACTATATAAAATTTAGCATAGCTCTATTATAAAATTCCATATGCAATTTAAGTGAGTGAATTAACTTTATTCAGCAAAAGCTGTATATTACAAAATGAGTTCTGTAGCAAAACACCTTTTAGATAGAAATGCATACAAACTGTGAAATGTTTCTCGTTTACTTATATCTGTGTATAAAATTATCTTGTAGGCACCTGGAAAGAACCAAGTTTGGCTTTTCATTAACTATCCCATGGGAGTTAAGAATTTAGATTAGATTTAATGTAAAATCAGAAGAAGCTGTAGCTTTATCTATAAATATTTTAATTAAAAAGGAAGAATATATTTTTTATTATTTCAAAACTAAATTAAAAGCAATTTTTATTTGCCTGGTATTTGATAAAAATAATTTATTACATGAAGTAATAATGATGTTCTGTAATTTCTATGTATTTGAATAATAAAAGTTAGGAAATTTTAGTTTAAATATATCCAGAGCAGGAAACTGGCTCATTTTGCTAGCAGGCATATATGTTTATGTAGCATGCCTATAATGAAAAATTAGGAAACATATTAATATTATTTTAAAGGTTGGAATTTTATGTTTTCTCCTTAAATCTCCACTTCCACTGCACAAACTTATTTCTCTAGTTCTACTTCCAAAAGACCTCCTGGAAACACTGGGCTAATAGCTGGTGTCTTTGAGTAAAGTTTACACTTATGGTTATGTAAGATTGCGACCCACTCTCCTGAAACTGAAATTGTAAAACCACTAGAATTCTAGGATCAGCTTTGCAGAAGGCTAATGTGTTCTTATTTGTGGGGGCATCTGTGAAGATGGTGCTCACACAAATCTACAGATAGCTAGCCAAAAAAGGATCACTCAAATCACAATCACCTGCTGTGAAGCAGCATCTTGTCCCATGTCTGGTATTAAAACAGACGCATATTCATATAACACAACTGGGTTTTTAATGAAACCAACATTCTCACTACATTTCCCTGTTAGTCCAAAAAATAGCTTTTTCTCTAACGTTCATGAACTACCTACAGGAAGAACAATTAATGAAAACTATCAAGCAAGAATTACACTTTACTTTTTTTTTATTCGTTGTATTCTTTACTTACATTTCAAATGATTTCCCCTTTTGTGGATCCCACCTCCCTGAAAGTCCCATAAGCCCTCTCCCCTCCCCCTGTTCCCTAATCAATACCCTGTCCTGGTATTCCTCTATACTGCTGCATTGAACCTTTCCAGGACTAGGGGCCTCCTTCCTTCTTCTTGGCATCATTTGATATGTGAATTGTTTCTTGGGTATTCTGAGCTTATGGGCTAATATCTGCTTATCAGTGAGTGCATACCATGTTTGTTCTTTTGTGATTGGGTCACCTCACTTGGGATGAAATTCTCCAATTCCACCCACTTTCCTAAGAATTTTATGAATTCATTGTTTTTAATAGCTGAGTAATATTCCATAGTGTAAATATACCACATTTTCTATATCCTTTCTTCCATTGAGGGACATCTGGGTTCTTTCCAGCTTCTGGCTATTATAAATAGGGCTGCTATGAACATAGTGGAGCATGTGTCCTTATTACATGCAAAAGAATCTTCTGGGTATATGCCCAGGAGAGGTATAGCAGGGTCCTCAAGTAGTATCATGCCCAGTTTCCTGAGGAACCGCCAGACTGATTTCCAGAGTAGTTATAACAGCTTGCAACCCCACCAGCAGTGGGGGAGTGTTCCTATTTCTTCACATCCTCTCCAGCATCTGTTTTCTCCTGAGTTTTTGATTCTGGCTCATGTGAGGTGAAATCTCAGGGTTATTTTGATTTGCATTTCCCTAATGACTAAGGATGTTGAGCATTTCTTTAGGTGATTCTCAGCCATTCATTATTCCCCAGGTGAAAACTCTTTGTTTAGCTCTGTACCCCATCTTTAACAGGGTTATTTGGCTCTCTGGAGTCTACCTTCTTGAGTTCTTTGGGAAATGATACCTTTCACAATAGCCACAAAAAATATAAAGTATCTTGGGGTGACTCTAACCAAACAAGGGAAAGATCTGTATGACAGGAACTTCAAGTCTTTAAAGAAAGAAATTGAAGACCTCAGAAGATGGAAAGATCTCCCATGCTCTTGGATTGGCAGGATTAATCTAGTAAAAATGGCCATCTTGGCAAAAGCAATCTACAGAGTCAATGCAATCCCCATCAAAATCCCAACTCAATTCTTCATAGAGTTAGAAAAAGCAATTTTCAATTTCATCTGGAATAACAAAAAACCTAGGATAGCTAAAACTATTCTCAACAGTAAAAGAACTTCTGGGGGAATCAGTATCCTGGACCTCAAGCAGTATTACAGAGCAATAGTGTTAAAAACTGCATGGTATTGGTACAGTGACAGGCAGAGAGATCAATGGAATAGAACTGAAGACCCAGAAATGAACCCATACACCTATGGTTACTTGATCTTTGACAAAGGAGCTACAAACATCCAGTGGAAAAAAAGACAGCCTTTTCAACAAATGGTACTGGTTCAACTGGAGGTCAGCATGCAGAAGAATGCAAATCCATCAATTCTTGTCTCCTTGTACTAAGCTCAAGTCCAAGTGGATCAAGACCTCCACATAAAACCAGACACACTGAAACTAATAGAAAAGAAACTGGGGAAGATCCTTGAGCACATGGGCACAGGGGAAAATTTCCTGAACGCCAATAGCTTATGCTTAATGTCAAGAATTGACAAGTGGGACTTCATAAAATTACAAAGTTTCTGTAAGGCTAAGGACACTGTCAAAACGAGGAAACAGCAACCAACAAATTGGGAAAAGATCATTACCAACCCTACACCCGACAGAGGGCTAAGAGTTACACTTACAATGTCTAGTCTATATGTATTCGGGAGCATTGGAAAAAATACTCCATTATCTATCCCATCCTAGTGAGTCCAATGTTTTGTATTTAAATTATTTTGTTATCATAGCTTTCACTTGCCAACCTAAAAACATTTATTTGGATCCTAAAACATTCACTTAGATCCTAAAAAACTTAAGCTCTTATGTTTTTAATCTTCAATAAGGAAAACTGTAACACTATAACCATCTAGCCTTCAACCTTTTGAGAGACCTGAGAAGGATAAAGATTACCTGAGTAAACAGGAAGTGCAGAGCAAGCAGCACCCAAAAGTGTAGTAATGATAGAGACTACTGGCTGCCTGCATAGTCCCCCAAGGTTCCTTCGTATTACTGGGGCATTCAGCTTCAGCTCTCAGGCCCAGAATATCTGACAGAGTTTTCTAATGAAGCAGGAATTTTGAAGGATTGGCCTATATTATCTCTGTAAAGTTGAACAGTTGACTTTCTGACATCCTGCTTGTCCTCATTTTGGATTGCGTATTGTCATCATCAAGGTAAGGGAACTTTCTGTCAGAAAACACTTTATTTTTAAAACATATTAAATGCCGTATTCTTTACATCTCTGAAGTAGTTGAAGACTACCTATCTATCGCAGTATACTTAAAGGGTCAAATGTTGTTTCTAGCTATTTACCTTCTGCTTAACTTTGAAAACATATAAAAGAGGCTAAACAAAGCTTATTTCTCTAATTAACAGGACTAGGACCTTACCAAAGTATAAGTAAGATTATTTATAAGTGACTACTAATTTACATTTCTAATGATCATAAACAGTTTGCAATAGTAGCTTTCATAAGAGTGGAACTTGGCATTAGATTTCAACTGAGTTTCATATGTACAATACATTAAGCAAGAGTTTAAAAAAACCTTAACCTTTTATCTTATCATCCTCTATACCCCCACTTTTTATAATTTTTTATGACCTGTGACTCTCAGTTGCTTTTTTATAAATATGGCTCATACTTTTTATTGTGGAGCCTTGAGCTAGAGCCACAAAGCTGCTTCCTAGTGGCAAAACAATCTACCAATGCCACGAACAGTTGTTTCTGAGAAATTGGACAGTCAACTTTCCAGTAAGATACCAATAACCCATTACCAACAGTAATGCCTTTTCATTTTTATGGCCCAGAGAGTACTGTATTCCTCAGGGTTAATGCACCGGACATTTTGAGCTCTGAGACTTTTAGTGGCTTGGTCACAATTTCTTTTCAAATGATTGATTAGAGCGCAATTGAAGCACCAGGCATTTTGATGAGAGAGACCTTGTGCAAGGATGGAGAAAGTTGATGGTAGTAATCTTCTAACTAGACTGCCCCTCTGGTTCAGCTGGTTCAAGATCAACCCCTCCCCACCTTTCCCCCTCAAAATAGGCTGTTTCTTTTTAAGCCTGTGACCCTATATAGGCTCCTTCTCCTCCTGGCTCTCCATCTTGTCCAGAGACAGTGAGGGCTTGAAACTGTTAGTGTGCAGTACAGGTCAGGGCCACTATCTGCCTTCTAGCTGAGATGGCTTCCTTTTTTCAACCTGAGGAAAGTTCCCACTCTCAATCACTAGGTCTGAACTTTTTAGCTCCCCTTTCTCCCACACTACTCACTTCCCAAGAGCTTCAGCCTCTACCTGTAACCTCTCCAGTTGCATCTTATACCTCCACATTTCTGTTGGAGGTTAGGTCTGGTTCTCTCATAAAGGGGTGGGAGATGGGTATCAGTGGAGCCAAGACTTGGTCTTTTGAGATATTAGAGTTCCTTTTTAATACTAAAATGTTTACCTATCTTAAGTCTGAATTACTTTGTAGTAATAGCTAGTCTGCCTGTCCTCAGAGGCCAGAAACTGTAAGTCTTTAGCCTTTAACACCTCATCTTAAAACAGCAAGGGATTAAGTAGTCCTTGTTCTTATCTCCACAGGAACTTCTAGGCTAACTGTCTGCAAATGAAAAATCACAGGAAGGTAACCCTGAGATTTCACCTCATACCAGTCAGAATGGCTAAGATAAAAAACTCAGGAGAAAACAGGTACTGGAGAGGATGTGGAGAAAGAGGAACACTCTTCCATTGCTGGTGGGATTGCAAGCTGGTAAAACCACTCTTGAAGTCAGTTTGGTGGTTACTCAGAAAACTGGGCATAATACTACAGGAGGATCCTGCTATACCACTCCTGGGCATATACCCAGAGGATTATTTTGCATGTAATAAGGACACATGCTCCACTATGTTCATAGCAGCCCTATTTATAATAGCCAGAAGCTGGAAAGAACCCAGATGACCCTCAATGAAGGAATGGATACACAAAATGTGGTATATATACACAGTGGAGTACTATTCAGCCATTAAAAACAATGAGTTCATGAAATTCTTAGACAAATGAATGGAACTGGAGAATATCATCCTGAGTGAGGTAACCCAGTCACAAAAGAGCACTCATTGTATGCACTCACTGATAAGCAGATATTAACCTAGAACCTTGGAATACCCAAGACACAATTCACACATCAAATGATGCCCATGAAGGAGGAAGAACAAAGTATAGATCCTTGGATCCTTTGTAGAAAGAGGGAAAAATACGCACAGAAGGAGACACAAAGACAACAGGTTGAGCAGAGTCTGAGGGAAAGGCCATCCAGAGACTACTCCACACAGGAATGCATCCTATATACAGTTACAAAACTATTGTAGGTGCCCACAAGTGCTGACTGACCTGAGCTGGATATAGCTATCACCTTAGAGGCTTTTCTAGAGGTTCATTGAAAGTTAAAACCCATAATTTTTGGAACTAAGTTATTATTGACGGTTTGTATAGATAAACCCAGTCAATATTTTAGCTTCTGTCCTTGCACCTATAAATCATCAGTTCCCTTTTATGGCTTTTGATTAATTGTTTTACAGCCTCTTGGAATATGTTCTAAGTTGCAAATGCCTGCTCTCTATCTCAGAAACAATTAACTTGTGATACATGAAGACTGGCAGAGTTCTATTTGCAGTTTTTAATATCAGAGAGAATGTTAATAGCAGTCCTATTATAAAGGGCTTAATAATTTCTAGTATAATTTTAGGAATTCATATAGGATAATCATTAAGAATTAAGAAATCATCTATTTATCTATATAGCATCACAACAAGACAGTATATATTTGTTGAGTTGCAGAAATCTGCCCAAAAGTATTGTTTAATACCTAGTGATATATACCTAGTGACTCTCTCTCTCTCTCTCTCTCTCTCTCTCTCTCTCTCTCACACACACACACTTAATAGTAACAGAAAAGGCATATCAACTGCAAAAGCAATAAAGCAATCCTGGGATGGGACCTTGCGTCACAGACCTCTCTCATCATAAGCCATGAAAAAACAAACAAACAAACAAACAAAAATGGTGGGCTACCTTCAGGAAGACAACTTGTCAGCCTTAGTATATCCTAGATGGATCCTGATACATTTCCACTTGCAGTTTTTCCAATTGTTCAGCTAGTCTCATAATCCTTTTTTTTTTTTGAGACAGAATATAGGAAGAAGCAGAAAAAAATAAAAACAAAAAATATTCTCTGGAAGTGTAACACTCTGGCAAGCCTTAGCTTACCAGGGACCTTCTGAGTGAACAACATGGAGTTGGGAATCGATGCAAAAAGCAACAGGAATTTATTGTTACAACATGTTGTGGTTGCCCTGCACATGGAGGGAGAAAATGACTAAGCACTGGCTGGCTTTTATACAGTTTTGAGGGCAGACACCATTAGGCACAATGTGATTGGCAGAAAAGTGTGACTTTTAAACTGATTGGTCTCTAGGGATTGAGGTAAGTGGCCAATGGTCATCCCTCCTCCCTGTGGTCTAAGGAATGTAATTTAGCCCCTCTCTTCTGGAGGGGAGGGGTGCCTATGTTCTTTATGACTTTTCTCTTCTAGGAGGGGAGGGGTCCAGTGGAATTTTCTAAGTTCCTGAGCTGACCTCTTCATTCCCCTCTTTTCTTTGTGCATGCTTCAATCCTGAAGCTATTGCTGGTATTCTGATAGCTCATACTCCTGGTCTTATGTATCTAGTTCTTTTATCTCTGCTTTAACATCAGTAGCTGTACTGTACCTATATGTTCCTAAACAACAGCAACCAAGCAGTTCAAACTGTAGCGGCCAAAAGTTAACAATAGCAGAAGAACAATTATAGGTCCTAACAGGGTGGATATGATGTGGTTAACCAAAGAGAGGAGTTAAACCAAGACTTAAAACAGCCCTGACTCTGTTTTCTCTCTTCCACTTGGCCAGCCCTTTTCTCACCTTGGCCACTGACTCTTTAACAACCATAGAATGGTCTGTATAAAAGCAACAGTTCTCAGATAAGGCAGCTGAGTATTATATTCTGCAGTACTACTTCTGATAATGAAGTCAGGGAATCTTGAAGTTTCTATTCTCTCTACATCTAAATCAATGGCTGCCCTCAGACTGTCATAATTTTCCCCTTGTAAGACCAAAATGGAGGTGCTGGTGGCTGCCCCGGCCATCCCCTATGCCAACATAAGGGAGATAGTGAGTACTGTAACAGGTTTTGTGGATGGGCACATATGATGGAAGAAGGAACCAGAATCCAAAAGTACCACCAAGCAATCATGATCAAGGTAGAGTGAGCTTGAGCAGATTGTCCATCTTCTGTACTGTCTAGTGGGGATCTCTAGGGAGCAGTGCATCTGCAGGTTTTCCAAGGGAAGTATGCATCCAGGCTATAATACTATTCATCATAGGGCTGTGGGAGTGGCTAACAGTACAGAAAGGGTCCTTTCCAATGGGGTTCCAGCGACTGTGTTCTATGCCTCTGTACATAGATCTAGTCACCAGTCTGGAAGCAGTGAGGGGTCTCTGGCATCCCTGGAGTATTTAAGGCAGAGAGTTTGGGCCAAATCTCATGTTGTGGGATAACTTTCTGGAAGGGCCCAGTGGATGCCAACAGAGTTGTGTTACCAAACAGAATCTTAAAAGGGGTCAGATTAACATGGTAGAGGCTGTTTCGGGCTCAGAACAGGGCCAAGGCGAGGGGAACCGCCCCAGTCTGAGCCAGGCTCCAAGATCAGTTTAGTTAAGGTCTCTTGTAGGGTTCTGTTCATTCTCTCTACCTTCCCTGAGCTCTGTGGATGGTATGCCCAGTGGAGCTTCCAATTAGTCCCAAGACCTGGGATGTCCTGCTCCCCCCTTCCTGGCTTCTGCTTCTTGGGTTACTGTTGGGCCCAGTGGCCTCTCTCTTTGCAGTATGCCGACTGGTCCTTTTCTGTCTCTCGTCTCTGCTTTCCCTAACTACTATAGGTAGGACTCTCTTTAGATTCCTTCCCTGTTGCTTTTCTTTCTTTCTCTTTCTCTGCCCCTTCTCCTCTGTTTCCATATAATCATAGACTTTCTCAGCAACTTGCCCTAAATCTCTCAGCAGCTTAGCCTGTCCTATCTTCTAAAGCTTTCTCCTGATATCTCTATTAGCCTGGTCCATAAAAGCCTTTGTCACAGTAGTTTTATGCTCCTTGCTGCTAGGGTCATAGGGTATATATTGGCAGAATGCCTCCATTCTGCCACTAGAAAGGCTGCAGGTGACTCATCTGGT
The DNA here is from genome assembly GCF_947179515.1 of Apodemus sylvaticus. Lineage (NCBI taxonomy): Eukaryota > Metazoa > Chordata > Mammalia > Rodentia > Muridae > Apodemus > Apodemus sylvaticus. Next base: position 71,809,393 of record NC_067475.1, read on the forward strand.
CCCTGCTTAGCCTCACATACCTTAGTCAAATTTTTGGATCATCATGTGGCCTTCTTGGGACCTGCAAATGGAGTCTGGTGGTGGGCCTTCTGGTGCCCCTTACCTTTTGCCATATTAAAGTCCCAGTCAGGTCTAGTCAGGGCAAGCCTGCTGTCCACAATGGCCTAGTCAATCAATGGTGCCCCCAAGTCTGACGGGGCATACTTTCTGGCTTTCTGCATTATAAATAAAGCAGTCTCAAAAGAGATTAACAGGCTTCCTGAAAAGGGGGCTGGGGGCTGGGCCTTCTAGTTGTACAGCTTGGCCAAAGAGAAGGGTCAACTCATTGCCTAGCCTGATTGCCCTTTTACAGAGGCCCATATGCCCTTAGTGAGAGAGGCAGCATGATGTCAGGGGAGGTGGCTCTCAGGTCTCCTCCCTCTTTTCTCTGGTCCTGTATAGGCTGAGGATCCTGCCAAGGGTAGGGAGAAATTGATGAGGAGGGTCTTGGAGCAACAGGTCTGATGTTGAAGGGTCTTGGAGGATTGACTTCTTCTCAGGTCCAGATGCTTCCTCTCTCACTTCCTTCTTGAAACCTAGGACCTGTGAAGTGGGCCTTGAAGAAAGAAAGGCTTTTATCTATGATGGGGGAGAGGGGGTTCTCCACTAAATTCTTCCAGGTAATTATATAGGGCACTTGGTCTGGGTGTCGAGGGATCCTGACCTAAACACTTTCCTCTACTGCTTCGATCACCTGCAAGTTCAAGGTCCCTACACGTGAATCATTTGGAGTAGCAGAGAACAGCTAACTTGTTTTTCAGTCTCTCCAATGTCCAAAAAATGTCATCAGTCTAAGTCGAAGAACACAGAATGAGATACCAACAAACACGGAGAAAAACAATCAACACACAGACAGCTCGACCCTGACATGGCTGGGCATCCAGGTCCGAGAACACAGAGAAAGACAATGAACACAGCTCACTGCTTCTATGGGCCCAGTTATAGACAGCAGAGTTGCTTGGACAGAGTTGCTTGTTCCAGTCATGCTGAAATAAACTAGGTGTTCCTGCCTATATGGCAGGAGCCAGATAAACCAGGTTATAGGAAAACTCAGCTCCAACATTACTATCTTGCCATTTTCAGAAGGAGGCAGATCCTTCGTGGATCCCTGGGGTGGGGTGGGGGCTAAAGCATCCTTCAGTACCTCCCTCGCATAGTCACAACATCAAAGCATGTCTGCCCACTACACTTGACCCTCCCAGGCGCTTGCAAGCAAACAGAAAGTTGAGACAGGCTTATATACTCAAACTTTGACAGACAGTGAGACAGATAAAAAAGGTACCAGCTCAAGACCTCTGATTCATTGCTCTAGCGTGTCCCCACAGGAGGTCAGATTCCCGGCCCATGCACCAAAGGTAAGACGCTGGGGAGCCTTAGCTTCCTGGGGACCTACTGGGTGAACAACATGGAGTCAGAAATCGATGCAAAAAGTAATAAGAATTTATTGTTCCAACGTGTTTGGCTTGCTCTGCACATGGAGGGAGAGAACGACCAAGTATAGCCCATCTGGCAGGCTTTTATACAGTTCTCAGGGCAGGCGCCATTAGGCACAATGTGATTGGTAGAACAGTGTGACTTTTAAACTGATTGGTCTCTAAGGAATGAGGTAGATGGCCAATGGTCAGCTCTGGGAAGGTGGCTGGAGGTCGGTCCTTCCTTCCTGTGGTCTAAGGAATGTAATTTAGCCCCTCCCTTCCAGAGGGGAAGGGTGTCTATGTTCTTTTTTTTATATAAATATTTTTATTTTCTATATTCTTTGTTTACATTCCTATGTTCTTTATGACCTTTCTTTTCCAGGATGGGAGGGTTCTAGTGAGATTTTCTAAATTTCTGAGTTGGCCTCTTCAGAAGCATAGCAGGACTCAACTCAGCAGCAGTAGTAGCAACAGCAACCAACCTTTTGCTGAGTTTCTGAAACAGTATATTTATTTCTTTATACCCTGACATCTCTTCTACTGTATTAGAAACGAAGTTTTCCCATCCTGTCTAGCCACATTTTGAATGCCACTTGTTGGTGTACTTTCAGGGGTCAGGTATTTTATAGGGCTATTTTATACTTCTACCTAGCTTCCAAACTTTATTCCTCCCTGATCCCTTCCAACACCTAAACACTAGGTAGAAGAGGAAGAATGTTACAGGGTAAAGGGGGCATAGGCCTCTTATAGCCAATGAAGTAGACTACTTCCTGCTGATTGGGGCATTGGACTTCTTGATGCAGTTCCAATCTTCACTGACAGGTTATCTTCAGCTTCTTCTTGACTAACCAAAACAACCGCAATGAAGAACAAAATGGAGAGTAGCAACTGCCCCAGGTCCTCTCAGGGATCTTCTATTTGTATCCTCTCCAGAGTGTCCAGAATTAAAATTATCTTCAGGTTGCAAAAATTGTACCCCTGCTAGTGCACCAGGCAAATCACAATCACCTGCGTGAAACAGTGTCTTATCCCACACCTGGTATTTATACATATAACATAACTGAATTTTTTAAGAAAGCAAAATTCTCAATATACTCCCCTTTTCAAATAACACAAAAATGAGGTGGGTTAACAATTGTCATAAATTGTAGAGCAACCATCTTCCAATGTCAATTCAATGCTCAATAGAATAACCCATGCTAAGGCCTGTCTATCGATGTATAAACATACGTCATAGCATATGTTTACAAGAATTACCGAGTTCTCTAATAGAGAAAGAGAATCCTGTGGGTTCATTTGTTTGTTTGTTTTTTGACATTTTGGAGAACTGTAATCAATTTTAAAGTAGTTAGTAATTAGGGATGAAAAGCTTATGAAAATTGTTTGTGGTCATGTTTCCCAAAACATATTCCTATGGCACAAGTAGAGACAAAACTACTTATACAATAATACTAATATGCTGTTTACCATTTTCATGCTCATTCTCTTATAAGTTCAATTTTATTTATTATAATGAATATCACACCGAAGTAGATACTAGAGTTTTCATTTGTTAATACAGGTACCAATGACATCTTTAAAAGTGTAAAATATGGCTACTATTCTCTCTAGCATTATATATATATATATATATATATATATATATATATATATATATATATATATATATATATACACACTTATATATAAGTATATATATATAATTTTTATATATTATATACAATTATATGTGTGTGTGTATATATGTAAGCCCTACTAACATGTAATGCTTTTGTTTATGTGATATAGTAGCCAAGCTGCTACTGAATCCTCATAAATACTAGAATTGCTGATGGCCTCTTCTGAACTATTAAAGGTTTTTTCTTTTAATTTCTATTCTAATTCCTAATGTGAAGAAAATTGGTAGATGATGTAATTCATGTAAATAATACCCTGTAGGGGCTCAATTAATTCTTACGTGCAACAGAGATTTGTCACAGAAAAATCTGAGAATTATTTCTTTGAAAGTAACTTTATTAAGTGAATAAACATGGGGGGGGGGAACCTGTGATTTATTTCCATCTTGGAGAGAGTTATCAGGTTTATTTGTTTGATTCCATGAAAACTTTTAATTTTCTTTTTTACTCAGTAATACAGTGAAATAAATTTTCTTGTAGTCAGTTTCTTTAGTGAGAAGGCTGGCAAGAGCCAGTCAAGGCAGTAGTATAGAGTTGATCCCATTGCCAAACGTTATTAGTGCTGGGAGACCTTGCCTCACAAAGTTAAGCCCACTTGGGCTTTTTCAATCATTATTATTACTTGCAAATGCTTGGTTTTCTACCTAGATTAGATCTTCTTTTTGTATTCCCATGTTATGGTAACATTTGACTGCTACCAGTAATATACTCTACACTTGAAAAACATTCATAAGCAGGACTACACTTCCTTCTGCATCTTATCTCCGAGGGAGTAGTTTCTCAGAGCATTGGAGCAGAAATTAGAAGTTCCCCCTTTGTCTGGATCATGTTCCATCTTTCTGGGAGTGGCAAAATGGGTTGCTTTATTTTAATGGTATTTTAAGGAAAATTTATGCTTGTTTTATGCAGATAATCTTCAAGCAATTATAAGAAATTATAATTTTCTTATAATTATAAGAAACAATGATAAATCACCAATTACATATAAATATTCAGGATTAACTTTTGAAAAATATTACTTATTTTTGAATGAAAAATTTACTCAAAAGAGAGGCTTCCTATTTTTATAGTTTTAAATAAAAAAATTTAACAGTTCTATAAAGTATCTGAAATGTTATTTATGTTTAACTTACTATAAACGATGATAAGGTTAAAATAAAGAGATTTCTTCCTATTGCTAATAATGCTTATAAATCCTTTAAGATTAAAAGAAAATAGATAATAATGACATCATAACAAACTAGCTTGAAAACTTAGATGATCTAATTTTAGGTCCTATCAGCTGACTATTCAGTTAGTGTTGAAGCTTTAAAGCTTATACTTTCCTCTTCCATATCACTTATTCCACCATTCATTATATTATCTAAACTTTTTTAAACAGGTTTTTAAGGAGAAATTTGTATATCCTCCATTTAAAATTCAGCCTTTTGACCATATCTTTTCCATTTTATTTTGATATGTATGCTGCATGATTAGTTTTGTGAAGTATATTCTGATTAAATTTAAAGGTAATTTACAGAATTTGTGTTATTGGGAGTGTTTTTCTTTTCAGAAAATGATAAACTCTAGGAATGAGTAATGACAACATTGTTTTTTGCTGTTTCCAGAAAAAGACAGTTGCTATAAATTTTTTTCAAAGTGAAAATATGATCATGTGACATTAAAAGTCTTTGACAATTGTTCATTGTTCATAACAGCTTAAGTTCTTAGCAAGGCTTAGTTGTAAAGTTCATTGTAATCCAACTCTGGCCTAGTGCCCTGACATCTCTTCTTGTTTTGCTACAATGTAACTTATGTCATTGCTATACTGGATTATTTTCATGTTCCTTTCTGTCACTGTGAACTTTCTTACTTTGGGTGGTTACATGCAATTTAAGAAATTCTTAGAGCTGTAGAACATGTAAGCCTGGGCTGCAAATTTCTAGAGACCTGCTGTACATGTTACTTTTTTTCCTTGAGATTTAAAAAATTTCCTCACTTTAATCAGGATTACCTTTGATCATCTTACAGAAAACTCAGTTCCATTAGCATTCCTATTATAGAGCTCACCACAGTATGCATATCTGATGTTTTATTACATTTTGGTCTCCTGGATATACATTAACTGTGAAAGGACAACACAGCATCTTTCTCATATTTGTAACTTCAATACCAAGGACGATGCCTGTCAATTAAGTTGTTATTAACTTCTTCCCAATGAATAGATGAGTGAATGAATGACACTAATGTCACATTAGCAACACCCACATTATCTAGATCATCTGGATTCTGTCATTAAAGTAATCAGAGAGGGATTGCTGACCAGGCTAGCCCACATTCTTGGGTTTCTAGTTGAAGGAGACTGTAGAAATGAATACTTTGTCACATATAGGTGGAGCTCAACCACCTGTTCTTTCAGGCTTGGCTAGCTAAGTCTGACAAAACTTGTCAGGAATGTATTACTAAGGATGAAGCAAGGATTCAGAAGGAAACTAACAGTAAATCTGTTGTAAATCAAGGTTATTGATTATTTTCTTAATCCCCAAATATTCAAATCTAGCATGTATGCATAACTCTTGTCCATCCTCTGAAATCATACCAATTAGACATAATTTCAGGTTGTCATACATTCTTAAAAGTTACTTGGTATAAATTTAGTTTGAAGGAAATGTGATTTTTTTATTAGTTGATTGGTTCTTAACATTTTTATTCAGCTCAGCAATCCAGCAAACATTAGATCTGACAAAAATCTCTTGAGAATTTGAGGATAATGGTTTGAACTACTGTCTTATTAAAACTCATTTGACAAAAAGGAAAGAGCAATACCAATAAATGAAGTATAAAGAAGATTTTAATATTTAAAAATATAAAACTCTACTGTTTGTCTCTATGTATTATGTACCATCTATCTATCTATCTATCTACAAATCTATATTCTATATCTATCATTTATCTATATTTCATACTCACTTACTTATTATATATCTATGTATTCTAAAAGGGGAAATGTAAATTGATGCTTAGGAGGGGGAAGGTAAGAAAAACAAGCAAATAATTGTATTCTCTCTGGGTGTTAAGAGTTCTACGTGAAGTAGTATGATAATGTAGAAGACAACTAAGCTTTTGAGTGACTGGTTCTACTTTAAATTTATACTTTGTGCTTATTTGGGGTAAATTTTAATCTTTAAGACTGTCAGTTTTGTCTATAGAGTAAGTATATACAATATTTGACATGGAAGGGTTTTTAGAAAAAGTACCTAAAATAATGATTTGGAATTGAACATATTTTGGTTTCCTTTATCGATAGTGGGATAAATAACAAAAATATTGAAAAATTTGCCTGAATCTAGGAAGCTGCATATGACACTTATGTCTTTGTTCTTATTAAGGCTTGACAGTCAGTCATTCCCTAAAGATTTTATTTTATAAAGATCCAGTGAAGGCAAAATTTATTAGAGTGGTTTGGAAAGAGAAGGTGGATTCACTCTCACTCTGATATTTTATTTGTAGGCAAAAAGGACACAGAATTTTTGTCTGCATTTTGTGTAGAAGAACCAAAAAAAACCAAAAACAAACAAAAAACAAACAAAAAACAAAAAATATGAGACCATTTCATGCAGCTAAATAATCTTTAGAGCATAGACACCATTTTCCTTTTAAGGTCCACACCCCCTTGTGCTAGATGACTTTATAATACAAACCTTATACCTGTGAGTTGTTGGGTTTTTTGTTTTGTTTTTTGTTTTTTTGGTTTTTTTTTTTTTATTTGGATTTTTTGAGACAGAGTTTCTCTGTATAGCCCTGGCTGTCCTGGAACTCACTCTGTAGTCCAGGCTGGCCTTGAACTCAGAAATCTGCCTGCCTTTACCTCCCAGAGTGCTGGGATTACAGGCATGTGCCACTACCACCCATCTAACCTGTGAGTTTTTAATGGTTACTATATGCTGTGTTTGTAAATAGAGTTTTTCTTACATTCTTTTGCTGACTCCAAATATCATTTTAGATGTTTCCTTAAAGCAAATTCAACTTGCCTAATTTTGTCAAACAAGTTAATAGTGCAGAAAGCTACTTCCTCTTTGACGACTTGATTAATTTCCTATCTAATCTACCATGTATCTGTTTATTTCTATTTTTCACTTTCTTTTCACATTTCCCTCACAGCTTACATGCTCATCTTTGGCAGCATTAGCATATACAACATAGGTTGTACTCAAAAGCTTATAACAGGCAACAAAGTTAAACTAAGTTGATTGTATAAAGGTGGTGTTAAAATTTTTTTTTACAAAAACAGTTTACAAAAATTTCAAAATATTCATACAAACTTTTTTTACAAAACAAAGAAATTTTGTAGTGGTTTGGTCTGATGGTGCTCATACTGTAATGCTAAATATTGGTCCCTAAGGCTTGATTGACGCTAGGAAAGAGGGAGTCTGAACATACAATATAACCTTGCTCCTTAATTTGAAAGGAGGTAATAGTTGGGCAGAAGAGACATAGATGGGATTTGGGGTTCCTGGTTATGGGTCAAAGGAGACTATGAAGAGGAGAAGCCGGGAAGAGGCGAAGATGCTGTAGGGTAAGAATCTTAAAATAATGGCCATGAGGGCTGGTTAATTGGAGATAAGAACAGCCCAAATAACGCATGACATATCACATAGTGGTGTTATTGGCAAGGAAATAGACATAATAGCATAGAGGATAGATATCTGCCCAGGTCTAGTGCTGATAAAGGCTTATAAATACAAAAGTTGTATGTATGTTTTATTTGGGAACTGAATATTCAAAGGCAGGGTAAAGCCTATGATTGAGATTAAATCTATTTCTCAACAATTTTTTTTTACAAAAAATTTATTTTCTTATCTAAGGTCATATCAGGAAGAAGATGGTTAATTTTTTGTTTCCATAAGTTTGTTCAGTGCTTGCTCTTTTCAGAGTCCCTGAAATCTGGGAAGAGTATGTTGATAGCACAGAGTATTCTTGGACATAGACATATTTTAGCTATAGTTTGTTGCCCACAGGTGTAGGTATAGGGTAGATTCTGTGATTCCATATCTTTGTGACTCATCCATCTTCCTTGCTGAATAACACATATGAATTCAATTGTGCATGGTGGGCACCCTACTTTCTATTCTTTTATCTTTCAAACAGTACTTGCTCTCTCACTTCTAGCGTCCCTTTTATTTTAGAAGTGTGGTGCATAACTCTCTGCAAGATATTACTACTCATTACTATTTTGGTGTGTGTGTGTGTGTGTGTGTGTGTGTGTGTGTGTGTGAGAGAGAGAGAGAGAGAGAGAGAGAGAGAGAGAGAGAGAGAGAGAAAGAGAGAGAGACAGAGAGAGAGACAGAGAGAGACAAGGTCTCACTATGTCTTGGAATTTTTTTAATGAAAACCAATTTTGCCTTGAACTCATCAAGATCTATCTGCTTCCCTGCTGGGATTAAAGGTGAGTGTTTTGGAATGTCATTCATATCATCTTTCTTCAGATCATGTTTAGACAGTCTTGTTGGTGAGACTTTATGTGTATAGCTTCTGACATTCCCAGTAAACACAATCTCTCAGTAAACCACCTTATTCTCCTACTCCTGGCAATCTTTCCACCCCTCCTCCCACAATGACCATTAGGTCTTGGGTTTTAGCATGTCTTGTAGGTGTACTCAGTGGGACTGGACTCCACAAATCTGCATTTTGATTGGTTATGGTTTTATGTATGTTCTCCATATTTTGCAAAGAGAAGTTTCCTAGATGAGAGATGGATGGGGAAAACATATAAGGCCTCAATTCTATACAAAGAATGACAAGCAACTATGGAATGCTGAGGGCTTAATAGTCTTCCCCAGGGAAGGGCACACCAATTAGTTATCCAATACCAAATTGTCAGCCTTGAAAACAAACGTACAAGTGACATACAGATTGAGCATATATGTGTACACACACACACACACACACACACACACACCAACTAATAAAAAAAAGAGGCCATGACTTGAAAGAGAGGACATAAAGGAGTATATAAAAGGGCTTGGAAGAAAGAATGGTAAGGGGTGAATGATGTAATTGTAATCTCAAAAAATAAAAGAAATATTTTTCAAGAATACAATAAGTAAATAAAATGAAAAAAAGTGCTGTGTGTTACTGCACTGAGCTTATTATTTATCTCTTGAGACAAGGAATTACTACTTAGCTCATGCTGGCCTTGAACTTGTGATCTTCTGGTTGTAGCCTCAAAAGTTCTTATTTTAAAGTACTTTTATTGTAGTTTGTTAGAAAAGATTGTTTTCAATTTGATTAAGACATATTATCAAAGGACTCACAAAGGATAATGTGTTTTACTAAAACACATCAAGTATCTTAGTATCTGGAATATATTAAAATTTTTGAAGTCTGCTTAAACTTCAAGTTGTGGTCAGAGGCTTATGGGAGACACCCATGTATATGACCTATGTATTCATATATTATCATACACAAGCAAGTGAATATTGATCTATGGATCCCAATGAGTTTCAGGCACTCTTAGATTTTTACATACAGACTTAAGAACGTGCTTTGGCTTGAGAATTAAAACACTACACCCTGGTTCCAGTAGCATTTTTTGAGTCATTGTATACTGTGGGCAGGTCAATCTCTTTGACTTTTATTAACTTTACCTACAATAGAAGTTTTGAATTTCTGTTTTTAAAATACTTGTATTAAATGTGATTTTTGTCATATATGTATGTAGTAAGTTCTGATTAATATCACCCTGACCCTGTCTGAACAACCTCAGTCCCTCTCAGCACACCTTCTTTCCTACAAGTTCCTTTCCTCCGTTCATGTTTTTCATTTTGCATTGTATCTTGCTGAGTTTAACCAGAGCCATTTGTATAATGATGAGTTTAGAAGTATGGATTGGAGTCTGGTGGGTACTAACTGAAGTCATACCTATTCCTCTCCAATGATCCATCAATAGCCAATAGTTCCACAGGGAGGGGTAAGGCCCTAAGAGCACCTCCCAGATCTGTGCTTGCCTGTTGACAGGCCGAGTCTTATGCCGGCGTATTGCAGGCAGCTACAGCTGCTGTAAGATGATTGCATTGGTTGTGCCATGCTCAGAAGATAATATTTTACTGCCCTTCTTCCCATCTCTTGACCTTACATTTGTTTCTCCTTCTCTCCTGCAGTATCCCCCAAGCTTTGGAAGCTTCCTTTAAGCAATGTCTGCCTAGGTCACCAATCTATTTATTGACTAAATTAGTTTTTCTTTTAAGGGCCTTAAGTTTCTTTAGTTCTTTTTATATTTTAGTTATTAATCTAGCTGGATAAATCACTGACAAATACTTATCTTCTGTTTTGTAGGCTGATTTTTTTTCTTCTGATAGTTACTTCCTTTTCTATGTAGAACGTGGTTTTTTTTTTTTTTTTTTTTTTTAGTTTGATGCAGTTCTATTTGCCAATTCTTAGTATTACTTCCTGAGCAAATGGATTTCTGTTCATGAAGTCATTGCATACACAGTTATCTTAAAATGTTTCCTGTAGGGCTGGAGAGATGGCTCAACAGTTAAGAGCACTGACTGCTCTTCTGAAGGTCCTGAGTTCAAATCCCAGCAACCACATGGTGGCTCACAACCATCCATAAAGAGATCTGACGCCCTCTTCTGGTGCATTTGAAGACATCGATGGTGTATATGAATATATAAACTAAACCAATAAATCTTTAAAAAATATGTTTCCTGTATGTTTTCTTCTAGTAGTTTCAAAGTTTCTGATTTTGATTAAAATTTTTGATCCATTTTTAAAAAGCACTAGAATAATTAAGTGTATGTTGGGCTTAGCTGTATCATTTCCATACATGTATATAATGTACTGTGTTTTTGTTAACTTGATACAAACTGAAGTTATCTGGAAAGAGAGAGTTTCAATTGAAGAATTGCCTCCATCACATTGGCCTAAGGACATGGATACAGACATTATCTTGCATAATGAATGCTGAGGAAGGAAGGCCCAGCCCACTGTGGGTAGTGCTGCCCTTGGTCGGGAGGCCTTGGCTTTTATAAGAAAGCAAGCTGAGCAAGCCATGGAGTGCAAGCCAAGGTGGAACATTCCTCCATGGTCTCTGCTGTAGTTCTTGTCTCAGATTCCTGCCTTGGACTTCTGTCAAAGCTTCCCTTGATGATGGATTGTAATCTGTAAGCCAAACAACTCCTTTTCCACTTCAGGTTTCTTTTGATTAGTGTTTTGTCACAGCAACAGCCAAGTAATCTAGGACAGAAATTGGTACAAGAGAATAAGATATTACTGTGATGAACTTGAATATGGTATTTTGGGAAAAGACTGTGACTAGATTTTGTATTTTTTTAACTATAAAAGTCAATTAATGCCCACAGAAGGTTGGAAGCAGTATAGAAGTTTCAGAGGAAAGCAAAGACTGTCAGGACTATTTATGTAATATTTTGGCTTTAGAATTTATGGAAATTAAAGCTTTGTTACTGAGAAAGTTGATGCTGGTTATCTGGGGCCGAAGAATCAGCTGTGATTATGAGTACAGCATCACTGGAGTGAAATCTTCTGGAAAGTATTTTCTTGGGGTCAGCACACAAAATCCATGATCCCCAGGGAGCTACAGCTGCATATCAAGCTGACTGATTAACTGAGCAATTAATGTACAAGACTCTCCCAGACGGTAGTTGGTTTGAAGGAGGATAGGAATTATGTGGGTTACAAGTCACCCAGCCCATCAACAAGGGAACTCAAAGCATTAACCCGGAGGAGAGAAGCAGAGAACATGGAGGACTACAGCTTACAGACTTGCTCTCTGTGGCTTACTCAGCTTACTTTCTTATACCTGGGAACCATGCCCTGTGGTGGCACCACCCATACTTGGCTGAGCCATATCATTTCATATCATATCAATCAGTCAGTCAGATCTCTACATACTTGTCTGTAATCCACTGGAAGTAGTTTCTCAATTGAGATTCTTTCTTTCCAGAGGACAGTAACAGTTGTATCAAGTTGACAGAAAACAACCAGTATATGTACTTTATGCATATTTCTCCCATCGTTGTCCTCCTTTCCCTGCTCCTTCCCCCTAGCACTAGTTAGTTCTCTTCTTTCTAAATAGTTCTCTGAGCATTATTGCATATTATCATTTTTTTTAAAAAGATTGGGCTTCTCTGGTACAGTTTTTTTATTCGATATATTTTTTATTTACATTTCAAATGATTTCCCCTTTCCTGGCTCCCCACTCCCCGAAAGTCCCATAAGCCCTCTTCCCTCCTCCTGTTCTCCATCCACCCCTTCCCACTTCCCTGTTCTAGTATTGCCCTATACTGCTGCACTGAGCCTTTCCAGCACCAGGGGCCACTCGTCTGTTCTTCTTGGACATCATTTGATGTGTGGTTTATGACTTGGGTAATCCAAGTTTCTAGGCTAATATCCACTTATCAGTGAGTGCATACCATATTTGATCTTTTGAGACTGGGTTACCTTGATGTTCTCCAGCTCCATCCATTTGTCTAAGAATTTCATGAATTCATTGTTTCTAATGGCTGAATAGTACTCCATTGTGTATATACACCACAATTTTTTATATCCATTCTTCCGTTGAGGGACAACTGGGTTCTTTCTAGCTTCTGGCTATTAAATATAGGGCTGCTATGAAAATAGTGGAGCATGTATCCTTATTAAATGCTGGAGAATCCTCTGGGTATATGCCCAGGAGTGGTATAGCAGAGTCCTCTGGACGTGATGATCCCAGTTTTGTGAGGAACAGCCAGACTGATTTCCAGAGTGGTTGTACCAATTTGCAACCCTATCAGCAGTGGAGGAGTATTCCTCTTTCTCCACATCTTCTCCAGCACCTTGTTTCCCCTGAGTTTTTGATCTTGGCCATTCTGACTGGTGTAAGGTGAAATCTCAGGGTTGTTTTGATTTGCATTTCCCTAATGACCATGTTGAACATTTTTTAAGATGCTTCTCAGCCATCCGAAGTTCTTCAGGTGAAAATTCTTTGTTTACCTCTGTACCCCATATTTTAATAGGGTTATTTGGTTTTCTGGGGTCTAACTTCTTGAGTTCTTTGTATATATCGGATATTAGCCTTCTGTCAGATGTAGGGTTGGTGAAGATCTTTTCATCTGATGATTTTTTAAATTTCCTCAGTTTCTGTTGTTATATCCCCCTTTTTATTTCTAATTTTGTTAATTTGGATACTGTCTCTGTGCCCTTTGGTTAGTTTGGCTAAGGGTTTATCTCTCTTGTTGATTTTCTCAAAGAACCAGCTCCTGGTTTTGTTGATTCTTTGTATGGTTCTCTTTGTTTATACTTGATTGATTTCAGCCCTGAGTTTGATGATTTCCTGTCTTCTACTCCTCCTGGGTGAATTAGCTTCTTTTTGTTCCAGAGCTTTCACGTGTGCCATTACGCTGCTAGTATATGCTCTCTCCTGTTTCTTTTTGAAGGCACTTAGGACTATGAGTTTTCCTTTTACCAGTGCTTTTATTATGTCCCATAGATTTGGGTATATTGTGCTTTCAGTTTTGTTAAATTCTAAAAAGTCTTTGATTTCTTTCTTTATTTCTTCTTTGGCCAAGGTATCATTGAGTAGAGTATTGTTCAGCCTCCATGTGTATGTGGGCTTTATGCTGTTTTTGTCGCTATTGAAGACCACTCTTACTCCATAGTGATCTGATCAGAGTCATGGGATTAGTTCAATCTTCTTATATTTGTTGAGGTCTATCTTGTGACCAATTATATGGTCAATTTTGGAGAAGGTACCATGAGGTGCTGAGAAAAAGGTATATTCTTTTGCTTTAGGATGAAATGTTCTATAAATATCTGTTAAATCCAATCAGTCCAAAGTTTCAATTAGTTTCCCTGTGCCCCTGTTTAGTTTCTGTTTTCCTGATCGGTCCATCGAGGACAGTGGGGTATTGAAGTCACCCACAATTATTGTGTTAGGTGCAATATGTGCTTTGAGCTTTAGTGAAGTTTCTTTTATGAATGAGGGTGCCCTGGCATTTGGAGCATAAATGTTCAGGATTGAGAGTTCTTCTTGGTGGATTTTTCCTTTGACCAGCAAGAAGTGTCCTTCCATGTCTCTTTTGATGACTTTAGGTTGAAAGTCAATTTTATCAGATATTAGAATAGCAACTCCGGCTTGTTTCCTGAGACCATTTGCTTGTAGAATTGTCTTCCAGCCTTTTACTCTAAGGTAGTTTTTCTCTTTGACACTGAGGTGAGTTTCCTGTATGCAGCAAAATGTAGGGTTCTGTTTATGTATCCAGTTTGTTAGTCTATGTCTTTTTATTGGGGAATTGAGTCCATTGATGTTAAGAAATATTAATGAATAGTGATTATTGCTTCCTATCATTTTTGATGTTAATTTTATACTTGTGTGGTTGTCTTCTTTTGGGTTTGATGAATGAAGGTTATTATCCTGCTTTCTCCAGGGTATAGTTTCCCTCCTTGTATTGGTGTTTTCCCCCTATTATTCTTTGTAGGGCTGGGTATGTGGAAAGATAGTGTGTAAATTTGGTTTTGTCATGGAATATCTTGGTTTCTCCATCTATAGTGACTGAGAGTTTCACTGGGTGTAGTAGTCTTGGCTGGCATTTGTGTTCTCTTAGAGTCTGCATGAGATCTGCCTGGGATCTTCTAGCTTTCATGGTCTCTGGTGAGAAGTCTGGTGTGATTTTGGTAGGTCTTCTTTTATATGTTACTTGCCCTTTTTCTCTTACTGCCTTTAGTATTCTTTCTTTGTTTAGTACATTTGGGGTTTTGATTATTATGTGACAGGAAGTATTTGTGTTCTGGTCCAGTCTATTTGGAGTTCTGTAGGCCTCTGGTATATTCATGGGCATCTCTCTTTAGGTTAGGGAAGTTTTCTTCCATAATTTTGTTGAAGATATTTGCTGGCCCTTTCAGTTGTAGATCTTCACTCTCATCTATACCTATAGTCCTTAGGTTTGGTCTTCTCATTGTATCTTGGATTTCCTGGATGTTTTGGGTTACAAGCTTTTTGCATTTTGCATTTTCCTTGACTGTTGAGTCAATGGTTTCTATGGTATCTTTGGCATCTGAGATTCTTTCTTCCATTTCTTGTATTTTGTTGTTAATATTTGCATCTATAGCCCCTGATTTCTTCCCAAGGTTTTCTATCTCCAAAGTTGTCTCCTTTTGTGATTTCTTAGCTGTTTCTAATTCTGTTTTTAGATCCAGAATGTTTTTTTCTCAGTTCCTTCATTTATTTGTTTGTGTTTTCCTGTAATTCTTTAAGAGATTTTTGGGTTTCCTCTTTCATGACTTCTGCCTGTTGACTCAATTTCTCCTGCATTTCTTTAAGTGATTTTTGCGTTTCCTCTTTATTGGCTTCTATCTGTTGACCCCTATTCTGAATTTCTTTAAGTGATTTTTGTGTTTCCATTGTAAGGGCTTCTAACTTATTCATGTTCCCCTGTATTTCTTTAAGAGATTTATTTTTGCCGTTTTTGTGTTTTTCTAGCAGCATCATGACCAGTGATTTTAAATCCAAATCTTGTTTTTCAGGTGTGTTGGGGTATCCCGGACTTGCTGCTGTTGGAGAACTGTGTTCAGATGCTGCCATATTGTTTTAATTTCTTTGGTAAGGTTCCTATGTTTGCCTTTTGCCCTCTCTGGTACAATTTTATTGAACAGATATTCTGTGTCTACACTAAACATCCCAGCCCCCACCCAGACACTAGAGTGAGGTAGGCACTCTGAAATGTTGGGAATGACAAAATGGATTTCTTCTTTGATTCTGTCATTCCACGCAGGAGAACTCATTGTCATATCAAATCTCGCCACTAGACTTTAGGCTTAGAACTTTGGGCATATTTGAGGCTGTGACTGACAATTTGCTTTCAACATGGACACTTAGCTTATGTTGTATTTGTGGCTTTGGCTTTATTATCTGTTCACCAAGGAACTTTGAACTGCTTCCTACTTCCCTTTGCATAACCTTTCTGTTTACCATGCTTTAAGTTGTCATGTGACCTCATTTGTGCTTCCCAACCCCCTTCTCTTTCTCATTCAAATAATGTTTGTCACTTGTTTTTCTGACTCTTCTAATTATGTAGAACATAAATATGGAGCTTTTTAGAACATGACTTCATCCCAGTAGTCTTTAACTTTGGTCTCAATGTCTTTCTTCCATTGTAATACTTTTCAACATTTAGTGCATCTGACCTTTCCAGAGACAGGAAAATATAGGTGCCTTTAACTCCCAAAGACTTTGCTGAAATCTCAAGATGACTCTTGGGCACTGCCTCACAGTTCTAAGGTGGGGAAGAGAGAAGCTCCCTGCTGCCAGGATGCTATGCGGATTCCACATCTCCTGCTTGCTTATGCTGCAACTCGGTGGGGTTTCAGTTGTTGTTGTTGTTGTTGTTGTTGCTGTTGTTGAGTTTCTTTCCTTTCGTCCTTCTCTCGATTACCATCTCTGCTTTCTGCAGATACACTATGTACATCCACAATAATTTGGGGATGTGTTTTCTAGTTATATGAGGAATATCATTGGCATTTTATGGGGATAGCATTGAGTCTGTAATTATATTAATACTATGAATATTTTCATAATCTTCATCCTCCCAATTCATGAATAGTAGATGTTCTTCACATTTTTTATAATTTTATTTAAATTTAAATTTTTTTTTGAGACTACATTTTGATTACAACACTTCTCTTCTCTTTCCTCCTTCCTAACCCTTCCAAACTGTTGCTATACCTCTATTCACTCTCCTTCAAATTCATGGTCTCTTTTTTTATAATAGAAATTGTGTATGTCTAAATCCTTATATATTCTTAAATATAAATATAATCTGTTAAGTCTATATAGTGTTACTTGCATGTTTGTTTTCAGGGCTGATCATTTGGCACTGGACAGACAATTGGAGTGCTCTTCTCTGGGGAGGATCACCTATCCCACTCCTGCTCCCAGCTTTACTCAGGTGCCTGTAGTCCTCATGTGCTGAGGCCTCATGGGCTTTTCCACATCTAGTATGTCATATTCACTGCTATCCTCCTTGTTCAGCACTCATGTGGGCAGTCATGTTGGTAAGACTTTTCAGGTATAGTTTTGAAGTTACTAGGAGACACAATCTAACAGGAAAAAACCCTGATACTCTGACTCTTATAATCTTCCTGCCCTCTGTTCTACAATGTTCCAGACCTTTATGTATGTGAGTGTTTTGTAGATGTATCCATTGGTACTAGGCTCCATGTATCTGCTTATTGATTGGTGGTGCTCATCTGTACTAGTCTCTGTCAGTTGCAAAAAGGAGATTTCTGAAGGAAGTGTGCAGACTACACTTATCTGTAGATATAAGGACATCTTTAGCTAATTTTTTGGAAATTTCATACACAAGTGTAATGAATTCTGATGATATTATTCTCCTTTCCTTCCTTCTTTTATTCCTCTGTTTTCACCTAAATTTCCCTGTCAGATTCATGTTTTTTAATTCTAAAACTATTATTGTTATATATCATATAGTACATGCATAATGTATTAGTGTTATCTGTCCAAAAATGTATTTGTCTTTTGCCTGTAAGTTTTTTAATTCTTGTTTTTCTGGTTTTGACTTTTGCTTTTCTTTTTGTTTTTTTTTTTTTTGTTGTTTTCTTAAAAATCCAAGTATAAAGAGTTGGGTGGTAAGAAGATGGGGCATCTGGGAGGAATTGGGAGAGGGGAAATATGTTCCCCCTCTTAAGCCTGTTAGCAATTTTCATTGTAGAGGTTTTTGACTTTTTTTACTTAATTTTATTTATAGGTATGCTTTGGGTTTCTTAGCAAAGCTTATTGGTATATAGAAAACCTAATAATCTTTTTTTTTTTTTTGCAATTTTATTAGGTCCCATTTGACAATTCTTTTTTTTTATTCCATATATTTTTTATTTACATTTATTTTAGGTCCCATTTGACAATTCTTTTTTTTATTCCATATATTTTTTATTTACATATTTTTTATTTACATTCCCCACTCCCCGAAAGTCATATAAGCCCCCTTCCCTTCCCCTGTTCTCCTATCCACCCCTTCCCACTTCCCTGTTCTAGTTTTGCCCTATACTGCTACACTGAGTCTTTCCAGAATCAGGGGCCACTCCTCTGTTCATCTTGTACCTCATTTGATGTGTGGATTACATTTTGGGTATTCCAATTTTCTAGGTTTATATCCACTTATTAACCTAGAGTGCATACCATGATTGATCTTTTGAGACTGGGTTAGCTCACTTAGTTCTCCAGCTCCATCCATTTGCCTAAGAATTTCATGAATTCATTTTTTCTAATGGCTGATTAGTACTCCATTGTGTATATATACCACATTTTTTGCATCCATTCTTCCGTTGAGGGATACCTGGGTTCTTTCCAACTTCTGGCTATTACAAATAGGGCTGCTATGAACATAGTGGAGCATGTATCCTTATTACCTGCTGGGGAATCTTC
Organism: Apodemus sylvaticus; assembly: GCF_947179515.1. NCBI lineage: Eukaryota > Metazoa > Chordata > Mammalia > Rodentia > Muridae > Apodemus > Apodemus sylvaticus. The sequence continues at coordinate 71,827,938 of NC_067475.1, forward strand.
TGGGTATATGCCCATGAGTGGTATAGCAGGATCTTCCGGAAGTGGCGTGCCCAGTTTTGTGAGGAACCACCAGACTGATTTCCAGAGTGGTTGTACCAATTTGCAACCCCACCAGCAGTGGAGGAGTGTTCCTCTTTCTCCACACCCTCTCCAACACCTGCTGTCTTCTGAATTTTTAATCTTAGCCATTCTGACTGGTGTAAGGTGAAATCTCAGGGTTGTTTTGATTTGAATTTCCCTAATGACTAATGAAGTTGAGCATTTTTTAAGATGCTTCTCAGCCATCCGAAGTTCTTCTGGTGAAAATTATTTGTTTAGCTCTGTACCCCATTTTTTAACAGGGTTATTTGGTTTTCTGGGGTCTAACTTCTTGAGTTCTTTGTATATATTGGTTATTAGCCCTCTATCTGATGTAGGGTTGGGGAAGACCTTTGAGAACATCAGTACAGGGGGAAAGTTCCTTCTCATAATCTTTGTATGCTAAATTCGTGATTGCAAATGTGCTGAATTAATCAGTTCTAATAGTCTTTTGGTGAACTCTAGGTATGTTTAGTATGTAGAGTCTTATTATCTCCAAACAGTGATCATTTATTTGACCTCCTGTCTTCTTATTCATGTCTCTTTTGCTTTGCTTTTAAAAACAATTTTTACTTTATCTCACATTTCCACACCTACAAGACTGTTTCAATCAGCCAGGCACAGTCCTTCTCCTTTATGCAGCCTCTGATATCTTATGCTTTTTTATTTTTAATAATTTTTTCATACAATATATTTTGATCATATTTTCCTTCTCTCCCAACTTCTCCCATATCCTTCCTCCATGCCCGCCCAACTCTATATACTTTCGTTTGGAAAAGAAAGAAACAAAAATGAAAACAAAACAAGAATCAAAACTAGAAAAAACACAATTAAAAACATGTGTAAAAAAGAAGATAAAAATGCCAAAACCAATAAAAACAAAACAAAAAGTGTACCAAAATGCCACTGAATTTATTTACTGTTGGCCAGCAACCCTGGGGTTAAGGCCTACCCTAGAGTCTAGTCTGGTTGAAATTGGAGAAAACTGATTTTTTTCTTTATTGACAGTTATCAGTTTATTTGTTAGGAGTGGGACCCTTTCTGGCTTGAAATTGTGCAGGTCTTGTGTGTGTTGCTTCAGTCTCTTTAAGTTCATATGTGCACCAGTCCTGTTGCATCTGGAAGAGAAGGTTTCTTTGGAGTCATTCACCACTCTTACAGTCTTTTAACCTCTTTTCCTACTTTGATCTCTTATCCTTGAGGAGAGGGGTTTGATCCCATGTAGGACTAAGGGCTCCAAACATCTCTCACTCTGTATGCATTGTTCAATAGTGGGTCTCTGTATTAAGAACCATCTACTGCAAGATGCTTCTTTGAATGAGGGCACTGATATACATAGAATTACGTTATTAGGATTAATTATACCACTATATTCTTTTAACAGAATAATAGTATTAGGCTTTCTCTTTGTACCTGGACCTTTCTAGTCTCATTCTCATCTATCTAGACACTTTACCAGTGTTAGGTCAGGGTTCCATGATCCTTAAATCCAATCAAAAAGTGGTTGTGTCACAATTACACCCATTTGTAAGATATTTTAGTTTTAGATCACAGAGTTTATAGACAGTGATTTTGATTTCCTTTCTCCTCTGGTAGTGTAACTTCCAGGACCATGAAAACCAGTCAGTAGGAGTGATGTATCGAGTTAGGTACTCAATTTTTATATGTTCAATCAGCTTTTCCACCTTCAGTAAGCTAGTGGAGTTAGGTACTCAATTTTTATATGTTCAATCAGCTTTTCCACCTTCAGTAAGCTAGTGTTATCTTAAGGAATAGCTCCTTACCATCAGGTTATAGTGAGGAGCCAATAGCCTTGGTAATAGCTGTGATATTTGGAGACTTCCATGGGTTCCTTTGGCCAATGTCTCAACAAGATGTAAACTATTTGTCTTAGTCAGGGTTTCTATTCCTGCACAAACATCATAACCACAAAGCAAGTTGGGGTGGAAAGGGTTTATTCAGCTTACAGCTTCCACATTGCTGTTCATCACAAAAGGAAGTCAGGACTGGAACTCAAGCAGGTCAGGAAACAGGAACTGATGCATAGGCTATGGAGGGATGTTCCTTACTGGCTTGCTTCCCCTGGCTTGCTCAGCGTGCTCTCTTATAGAACCCAAGAACACCAGCCCAAGGGTGGTACCACCCACAAGGGGCCCTCCCCACTTGATCACTAATAGAGAAAATGCCCCACAGCTGGATCTTATGGAGGCACTTCCCCAACTGAAACTCCTTTCTCTGTGATAACTCCAGCCTGTGTCAAGTTGACACACAAAACCTGCCAGTACACTATTCTCAGCACCAGAGATTGTACTTGGTGGCTTAAGATGTCTAGATGGAGCAGTGTCTCATCCATTATTTGATGACTTCATTTAGATTACACACACACACACACACACACACACACACACACACAAACACACACACACACATTTAGCTAACAATCACATATTAGGAAATAAAACAGAATTTATCTTTTAGGGTCTGGATTACACCAGGATAATTTTTTCTGGCTCCATCCATTTATCTGCAAATTTCATTTTTTAATAAGTGAATAATATTTCATTGTGTAAATGTACACATTTTCATCATTCATCAGTTGATGGACATCTAGGCTCTTTCCCATTTCCCCCTATTATGAATAGATCAGCAGCAAATATGGATGATCAAATACCTCTATAGTAAGATTTCAAGTTTTCAGGGTACACCAGAGTCGGGCACCATCCCCAAGAAGTGGCAAGAAGTTATGAAATGGAATGGATAGGGCTATAATGATTCCAAGTTCTTATTGAGTAAGAAGGGCCAGGTTGAGCTGACTGAGGAAAGGCACCCTCTTAATGGCTTGGCTTTACCAACTTTAAAAGACTGGATCCAAAACACCCTTGGAGCAAGTCTGGAGCATAAAACTATCTCTAAAACGTCCAAAAATCCTAGTGAAGCACCTCCTTCTATTATGAATGAAGATTTCCTTCAGGAACTTAAAGAAGCTTATATTTCCTACTCACAGGTAGCAGATGATCACGTGTTTAGAGCTCATGGTCATTGTCTTCTCAAGATATTTTTGCTCAGAGAAGGAATGTTCTTTGCTTTGTTTCTACATCTATAGATTGACAGATGGCATTCCTGGGTCTCATTGTATGTGTACTAGTTTATAGTCAACTAGCTGGTTGTCATTTAAGATTTTAGTCATGCAGCCCATTATCTGAGGAAGATGCTGCCAGCTGTTCTACATGTTCCTCTTCAATGCTGTCATCCATGCTCATCTAGCCTCTCTTCTGTTCTGTCCTTTCTTAAACATTTCTCTAAGGCAGGTAATCTAGCAAAGATTCTGCTGGTGAGAAATATTTGTGTATGTTGTTAAAAGCATACTTTCCTGTGAGTAGGTCATTGGGGAGGACACTCCTGGCAGAGCTGGTGGTCTGTTACTAGCATGCCTTCATCTGTAGAAGGTGCTCAGCCTAAGCTTTACTTGAAGTGCATGCATGTTGCAAACTTAAATTGCCAACACACAAATTACTCTGTGAGCAGACACATTTTTGTCCTCTGTGTCTGTTTCTAGGAGGGTATGAGCTCTATTTGTATCACTGCAGTGTCACCTATAGCTGTGTCCTAGATCATTCATAACGTGCTTTGTAAGAACAGCTGACTTACTACACATGAAGGACAAGTTGAACCATTAAGTGAAGGCCGCTGTCCCTCCTCCAGCCCCCAGGTGTCTTCTGTCCCATGCTTGATAAGCTGCACAGGCAGCTGCAGCATGAACAAAAGAAAAGTGACAGAACCTGCCATCTCCAGTTTAAAGAATTGTTTGGCTAATGAAATAGTCATTAGTTGACTCAACACCTCCGTAATATCAATGACAACAATCTTTTCTTTTCTGATTAGCCACAAATAGCCTGATAAACTTTTATGGAAAAATAGTTTCAGTTTAATTCTTAATAATAGTTTAATGCTATTTTTAATTACTGGTTTAACCTAAATTTTTCTTTAAAAAAGGTGTACTGCGTACGCCATAATCACAAGTTTGAAATATCCTATTTCTTAAATAAAAAGGAGAACATTAATCACAGTTAGCAGACATTTTTGAATTCAAAACTGGATATTGAGATAAGTGGGACAATTGCTTTAAATCACTGTTGTGGTTCCTGAGTCACATTTGAAATGGGTTCTTTTCTTAATGCAATACCTAACTTTTGATAATTTTTTAAAATTAATATTTAATCAGATAATGTAAGTTAAATGCAGACGATCCTTTAAAAGGACACACTGTCTATCTATGTAGCAACAGCTCCAGATATGTTGGGGCAGTTTGATACCTTTTATATCTTAAGTAGCCTTAAACAGAACAGTGAAAATTTAAAATTGATTAAATATTTTTCAGGCTTCAAAATGGCAATTTTTTTTTTTTTTTTTTTTTTTTTTGGTTTTCCGAGACAGGGTTTCTATGTATAGCCCTGGCTGTCCTGGAACTCACTCTGTAGATCAGGCTGGCCTCAAACTCAGAAATCTGCCTGCATCTGCCTCCCAAGTGCTGTGATTAAAGGCATGCACCATTACTGCCCAACAGTAAATAATTTTTAACTATTATAATTGGCCTCAAACTAACAAATTTAAATTGGTATGAAAATCAATATTAAGTGTTAGGTTAACAACAAAAACTCAATATTTATGTTTTGGAAGCTGCTTTTTTATTGATGATTTATTTTTAATTATAAACTTTATATCAGATCTTTGATTAAAAACTTTGATGGTTTGAAATAGCTGAATACTCAAGGAAATTGCCTCTAGAATTTCTTCATAGAATGCATCTTCATGAAGGTGATTCTCTAGTTGGAAATTGAAATGTAACATTGCGTAAGACTCCAGCATCTCACTGCAAGCGTCTATGTGTTTCCAAGTAGTCATTTTAAGCATTTCATCAGCAGTTTCTTGCATGTGATTGTTCAAACGTTTTTCCCAAGGATCAGATGCTCACAGCCTCATCGATCTGTAGTGCAAGTGTGAGTGACACCTGAAGAGGCTGGGTTGCTTCCCTGTACAACATGAGCTTTGTGGCAGTCAGCAGTTTATGTGTTTGCTTCCCTTTTGTGTATGGAGGCCTTACCAACCTTGATTCTATAATGGTTCCTACATTTTGCATTTCAAATAATTTCTGCAGAGATCATTTTGGAGCACAAGAATGTTCATTAGTAGTATTTCACTCTAACTGTAAATCAGGAAGCCTTCCCACCCACTTCTGGGAGGTGCCTCAATGCAAACTGTGTCTGTGGAGGAACATGAGTTCACAAACATGCATAAAGCACTTAAACCTTATCTCTTCTTTCAGAAGTGTCTGCACATGGCTTCATGAAGCTAAGCCCAGGAAAATATTGTCATCTGAAGCATCTTAACTCAAAGATTAGTTTATTTAAAAGATGTAGCCTGTTGGATATCAGAAGCCCATAACACTGACTTGTCCTTCCTAAGTTAGTCATATGTGTGATATTTTGCTTAAATCTGATGACATCACATGCAGGTCGGATTTTTGGTGGGAATGGGAACTTGCTGCTAGTGAGAAATGGAGTTAAATACTAAAGACTCAGCAGACAGGCTGTATTGACCTGGAGAAACTGCCACATCCATGTGTGGTGCGATGTGTACTGGGCATAAGTGAATTGACTCTTGCGCTACGGTCCTTGAGCATCTCACTTAGCTGAATTTTGGAGACCACATGTTTTTTGTGTCCAGCATTTTATCATAGAATAAAGGATTAAACTATGCTCTCTTTAGAAATGGTAGCTTCTTACTCAAAATGCTTATATATGATAGGATTATCGACCTGACGTTATCTATTAATCTGGAAGCCTTCTAGGATGCATATTTCTGTTGTTGATGTATTTTGGGAAACAAAAGCACAATAAAAAACAAGCTTCCTTTGTTGTGTATATTATATCACATATAAACACATGTAAGAAACCTCCCCTTCCCCTCCAGAATACTGTAACAGTCCTAGTTTGCATATTTGAAAAAAAGCTGTTCTGCATGTTAATCCCAGAGATATATCTTTGTCATACTCTGTCATACCAACAGCTTCTAAGTGTAACTGATCAGAGAAGCTCTAACTTCCTAAATTCATGTGTGTTGCTTCAAATGGGAGCAGCTTGGGTAGCACTATCAGAACACAGTGATGCAGAGGGATTACCTCACACCATGTAGTCACAACACTTGAGGTGGCATCAGATGCTGTCTATAGAAGGCGTATTTCCAGTTTGAGGAGCATGAGACACGGGAGTCAATCATTTTAGTAATTTTGAGGGATTTTTTTTTCCATCAATCTTCAGTGATTTTGATTTTAACAGAGACTTAGATTTTAACAGGAGACAAGCAGGGAACACATCGGGTGCAGGTTAGGACTAAAGCTCCAAGTTTTCTGCCTTTGGCTTTGTCAGCTGTGGAGGCTTGGCTTGGTTTGGCTCAGGGCTTTATGCTCCATTATGAGCCATCTGCCTACAGATTCATTTAATTCTTACAAATTTCTTTTTACTGAAGAAAGAAAGTCCTGAAAGTATAAAAGGTTTTCTTAAATTGTTGAAGTATGTGTCTGACATGAAGGATGTAATCCACCTTTCTGTTCCTTAAATCAAAAAGTGTTCTTCTTCAGTGTGAAACTTAATTGCAAAAACTGCTTGTATAATGCCAAGAGATTATAGAAACATTATTAATAAAATGGAAATGAGCCTATGATTTTTTAAATCAAAAAAAGATTTAAGAAAAATATATATATTCGACTGAAACATTTATTGGCAATTTTGACCCAATACAATTCTCTGATTCCTCTATCTAGGAAATCATGACAATAAATTCAATAGAAATACAGAGTACCAGAGGTGACACAAAAGATGCAAATAATGTGAATCCCCACCCAGGAAACAAATTCTTTGTTCAGGACATGAAAGTTATTTTAATATTACAAGATAAACTCTAACTTGTAAAACTATGTCCTTTGCTTCTTTGACAGGTTTTTAATCATAAATTAATACACCATGTGGAAAAACCAAATGATTTCCTCAAGTAAGTTTTAAATGTTAATTTTAAATCCCAAACACCAAAATCAAATATACATTTTAATAATATATTTCTGAGTATAGTTAAAATATTTTTTACTTTTTTCATTTACTTTCTTCTATCCAAGAAGCTCAATGAATATGGAGTCCTACAGATAAATCTTGCACCAAACAACATTAAAATAGTGATATAGTTAATATGAAATATACCACCTACAGCCAAAATAAGGAATCATGTTAAATGTTTTGTCTTACTAAACATCTACTTTTTTCTTGGGTTTAGTACTTATTGTTTATTATATTTTATACTAGCTTCTCATACAAAGTAAAAGGATCTCGGTTCTTGGACATATGCATATAGTGGAGTGCTGCTAAATTAAGTAGACAGAACCTGAGTTCATTTCCCCTATTTCATGGTTAACTCTGGTTCTTTTCTTTGTGTCATCTATACATTGATTATATTTTCTGATGGTCCCTGTCCTGGATCCGGTCCTTGCCTTACCTCACCCAATATGGTTGCACTTCGTAAATATATACATATACACTCTTTATTTCCATTACAGTATAGGCTGGGAAAAGAGTTACTGGAAGAAGATCTATGTTTTCTGTTGTTGCTGGTAGCTATCAATTGATTGATTATGGCTATATACTTGCTTTTTTTTAAGGGATGAATCCAGACTGATTCCAATTGAATGGGATTTATAATGTTTCTGAAATAATATATATTCACTATCATCAAAACCAGACTGGACACGTGTGGCTTACAGTAATTTGTTACTTTCCTTTATTACTATATGCATATTTAGAATATCTGTCATTGAAATACTAACTGTACTGAATTCAGTAAGATTTTAATAATCAAATGACTGCCAGGAATTGTTTCTGACCCTCTGTATTTAAAAACTGGCCCTCTGATTCCTTCCTTGCTTTGGATGATATGTGATCAGAAAGAGAAAAAGACTGTGCATATCTTGAGACTTGCATATTTGTGGACGAATGTGTTGAACTCAAAGGACTAGAATGTGGCTACTATTTCTCCTGTCTCTAGAAGGTCCATACCCTGACTGCCCATAGTCGTAGTCTTCACGGCCATAGCTTCCATGCCTCCAGGGTTGAGGCTGTCTACTGCTGTCCTGAACAGGCCCTTGTGATGTGCCATGTTGTCCATGAACTGACTCTCTCTGTTGATGTCCTGATTGACGCTGACCAGATCTAGAATGTCTCTGTGAAACTACTGAATGTTGCTCACCCTCACTGGACTCAGGTTGGACTCGTGATCTCTGTGGAGTTCTTCCAGAGCCCGACTGTGAGGGTTGTTGATGGCTGGACTGAGGCTGTCTACTGCTGTCCTGAACAGGCCCTTGTGGTGTTCCATGTTGTCCATGAACTGACTCTCTCTGTTGATGTCCTGAATGACGCTGTCCAGATCTAGAATGTCTCGGTGAGACAACTGAGTGTTGCTCACCCTCACTGGACTCAGGTTGGACTGGTGATCTCTGTGGAGTTCTACCAGAGCCTGACTGTGAGGGTTGTTGATGGCTGGACTGAGGCTGTCTACTGCTGTCCTGAACAGGCCCTTGTGGTGTGCCATGTTGCCCATGAACTGACTCTCTCTGTTGACGTCCTGGATGATTCTGACGAGATCCTGATTGTCTCTGTGACACTACAGACTGTTCCTCACCCTCACTTGACTCAGGTTGGACTGGTGATCTCTGTGGAGATCTACCAGAGCCTGACTGTGCCGGTTGCTGATGGCTGGATTGAGACTGTCCAGTACTGTCTTGACACTGTCTTTGAGGACTACCATGCTGTCCATGACCCGCCTCTCCATGCTGAAGACCAGAATGTCCCTGGGAAGATCTGCTGTGTCTCTGTGAGACTACTGAGTTATCTTCACCTTCACTAAGCTCAGGCTGGACACGAGAACTACTTGGATTTCTACGAGAACCTGAGTGTGATGGTTGCCCTTGAACTGATTCTCTCTGTTGATGTCCTGCACGACTCTGACCGGATCCAGATTGTCTCTGTGACACTACTGATTGTTCCTCACCCTCACTGGACTCAGGTTGGACTGGTGATCGCCTTGATGATCTACCAGAGCCTGATAGTGCGGGCTGTTGATGGCTGGATTGAGGCTGTCTACTGCTGTCCTGAACAGGCTCTTGTGGTATGCCATGTTGCCCATGAACTGACTCTCTGTGTTGACGTCCTGCATGACTCTGACCAGATCCTGATTGTCTCTGTGACACTACTGATTGTTCCTCACCCTCACTGGACTCAGGTTGGACTGGTGATCGCCTTGATGATCTACCAGAGCCTGATTGTGCGGGCTGTTGATGGCTGGATTGAGGCTGTCTACTGCTGTCCTGAACAGGCCCTTGTGGTGTGCCATGTTGTCCATGAACTGACTCTCTCTGTTGATGTCCTGAATGACGCTGTCCAGATCTAGAATGTCTCTGTGAGACAACTGAGTGTTGCTCACCCTCACTGGACTCAGGTTGGACTGGTGATCTCCTTGATGATCTACCAGAGCCTGACTGTGAGGGCTGTTGATGGCTGGACTGAGGCTGTCTACTGCTGTCCTGAACAGGCCCTTGTGGTGTGCCATGTTGCCTATGAACTGACTCCCTCTGTTGACGTCCTACATGACTCTGACCAGATCCTGATTGTCTCTGTGAGACGACTGAGTGTTCCTCATCCTCACTGGACTCAGTTTCCACTGGTGATCTCCTTGGATTTCTTCCAGAGCCTGACTGTGAGGGCTGTTGATGGCTGGACTGAGGCTGTCTACTGCTGTCCTGAACAGGCCCTTGTGGTGTGCCATGTTGTCCATGAACTGACTCTCTCTGTTGATGTCCTGAATGATGCTGACCAGATCTAGAATGTCTCTGTGAAACTACTGAATGTTGCTCACCCTCACTGGACTCAGGTTGGACTTGTGATCTCTGTGGAGTTCTTCCAGAGCCCAACTGTGAGGGTTGTTGATGGCTGGACTGAGGCTGTCTGCTGCTGTCCTGAACAGGCCCTTGTGGTGTGCCATGTTGTCCATGAACTGACTCCCTCTGTTGACGTCCTGCATGACTCTGACCAGATCCTGATTGTCTCTGTGAGACGACTGAGTGTTCCTCATCCTTACTGGACTCAGTTTGCACTGGTGATCTCCTTGATGATCTACCAGAGCCTGACTGTGAGGGCTGTTGATGGCTGGACTGAGGCTGTCTACTGCTGTCCTGAACAGGCCCTTGTGGTGTGCCATGTTGCCCATGAACTGACTCTCTCTGTTGACTTCCTGTATGACTCTGACCAGATCCTGATTGTCTCTGTGAGACGACTGAATGTTCCTCATCCTCACTGGACTCAGTTTGCACTGGTGATCTCCTTGGATTTCTTCCAGAGCCTGACTGTGAGGGTTGTTGATGGCTGGACTGAGGCTGTCTACTGCTGTCCTGAACAGGCCCTTGTGGTGTGCCATGTTGTTCATGAACTGACTCTCTCTGTTGATGTCCTGAATGACGCTGACCAGATCTAGAATGTCTCTGTGAGACAATTGAGTGTTGCTCACCCTCACTGGACTCAGGTTGGACTGGTGATCTCTGTGGAGTTCTACCAGAGCCTGACTGTGAGGGTTGTTGATGGCAGGACTGAGGCTGTCTACTACTGTCCTGAACAGGCCCTTGTGGTGTGCCATGTTGCCTATGAACTGACTCCCTCTGTTGACGTCCTGCATGACTCTGACCAGATCCTGATTGTCTCTGTGAGACGACTGAGTGTTCCTCATCCTCACTGGACTCAGTTTGGACTGGTGATCTCCTTGATGATCTACCAGAGCCTGACTGTGAGGGCTGTTGATGGCTGGACTGAGGCTGTCTACTGCTGTCCTGAACAGGCCCTTGTGGTGTGCCATGTTGTCCATGAACTGACTCTCTCTGTTGATGTCCTGAATGACGCTGACCAGATCTAGAATGTCTCTGTGAAACTACTGAATGTTGCTCACCCTCACTGGACTCAGGTTGGACTTGTGATCTCTGTGGAGTTCTTCCAGAGCCCAACTGTGAGGGTTGTTGATGGCTGGACTGAGGCTGTCGACTGCTGTCCTGAACAGGCCCTTGTGGTGTTCCATGTTGTCCATGAACTGACTCTCTCTGTTGACGTCCTGAATGACTCTGACCAGATCCTGATTGTCTCTGTGAGACAACTGAGTGTTGCTCACCCTCACTGGACTCAGGTTGGACTGGTGATCTCTGTGGAGTTCTACCAGAGCCTGACTGTGAGGGCTGTTGATGGCTGGACTGAGGCTGTCTACTGCTGTCCTGAACAGGCTCTTGTGGTGTGTCATGTTGCCCATGAACTGACTCTCTCTGTTGACATCCTGCATGACTCTGACCAGACCTTGATTGTCTCTGTGACACTACAGACTGTTCCTCACCCTCACTTGACTCAGGTTGGACTGGTGATCTCTGTGGAGATCTACCAGAGCCTGACTGTGCCGGTTGCTGATGGCTGGATTGAGACTGTCTACTACTGTCTTGACACTGTCTTTGAGGACTACCATGCTGTCCATGACCCGCCTCTCCATGTTGAAGACCAGAATGTCCCTGGGAAGATCTGCTATGTCTCTGTGAGACTACTGAGGTATCTTCACCTTCACTAAGCTCAGGCTGGACTGGAGACCTACTTGGATTTCTACGAGAGCCTGAGTGTGATGGTTGCCCTTGAACTGATTCTCTCTGTTGATGTCCTGCACGACTCTGACCAGATCCAGATTGTCTCTGTGACACTACTGATTGTTCCTCACCCTCACTGGACTCAGGTTGGACTGGTGATCGCCTTGATGATCTACCAGAGCCTGATTGTGCGGGCTGTTGATGGCTTGGTTGAGGCTGTCTACTGCTGTCCTGAACAGGCCCTTGTGGTGTGCCATGTTGCCTATGAACTGACTCTCTCTGTTGACGTCCTGCATGACTCTGACCAGATCCTGATTGTCTCTGTGAGACGACTGAGTGTTCCTCATCCTCACTGGACTCAGTTTGAACTGGTGATCTCCTTGATGATCTACCAGAGCCTGACTGTGAGGGCTGTTGATGGCTGGACTGAGGCTGTCTACTGCTGTCCTGAACAGGCCCTTGTTGTGTTCCATGTTGTCCATGAACTGACTCTCTCTGTTGATGTCCTGAATGACGCTGACCAGATCTAGAATGTCTCTGTGAGACAACTGAGTGTTGCTCACCCTCACTGGACTCAGGTTGGACTGGTGATCGCCTTGATGATCTACCAGAGCCTGATAGTGCGGGCTGTTGATGGCTGGATTGAGGCTGTCTACTGCTGTCCTGAACAGGCCCTTGTGGTGTGCCATGTTGCCCATGAACTGACTCTCTCTGTTGACGTCCTGCATGACTCTGACCAGATCCTGATTGTCTCTGTGAGATGACTGAGTGTTCCTCATCCTCACTGGACTCAGTTTGCACTGGTGATCTCCTTGGATTTCTTGCAGAGCCTGACTGTGAGGGCTGTTGATGGCTGGACTGAGGCTGTCTACTGCTGTCCTGAACAGGCCCTTGTTGTGTGCCATGTTGTCCATGAACTGACTCTCTCTGTTGATGTCCTGAATGACGCTGACCAGATCTAGAATGTCTCTGTGAAACTACTGAATGTTGCTCACCCTCACTGGATTCAGGTTGGACTTGAGATCTCTGTGGAGTTCTTCCAGAGCCCGACTGTGAGGGTTGTTGATGGATGGACTGAGGCTGTCTACTGCTGTCCTGAACAGGGCCTTGTGGTGTTCCACGTTGTCCATGAACTGACTCTCTCTGTTGATGTCCTGAATGACGCTGTCCAGATCTAGAATGTCTCTGTGAGACAACTGAGTGTTGCTCACCCTCACTGGACTCAGGTTGGACTTGTGATCTCTGTGGAGTTCTTCCAGAGCCCGACTGTGAGGGCTGTTGATGGCTGGACTGAGGCTGTCTACTGCTGTCCTGAACAGGCCCTTGTTGTGTGCCATGTTGTCCATGAACTGACTCTCTCTGTTGATGTCCTGAATGACGCTGACCAGATCTAGAATGTCTCTGTGAAACTACTGAATGTTGCTCACCCTCACTGGATTCAGGTTGGACTTGTGATCTCTGTGGAGTTCTTCCAGAGCCCGACTGTGAGGGTTGTTGATGGATGGACTGAGGCTGTCTACTGCTGTCCTGAACAGGGCCTTGTGGTGTTCCACGTTGTCCATGAACTGACTCTCTCTGTTGATGTCCTGAATGACGCTGTCCAGATCTAGAATGTCTCTGTGAGACAACTGAGTGTTGCTCACCCTCACTGGACTCAGGTTGGACTTGTGATCTCTGTGGAGTTCTTCCAGAGCCCGACTGTGAGGGCTGTTGATGGTTGGACTGAGGCTGTCTACTGCTGTCCTGAACAGGCCCTTGTGGTATGCCATGTTGCCCATGAACTGACTCTCTTTGTTGACGTCCTGCATGATTCTGACGAGATCCTGATTGTCTCTGTGACACTACAGACTGTTCCTCACCCTCACTTGACTCAGGTTGGACTGGTGATCTCTGTGGAGATCTACCAGAGCCTGACTGTGCAGGCTGCTGATGGCTGGATTGAGACTGTCCACTACTGTCTTGACACTGTCTTTGAGGACTACCATCCTGTCCATGACCCGCCTCTCCATGTTGAAGACCATAATGTCCCTGGGAAGATCTGCTGTGTCGCTGTGAAACTACTGAGTTATCTTCACCTTCACTAAGCTCAGGCTGGACTGGAGACCTACTTGGATTTCTACGAGAGCCTGAGTGTGATGGTTGCCCTTGAACTGACTCTCTCTGTTGATGTCCTGCACGACTCTGACCGGATCCAGATTGTCTCTGTGACACAACTGATTGTTCCTCACCCTCACTGGACTCAGGTTGGACTGGTGATCGCCCTGATGATCTACCAGAGCCTGATTGTGAGGGCTGTTGATGGCTGGATTGAGGCTGTCTAATGCTGTCCTGAACAGGCCCTTGTGGTGTGCCATGTTGCCTGTGAACTGACTCTCTCTGTTGACGTCCTGCATGACTCTGACCAGATCTTGATTGTCTCTGTGAGACGACTGAGTGTTCCTCATCCTCACTGGACTCAGTTTGCACTGGTGATCTCCTTGATGATCTACCAGAGCCTGACTGTGAGGGCTGTTGATGGCTGGACTGAGGCTGTCTACTGCTGTCCTGAACAGGCCCTTGTTGTGTGCCATGTTGTCCAGACTCTCTCTGTTGATGTCCTGAATGACGCTGACCAGATCTAGAATGTCTCTGTGAAACTACTGAATGTTGCTCACCCTCACTGGACTCAGGTTGGACTTGTGATCTCTGTGGAGTTCTTCCAGAGCCTGACTGTGAGGGTTGTTGATGGCAGGACTGAGGCTGTCTACTGCTGTCCTGAACAGGCCCTTGTGGTGTTCCATGTTCTCCATGAACTGACTCTCTCTGTTGATGTCCTGAATGACGCTGTCCAGATCTAGAATTTCTCTGTGAGACAACTGAGTGTTGCTCACCCTCACTGGACTCAGGTTGGACTGGTGATCTCTCTGGAGTTCTACCAGAGCCTGACTGTGAGGGCTGTTGATGGCTGGACTGAGGCTGTCTACTGCTGTCCTGAACAGGCCCTTGTGGTGTGCCATGTTGCCCATGAACTGACTCTCTCTGTTGACGTCCTGCATGACTCTGACCAGATCCTGATTGTCTCTGTGAGACGACTGAGTGTTCCTCATCCTCACTGGACTCAGTTTCCACTGGTGATCTCCTTGGATTTCTTCCAGAGCCTGACTGTGAGGGCTGTTGATGGCTGGACTGAGGCTGTCTACTGCTGTCCTGAACAGGCCCTTGTTGTGTTCCATGTTGTCCATGAACTGACTCTCTCTGTTGATGTCCTGATTGACGTTGACCAGATCTAGAATATCTCTGTGAAACTACTGAATGTTGCTCACCCTCACTGGACTCAGGTTGGACTTGTGATCTCTGTGGAGTTCTTCCAGAGCCCGACTGTGAGGGTTGTTGATGGCTGGACTGAGGCTGTCTACTGCTGTCCTGAAAAGGCCCTTGTGGTGTTCCATGTTGTCCATGAACTGACTCTCTCTGTTGATGTCCTGAATGACGCTGTCCAGATCTAGAATGTCTCTGTGACACTACAGACTGTTCCTCACCCTCACTTGACTCAGGTTGGACTGGTGATCTCTGTGGAGATCTACCAGAGCCTGACTGTGCAGGCTGCTGATGGCTGGGTTGAGAATGTCCACTACTGTCTTGACACTGTCTTTGAGGACTACCATGCTGTCCATGACCCGCCTCTCCATGTTGACGACCATAATGTCCCTGGGAAGATCTGCTGTGTTGCTGTGAAACTACTGAGGTATCTTCACCTTCACTAAGCTCAGGCTGGACATGAGAACTACTTGGATTTCTAGGAGAGCCTGAGTGTGATGGTTGCCCTTGAACTGACTCTCTCTGTTGATGTCCTGCACGACTCTGACCGGATCCAGATTGTCTCTGTGACACTACTGATTGTTCCTCACCCTCACTGGACTCAGGTTGGACTGGTGATCGCCTTGATGATCTTCCAGAGCCGGATTGTGAGGGCTGTTGATGGCTGGACTGAGGCTGTCTACTGCTGTCCTGAACAGACCCTTGTGGTGTGCCATGTTGCCCATGAACTGACTCTCTCTGTTGACGTCCTGCATGACTCTGACCAGATCCTGATTGTCTCTGTGAGATGACTGTGTGTTCCTCCTCCTCACTGGACTCAGTTTGGACTGGTGATTTCCTTCGATTTCTTCCAGAGCCTGAGTGTGAGGGCTGTTGATGGCTGGACTGAGGCTGTCTACTGCTGTCCTGAACAGGCCCTTGTGGTGTGCCATGTTGTCCATGAACTGACTCTCTCTGTTGATGTCCTGAATGACGCTGACCAGATCTAGAATGTCTCTGTGAAACTACTGTGTGTTGCTCACTCTCACTGGACTCTGGTTGGACTGATGACCTCTGTGGAGTTCTTCCAGAGCCTGACTGTGATTGTTGTTGATGGCTGGACTGAGGCTGTCTACTGCTGTCCTGAACAGGCCCTTGTGGTGTTCCATGTTGTCCATGAACTGACTCTCTCTGTTGATGTCCTGAACGACGCTCACCAGATCTAGAATTTCTCTGTGAGACAACTGAGTGTTGCCCATCCTCACTGGACTCAGGTTGGACTGGTGATCTCTGTGGAGTTCTACCAGAGCCTGACTGTGAGGGCTGTTGATGGCTGGACTGAGGCTGTCTACTGCTGTCCTGAACAGGCCCTTGATATGTGCTATGTTGCCCATGAGCTGACTGTCTGTGCTGAGAACCAGAGCGTTCCTGGGAGGATCTGTTGTGTCTCTGTGAGACTTCTGAGTCTTGTCTACCTTCACTGTATTCAGCGTGGACTGGTGACCTTCTTTGGCTTCTACCAGAGCCTGAATGTGAGGATTCAAGGTGCTCTGAGCTAGATTTCTGACCGGGGACACACCCCTGCTGTCCATTTTCAGATAACTGGCCTGAGCCAACCCCATTCTGCCAAGAAGTAGTAGATTGATCTTGTCCATACTTATTTTCCCCAAAGCTGGATGACTGACCTGAACCAGTACCATGCTGCCAAGTGTTAGTCCTATAACCAGGTCCAGACTCATGGTCCCCAAAGCCAGATGACTGACCAGAAC